>NW_026292779.1:0-300000 GCF_023091745.1 Budorcas taxicolor | reverse complement strand
AAGGATCCCTCATCTCGAGCTACTAGGCGGAAACAGGGCTCCTCTGGATGTGCGCGGGACCCTCGTGTTTCCTCTCGAGTGGAGACGGTTAAGTCGGGGAACTTCTTGATTTGCACCAAGGGTGTGAAGGACCCTTTCGAAGTTTCAGAGGTGACGTGTGATCACCTCAAGACGCCTCAGCGGAAATGGGCCTCATCTCGCCTGGAGGGGAGAACCTCCTGGATATTCTCGAGTTGCGGCAGGTCTTCTCGTGTTACGACGGGGACCTCAGGTACCCGCTCTGGTGGCCTCAGGAAAGGCTAGTCCCTATGCGAGATGCTAAGGGCCATCTCAGGATTCCTCTCCCGTCCATGCCGGGGCCTAAGACCTTGTGTGGAGTCGGGGCCGGAACCTTAGGATTCCTCTCCAGTGTTGCCATGGATCTTGGGGTGCTTCTGAGTCTCCCCAGGGGAGTCAGGCCTCGTCTCGAGTGCGAACATGCACGTGCGGTTTCCTCCCGTGCTTCAGCAGTAGTGTCACGCTTCCTGTCACGTGGATCAAGGGATCTGTGGCTTTCCCTCGAGGCTTTCGCTCGAGGCTTTCCCACGAGGCTTTCCCACTGGGCTGTGCCACGTGCCACCTTGGTGTGAGTCGATCCTCGGCGTGAACGACGAGCCGGTGAAGGGAAAAGAGGTGCCTCTGGAATGGACTGAGACATCTGGGGGACTCTTGGAATGGTGGCACGACCCTGGAGTTCCTCTCGCCGTTCCTGTTGACAGGGCCTCCTCTTGAGATGCGACGGGAACGCCGGGAACTCTTTCCCAACGAAGCAGGGAAAGGATCCCTCATCTCGAGCTACGAGGCGGAAACGGGGCTCCTCTGGATGTGGGCGGGACCCTCGTGATTCCTCTGGAGTGGAGACGGCTAGGTCGGGGAACTTCTTGATTTGCACCAAGGGTGTGAAGGACCCTTTCGAAGTTCCAGAGGTGAGGTGTGATCAGCCTCGAGACGCCTCAGCGGAAATGGGCCTCATCTCGCCTGGAGAGGAGAACCTCCTGGATTATCTCGAGTTGCGTCAGGTATTCTCGAGTTATGACGGGGACCTCAGGGACCCGCTCTGGTGGCCTCAGGAAAGGCCAGTCCCCATGCGAGTCGGTAGGGACCATCTCGGGATTCCTCTCCCGTCCATGCCGGGGCTTAAGGCCTTGTGTGGATTCGGGGCCGGAACCTGAGGATTCCTCTCCAGTGTTGCCATGGATCTTGGGGTGCTTCTGAGTTTCCCCAGGGGAGTCAGGCCTCGTCTCTAGTGGGGGCATGCACGTGCGCTTTCCTCCCGAGCTGCAGCCGTAGTGTCACGCTTCCTGTCTCGTGGATCTAGGGATATTTGGCTTTCCCTCGAGGCTGGCCGTCGAGGCTTTCCACGAGGCTTTCCACAGGGCTGTGCCACGTGCCACCTTGGTGTGATTCGATCCTCGCCGTGAAAGACGAGCCGGTGAAGGGAAAAGAGGATCCTCTGGAATGGACTGAGACATCTGGGAGACTCCTGGAATGGTGGCACGACCCTGGAGTTCCTCTCGCCGTTCCTGTTGAGAGGGCCTCCTCTTGAGATGCGATGCGAAGGCCGGGATATCTTTCCCGACGAAGCAGGGATAGGATCCCTCATCTCGAGCTACGAGGCGGAAACGGGGCTCCTCTGGATGTGGGCGGGACCCTCGTGATTCCTCTCGAGTGGAGACGGGTATGTCGGGGAACTTCTTGATTTGCACCAAGGGTGTGAAGGACCCTTTCGAAGTTTCAGAGGTGACGTGTGATCAGCCTAGAGACGCCTCAGCGGAAATGGGCCTCATCTCGCCTGGAGGGGAGAACCTCCTGGATTTTCTCGAGTTGCGCCAGGTCTTCTCGAGTTACGACGGGGAACTCAGGGACCCGCTCTGGTGGCCTCAGGAAAGGCCAGTCCCCATGCGAGTTGCTAAGGGACCACTCGGGATTCCTCTCCCGTCCATGCCGGGGCCTCAGTCCTTGTTGGGTCGGGGCCGGAACCTGAGGATTCCTCTCGAGTGTTGCCATGGATCTTGGGGTGCTTCTGAGTCTCCCCAGGGGAGTCAGGCCTCGTCTCGAGTGGGGGCATGCACGTGCGCTTTCCTCCCGAGCTGCAGCAGTAGTGTCACGCTTCCTGTCACGTGGATCAAGGGATATGTGGCTTTCCCTCGAGTCTGTCCCTCGAGGCTTTCCCAAGAGGCTTTCCCACAGGGCTGTGCCACGTGCCACCTTGGTGTCAGTCGAGCCTCGGCGTGAAAGCCGAGCCCGTGAAGGGAAAAGAGGTTCCTCTGTAATGGACTGAGACATCTGGGGGACTCTTGGAATGGTGGCACGACCCTGGAGTTCCTCTCGCCGTTCCTGTTGACAGGGCCTCCTCTTGAGATGCGACGGGAACGCCGGGAACTCTTTCCCGACGAAGCAGGGAAAGGATCCCTCATCTCGAGCTACGAGGCGGAAACGCGCTCCTCTGGATGTGGGCGGGTCCCTCGTGTTCCTCACGAGTGGAGACGGGTATGTCGGGGAACTTCTTGATTTGCACCAAGGGTGTGAAGGACCCTTTTGAAGTTCCAGAGCTGAGGTGTGATCAGCCTCGAGACGCCTCAGCGGAAATGGGCCTCATCTCGCCTGGAGGGGAGAACCTCCTGGATTTTCTCGAGTTGCGGCAGGTCTTCTCGAGTTAAGACGGGGACCACAGGGACCCGCTCTCGTGGCCTCAGGAAAGGCCAGTCCCCATGCGAGTTTCTAGGAGCCATCTGGGGATTCCTCTCCCGTCCATGCCGGGGCCTAAGACCTTGTGTGGAGTCGGGGCTGGAACCTGAGGATTCCTCTCCAGTCTTGCCATGGATCTTGGGGTGCTTCTGAGTCTCCCCAGGGGAGTCAGGCCTCGTCTCGAGTGGGGGCATGCACGTGCGCTTTCCTCCCGAGCTGCAGCAGTAGTGTCACGCTTCCTGTCACGTGGATCAAGGGATCTGTGGCTTTCCCTCGAGGCTTTCGCTCGAGGCTTTCCCACGAGGCTTTCCCACTGGGCTGTGCCACGTGCCACCTTGGTGTGAGTCGATCCTCGGCGTGAACGACGAGCCGGTGAAGGGAAAAGAGGTGCCTCTGGAATGGACTGAGACATCTGGGGGACTCTTGGAATGGTGGCACGACCCTGGAGTTCCTCTCGCCGTTCCTGTTGACAGGGCCTCCTCTTGAGATGCGACGGGAACGCCGGGAACTCTTTCCCGACGAAGCAGGGAAAGGATCCCTCATCTCGAGCTACGAGGCGGAAACGGGGCTCCTCTGGATGTGGGCGGGACCCTCGTGATTCCTCTGGAGTGGAGACGGCTAGGTCGGGGAACTTCTTGATTTGCACCAAGGGTGTGAAGGACCCTTTCGAAGTTCCAGAGGTGAGGTGTGATCAGCCTCGAGACGCCTCAGCGGAAATGGGCCTCATCTCGCCTGGAGAGGAGAACCTCCTGGATTTTCTCGAGTTGCGGCAGGTCTTCTCGAGTTACGACGGGGAACTCAGGGACCCGCTCTGGTGGCCTCAGGAAAGGCCAGTCCCCATGCGAGTTGCTAAGGGACCACTCGGGATTCCTCTCCCGTCCATGCCGGGGCCTCAGTCCTTGTTGGGTCGGGGCCGGAACCTGAGGATTCCTCTCGAGTGTTGCCATGGATCTTGGGGTGCTTCTGAGTCTCCCCAGGGGAGTCAGGCCTCGTCTCGAGTGGGGGCATGCACGTGCGCTTTCCTCCCGAGCTGCAGCAGTAGTGTCACGCTTCCTGTCACGTGGATCAAGGGATCTGTGGCTTTCCCTCGAGTCTGTCCCTCGAGGCTTTCCCAAGAGGCTTTCCCACAGGGCTGTGCCACGTGCCACCTTGGTGTCAGTCGAGCCTCGGCGTGAAAGCCGAGCCCGTGAAGGGAAAAGAGGTTCCTCTGTAATGGACTGAGACATCTGGGGGACTCTTGGAATGGTGGCACGACCCTGGAGTTCCTCTCGCCGTTCCTGTTGACAGGGCCTCCTCTTGAGATGCGACGGGAACGCCGGGAACTCTTTCCCGACGAAGCAGGGAAAGGATCCCTCATCTCGAGCTACGAGGCGGAAACGCGCTCCTCTGGATGTGGGCGGGTCCCTCGTGTTCCTCACGAGTGGAGACGGGTATGTCGGGGAACTTCTTGATTTGCACCAAGGGTGTGAAGGACCCTTTTGAAGTTCCAGAGGTGAGGTGTGATCAGCCTCGAGACGCCTCAGCGGAAATGGGCCTCATCTCGCCTGGAGGGGAGAACCTCCTGGATTTTCTCGAGTTGCGGCAGGTCTTCTCGAGTTAAGACGGGGACCACAGGGACCCGCTCTCGAGGCCTCAGGAAAGGCCAGTCCCCATGCGAGTTTCTAGGAGCCATCTGGGGATTCCTCTCCCGTCCATGCCGGGGCCTAAGACCTTGTGTGGAGTCGGGGCTGGAACCTGAGGATTCCTCTCCAGTCTTGCCATGGATCTTGGGGTGCTTCTGAGTCTCCCCAGGGGAGTCAGGCCTCGTCTCGAGTGGGGGCATGCACGTGCGCTTTCCTCCCGAGCTGCAGCAGTAGTGTCACGCTTCCTGTCTCGTGGATCAAGGGATATTTGGCTTTCCCTCGAGGCTGGCCCTCGAGGCTTTCCCACGAGGCTTTCCCACAGGGCTGTTCCACGTGCCACCTTGGTGTGAGTCGATCCTCGGCCTGAAAGACGATCCGGTGAAGGGAAAAGAGGTTCCTCTGGAATGGACTGAGACATCTGGGGGACTCTTGGAATGGTGGCACGACCCTGGAGTTCCTCTCGCCGTTCCTGTTGAGAGGGCCTCCTATTGAGATGCAACGGGAACTCCGGGAACTCGTTCCCGACGAAGCAGGGAAAGGATCCCTCATCTCGAGCTACTAGTCGGAAACGGGACTCCTCTGGATGTGGGCGGGACCCTCGTGTTTCCTCTCCAGTGGAGACGGCTACATCGGGGTACTTCTTGATTTGCACCAAGGGTGTGAAGGACCCTTTTGAAGTTCCAGAGGTGAGGTGTGATCACCTCGAGACGCCTCAGCGGAAATGGGCCTCATCTCGCCTGGAGGCGAGAACCTCCTGGATTTTCTCGAGTTGCGGCAGGTCTTCTCGAGTAACGATGGGGACCTCAGGGACCCGCTCTGGTGGCCTCAGGAAAGGCCAGTCCCCATGCGAGTTGCTAAGGGCCATCTCGGGATTCCTCTCCTGTCCATGCCGGGTCCTAAGACCTTGTGTGGAGTCGGGGCCGGAACCTGAGGATTCCTCTCCAGTGTTGCCATGGATCTTGGGGTGCTTCTGAGTCTCCCCAGGGGAGTCAGGCCTCGTCTCGAGTGCGGACATGCACGTGCGGTTTCCTCCCGTGCTGCAGCAGTAGTGTCACGCTTCCTGTCACGTGTATCAAGGGGTCTGTGGCTTTCCCTCGAGGCTTTTGCTCGAGGCTTTCCCACGAGGCTTTCCCACAGGGCTGTGCCACGTGCCACCTTGGTGTGAATCGATCCTCGGCGTGAAAGACGAGCCGGTGAAGGGAAAAGAGGTTCCTCGGGAATGGACTGAGACATCTGGGGGACTCTTGGAATGGTGGCACGACCCTGGAGTTCCTCTCGCCGTTCCTGTTGAGAAGGCTTCCCCTTGAGATACGACAGGAACGGCGGGAACTCTTTCCCGAAGAAGCAGGGATAGGATCCCTCATCTCGAGATACGAGGCGGAAACGGGGCTCCTCTGGATGTGGGCGGGACCCTCGTGTTTCCTCTCGAGTGCAGACGGGTATGTCGGGCAACTTCTTGATTTGCACCAAGGGTGTGAAGGACCCTTTTGAATTTCCAGAGCTGAGGTGTAATCGGCCTCGAGACGCCTCAGCGGAAATGGGCCTCATCTCGCCTGGAGGGGAGAACCTCCTGGATTTTCTCGAGTTGCGGCAGGTCTTCCCGAGGTACGACGGGGACCTCAGGGACCCGCTCTGGTGGCCTCAGGAAAGGCCAGTCCCCATGCGAGTTGCTAGGGGCCCTCTCGGGATTCCTCTCCCGTGCATGCCTGGGCCTCAGTCCTTGTGTGGAGTCGGGGCCGGAACCTGAGGTTTCCTCTCCAGTGTTGCCATGGATCTTGGGGTGCTTCTGAGTCTCCCCAGGGGAGTCAGGCCTCTTCTCGCTGGGGGCATGCACGTGCGCTTTCCTCCCGAGCTGCAGCAGTAGTGTCACGCTTCCTGTCACGTGGATCAAGGGATCTGTGGCTTTCCCTCGAGGCTGTCCCTCGAAGCTTTCCCACGAGGCTTTCCCACAGGGCTGTGCCACGTGCCACCTTGGTGTGACTCGAACCTCGGCGTGAAAGACGAGCCGGTGAAGGGAAAAGAGGTTCCTCTGGAATGGACTGAGACATCTGGGGGTCTCTTGGAATGGTGGCACGACCCTGGAGTTCCTCTCGCCGTTCCTGTTGAGAGGGCCTCCTCTTGAGATGCGACGGGAACGCCGGGAACTCGTTCCCTAAGAAGCAGGGAAAGGATCCCTCATCTCGAGCCACTAGGCGGAAACAGGGCTCCTCTGGATGTGCGCGGGACCCTCGTGTTTCCTCTCGAGTGGAGACGGCTAGGTCGGGGAACTTCTTGATTTGCACCAAGGGTGTGAAGGACCCTTTCGAAGTTTCAGAGGTGACGTGTGATCACCTCAAGACGCCTCAGCGGAAATGGGCCTCATCTCGCCTGGAGGGGAGAACCTCCTGGATTTTCTCGTGTTGCGGCAGGTCTTCTCGAGTTACGATGGGGACCTCAGGGACCCGCTCTGGTGGCCTCAGGAAAGACCTGTCCCCATGCGAGTTGCTAAGTGCCATCTCTGGATTCCTCTCCCGTCCATGCCGGGGCCTCAGTCCTTGTGGGGAGTCGGGGCCGGAACCTGAGGATTCCTCTCCAGTGTTGCCATGGATCTTGGGGTGCTTCTCAGTCTCCCCAGGGGAGTCAGGCCTCGTCTCGTGTGGGGGCATGCACGTGCGCTTTCCTCCCGAGCTGCAGCAGTAGTGTCACTCTTCCTGTCACGTGGATCAAGGGATCTGGGGCTTTCCCTCGAGGCTGTCCCTCGAGGCTTTCCCACGAGGCTTTCCCACAGGGCTGTGCCA
Source organism: Budorcas taxicolor (assembly GCF_023091745.1). Taxonomy (NCBI): domain Eukaryota; kingdom Metazoa; phylum Chordata; class Mammalia; order Artiodactyla; family Bovidae; genus Budorcas; species Budorcas taxicolor. The sequence continues at coordinate 292,874 of NW_026292779.1, read as the reverse complement.
CGTGCCACTTTGGTGTGAGTCGATCCTCGGCGTGAAAGACGAGACGGTGAAGGGAAATGAGGTTCCTCTGGTATGGACTGAGACATCTGGGGGACTCTTGGAATGGTGGCACGACCCTGGAGTTCCTCTCCCTGTTCCTGTTGAGAGGGCCTCCTCTTGAGATGCGACGGGAACGCCGGGAACTCTTTCCCGACGAAGCAGGGAAAGGATCCCTCATCTCGAGATCCGAGGCAGAAACGGGGCTCCTCTGGATGTGGGCGGGACCCTCGTGTTTCCTCTCGAGTGGAGACGGGTATGTCGGGGAACTTCTTCATTTGCACCAAGTGTGTGAAGGACCCTTTTGAAGTTCCAGAGCTGAGGTGTGATCGGGCTCGAGACGCCTCAGCGGAAATGGGCCTCATCTCTCCTGGAGGTGAGAACCTCCTGGATTTTCTCGAGTTGCGGCAGGTCTTCTCGAGTTAAGACGGGGACCTCAGGGACCCGCTCTGGTGGCCTCAGGAAAGGCCAGTCCCCAAGCGAGTTGCTAGGAGCCATCTCGGGATTCCTCTCCCGTCCATGCCGGGGCCTAAGACCTTGTGTGGAGTCGGGGCCGGAACCTGAGGATTCCTCTCCTGTGTTGCCATGGATCTTGGGGTGCTTCTGAGTCTCCCCAGGGGAGTCAGGCCTCGTCTCCAGTGCGGACATTCACGTGCGGTTTCCTCCCGTGCTGCAGCAGTAGTGTCACGCTTCCTGTCACGTGGATCAAGGGATCTCTGGCTTTCCCTCGAGGCTTTTCCTCGAGGCTTTCCAACGAGGCTTTCCCACAGGGCTGTGCCACGTGCCACCTTGGTGTGAGTCGATCCTCGGCGTGAACGACGAGCCGGTGAAGGGAAAAGAGGTTCCTCTTTAATGGACTGAGACATCTGGGGGACTCTTGGAATGGTGGCACGACCCTGGAGTTCCTCTCGCCGTTCCTGTTGACAGGGCCTCCTCTTGAGTTGCGAGGGGAACGCCGGGAACTCTTTCCCGACGAAGCAGGGATAGGATCCCTCATCTCGAGATACGAGGCGTAAACGGGGCTTCGCTGGATGTGGGCGGGACCCTCGTGTTTCCTCTCGAGTGGAGACGGGTATGTCGGGCAACTTCTTGATTTGCACCAAGGGTGTGAAGGACCCTTTTGAATTTCCAGAGCTGAGGTGTAATCGGCCTCGAGACGCCTGAGCAGAAATGGGCCTCATCTCGCCTGGAGGGGAGAACCTCCTGGATTTTCTCGAGTTGCGGCAGGTCTTCTTGAGTTACGACGGGGACCTCAGGGACCCGCTCTGGTGGCCTCAGGAAAGGCCAGTCCCCATGCGAGTTGCTAAGGGCCATCTCGGGATTCCTCTCCCGTCCATGCCGGGGCCTAAGACCTTGTGTGGAGTCGGGGCCGGAACCTGAGGATTCCTCTCCTGTGTTGCCATGTATCTTGGGGTGCTTCTGAGTCTCCCCAGGAGAGTCAGGCCTCGTCTCCAGTGCAGACATTCACGTGCGGTTTCCTCCCGTGCTGCAGCAGCAGTGTCACGCTTCCTGTCACGTGGATCAAGGGATCTCTGGCTTTCCCTCGAGGCTTTTCCTCGAGGCTTTCCCACGAGGCTTTCCCACAGGGCTTTGCCACGTGCCACCTTGGTGTGAGTCGATCCTCGGCGTGAACGACGAGCCGGTGAAGGGAAAAGAGGTTCCTCTGTAATGGACTGAGACATCTGGGTGACTCTTGGAATGGTGGCACGACCCTGGAGTTCCTCTCGCCGTTCCTGTTGACAGGGCCTCCTCTTGAGTTGCGAGGGGAACGCCGGGAACTCTTTCCCGACGAAGCAGGGATAGTATCCCTCATCTCGAGATACGAGGCGGAAACGGGGCTCCTCTGGATGTGGGCGGGACCCTCGTGTTTCCTCTCGAGTGGAGACGGGTATGTCGGGCAACTTCTTGATTTGCACCAAGGGTGTGAAGGACCCTTTTGAATTTCCAGAGCTGAGGTGTAATCGGCCTCGAGACGCCTCAGCGGAAATGGGCCTCATCTCGCCTGGAGGGGAGAACCTCCTGGATTTTCTCGAGTTGCGGCAGGTCTTCTTGAGTTACGACGGGGACCTCAGGGACCCGCTCTGGTGGCCTCAGGAAAGGCCAGTCCCCATGTGAGTTGCTAGGGAACCTCTCGGGATTCCTCTCCCGTCCATGCCGGGACCTCAGTCCTTGTGGGGAGTCGGGGCCGGAACCTGAGGATTCCTCTCCAGTGTTGCCATGGATCTTGGGTTGCTTCTGAGTCTCCCCAGGGGAGACAGGCCTCGTCTCGAGTGGGGGCATGCACGTGCGCTTTCCTCCCGAGCTGCAGCAGTAGTGTCACGCTTCCTGTCACGTGGATCAAGGGATCTGTGGCTTTCCCTCGAGGCTGTCCCTCGAGGCTTTCCCACGAGGCTTCCCCACAGGGCTGTGCCACGTGCCACCTTGTTGTGAGTCGATCCTAGGCGTGAAAGACGAGCCGGTAAAGGGAAATGAGGTTCCTCTCGTATGGACTGAGACATCTGGGGGACTCTTGGAATGGTGGCACGACCGTGGAGTTCCTCTCGCCATTCCTGTTGAGAGGCCCTCCTCTTGAGATGCGACGGGAAGGCCGGGAACTCTTTCCCGACGAAGCAGGGATAGGATCCCTCATCTCGAGATACGAGGCGGAAACGGGTCTCCTCTGGATGTGGGCGGGACCCTCGTGTTTCCTCTCGAGTGGAGACGGGTATGTCGGGGTACTTCTTGATTTGCACCAAGGGTGTGAAGGACCCTTTTGAAGTTCCAGAGCTGAGGTGTGATCGGGCTCGAGACGCCTCAGCGGAAATGGGCCTCATCTCGCCTGGAGGGGAGAACCTCCTGGATTTTCTCGAGTTGCGGCAGGTCTTCTCGAGTTACGACGGGGACCTCAGGGACCCGCTCTGGTGGCCTCAGGAAAGGCCAGTCCCCATGCGAGTTGCTAAGGGCCATGTCGGGATTCCTCTCCCGTCCATGCCGGGGCCTAAGACCTTGTGTGGAGTCGGGGCCGGAACCTGAGGATTCCTCTCCAGTGTTGCCATGGATCTTGGGGTGCTTCTGAGTCTCCCCAGGGGAGTCAGGCCTCGTCTCGAGTGCGAACATGCACGTGCGGTTTCCTCCCGTGCCTCAGCAGTAGTGTCACGCTTCCTGTCTCGTGGAACAAGGGATATTTGGCTTTCCCTCGAGGCTTTCGCTCGGGGCTTTCCCACGAGGCTTTCCCACAGGGCTGTGCCACGTGCCACCTTGGTGTGAGTCGATCCTCGGCCTGAAAGACGAGCCGGTGAAGCGAAGAGAGGTTCCTCTGGAATGGACTGAGACATCTGGGGGACTCTTGAACTGGTGGCACGACCCTGGAGTTCCTCTCGCCGTTCCTGTTGACAGGGCCTCCTCTTCAGATGCAACGGGAACGCCGGGAACTCTTTCCCGACGAAGCAGGGATAGGATCCCTCATCTCGAGATACAAGGCGGAAACGGGGCTCCTCTGTATGTGGGCGGGACCCTCGTGTTTCCTCTCGAGTGGAGACGGGTATGTCGGGGAACTTCTTGATTTGCACCAAGGGTGTGAAGGACCCTTTTGAAGTTCCAGAGCTTAGGTGTGATCGGCCTCGAGACGCCTCAGCGGAAATGGGCCTCATCTCGCCTGGAGGGGAGAACCTCCTGGATTTTCTCGAGTTGCGGCAGGTCTTCTCGAGTTAAGACGGGGACCACAGGGACCCGCTCTGGTGGCCTCAGGGATGGCCAGTCCCCATGCGAGTTTCTAGGAGCCATCTCGGGATTCCTCTCCAGTCCATGCCGGGGCCTAAGACCTTGTGTGGAGTCGGGGCCGGAACCTGAGGATTCCTCTCCAGTGTTGCCATGGATCTTGGGGTGCTTCTGAGTCTCCCCAGGGGAGTCAGGCCTCGTCTCGAGTGCGAACATGCACGTGCGGTTTCCTCCCGTGCCTCAGCAGTAGTGTCACGCTTCCTGTCTCGTGGAACAAGGGATATTTGGCTTTCCCTCGAGGCTTTCGCTCGAGGCTTTCCCACGAGGCTTTCCCACAGGGCTGTGCCACGTGCCACCTTGGTGTGAGTCGATCCTCGGCCTGAAAGACGAGCCGGTGAAGCGAAGAGAGGTTCCTCTGGAATGGACTGAGACATCTGGGGGACTCTTGAACTGGTGGCACGACCCTGGAGTTCCTCTCGCCGTTCCTGTTGACAGGGCCTCCTCTTCAGATGCAACGGGAACGCCGGGAACTCTTTCCCGACGAAGCAGGGATAGGATCCCTCATCTCGAGATACAAGGCGGAAACGGGGCTCCTCTGTATGTGGGCGGGACCCTCGTGTTTCCTCTCGAGTGGAGACGGGTATGTCGGGGAACTTCTTGATTTGCACCAAGGGTGTGAAGGACCCTTTTGAAGTTCCAGAGCTTAGGTGTGATCGGCCTCGAGACGCCTCAGCGGAAATGGGCCTCATCTCACCTGGAGGGGAGAACCTCCTGGATTTTCTCGAGTTGCGGCAGGTCTTCTCGAGTTAAGACGGGGACCACAGGGACCCGCTCTGGTGGCCTCAGGGATGGCCAGTCCCCATGCGAGTTTCTAGGAGCCATCTCGGGATTCCTCTCCCGTCCATGACGGGGCCTAAGACCTTGTGTGGTGTCGGGGCTGGAACCTGAGGATTCCTCTCCAGTGTTGCCATGGATCTTGGGGTGCTTCTGAGTCTCCCCAGGGGAGTCAGGCCTCGTCTCGAGTGGGGGCATGCACGTGCGCTTTCCTCCCGAGCTGCAGCAGTAGTGTCACGCTTCCTGTCACGTGGATCAAGGGATATTTGGCTTTCCCTCGAGGCTGGCCGTCGAGGCTTTCCCACGAGGCTTTCCCACAGGGCTGTGCCACGTGCCACCTTGGTGTGAGTCGATCCTCGGCCTGAAAGACGAGCCGGTGAAGGGAAAAGAGGTTCCTCTGTAATGGACTGAGACATCTGGGGGACTCTTGGAATGGTGGCACGACCCTGGAGTTCCTCTCGCCGTTCCTGTTGACAGGGCCTCCTCTTGAGATGCGACGGGAACGCCGGGAAATCTTTCCCGATGAAGCAGGGATAGGATCCCTCATCTCGATCTACGAGGCGGAAACGGGGCTCCTCTGGATGTGGGCGGGTCCCTCGTGTTCCTCACGAGTGGAGACGGCTATGTCGGGGAACTTCTTGATTTGCACCAAGGGTTTGAAGTACCCTTTCGAAGTTCCAGAGGTCAGGTGTGATCAGCCTCGAGACGCCTCAGCGGAAAAGGGCCTCTTCTCGCCTGGAGGGCAGAACCTCCTGGATTTTCTCGAGTTGCGGCAGGTCTTCTCGAGTTACGACGGGGACCTCAGGGACCCGCTCTGGTGGCCTCAGGAAAGGCCAGTCCCCATGCGAGTTGCTAGGGGACCTCTCGGGATTCCTCTCCCGTCCATGCCGGGACCTCAGTCCTTGTGGGGAGTCGGGGCCGGAACCTGAGGATTCCTCTCCAGTGTTGCCATGGATCTTGGGTTGCTTCTGAGTCTCCCCAGGGGAGTCAGGCCTCGTCTCGAGTGGGGGCATGCACGTGCGCTTTCCTCCCGAGCTGCAGCAGTAGTGTCACGCTTCCTGTCACGTGGATCAAGGGATCTGTGGCTTTCCCTCGAGGCTGTCCCTCGAGGCTTTCCCACGAGGCTTCCCCACAGGGCTGTGCCACGTGCCACCTTGTTGTGAGTCGATCCTAGGCGTGAAAGACGAGCCGGTGAAGGGAAATGAGGTTCCTCTGGTATGGACTGAGACATCTGGGGGACTCTTGGAATGGTGGCACGACCGTGGAGTTCCTCTCGCCATTCCTGTTGAGAGGGCCTCCTCTTGAGATGCGACGGGAAGGCCGGGAACTCTTTCCTGACGAAGCAGGGATAGGATCCCTCATCTCGAGATACGAGGCGGAAACGGGTCTCCTCTGGATGTGGGCGGGACCCTCGTGTTTCCTCTCGAGTGGAGACGGGTATGTCGGGGAACTTCTTGCTTTGCACCAAGGGTGTGAAGGACCCTTTTGAAGTTCCAGAGCTGAGGTGTGATCGGGCTCGAGACGCCTCAGCGGAAATGGGCCTCATCTCGCCTGGAGGGGAGAACCTCCTTGATTTTCTCGAGTTGCGGCAGGTCTTCTCGAGTTACGACGGGGACCTCAGGGACCCGCTCTGGTGGCCTCAGGAAAGGCCAGTCCCCATGCGAGTTGCTAAGGACCATGTCGGGATTCCTCTCCAGTCCATGCCGGGGCCTAAGACCTTGTGTGGAGTCGGGGCCGGAACCTGAGGATTCCTCTCCAGTGTTGCCATGGATCTTGGGGTGCTTCTGAGTCTCCCCAGGGGAGTCAGGCCTCGTCTCGAGTGCGAACATGCACGTGCGGTTTCCTCCCGTGCCTCAGCAGTAGTGTCACGCTTCCTGTCTCGTGGAACAAGGGATATTTGGCTTTCCCTCGAGGCTTTCGCTCGAGGCTTTCCCACGAGGCTTTCCCACAGGGCTGTGAAACGTGCCACCTTGGTGTGAGTCGATCCTCGGCCTGAAAGACGAGCCGGTGAAGCGAAGAGAGGTTCCTCTGGAATGGACTGAGACATCTGGGGGACTCTTGAACTGGTGGCACGACCCTGGAGTTCCTCTCGCCGTTACTGTTGACAGGGCCTCCTCTTCAGATGCAACGGGAACGCCGGGAACTCTTTCCCGACGAAGCAGGGATAGGATCCCTCATCTCGAGATACAAGGCGGAAACGGGGCTCCTCTGGATGTGGGCGGGACCCTCGTGTTTCCTCTCGAGTGGAGACGGGTATGTCGGGGAACTTCTTGATTTGCACCAAGGGTGTGAAGGACCCTTTTGAAGTTCCAGAGCTTAGGTGTGATCGGCCTCGAGACGCCTCAGCGGAAATGGGCCTCATCTCGCCTGGAGGGGAGAACCTCCTGGATTTTCTCGAGTTGCGGCAGGTCTTCCCGAGTTAAGACGGGGACCACAGGGACCCGCTCTGGTGGCCTCAGGAAAGGCCAGTCCCCATGCGAGTTTCTAGGAGCCATCTCGGGATTCCTCTCCCGTCCATGCCGGAGCCTAAGACCTTGTGTGGAGTCGGGGCTGGAACCTGAGGATTCCTCTCCAGTGTTGCCATGGATCTTGGGGTGCTTCTGAGTCTCCCCAGGGGAGTCAGGCCTCGTCTCGAGTGGGGGCATGCACGTGCGCTTTCCTCCCGAGCTGCAGCAGTAGTGTCACGCTTCCTGTCACGTGGATCAAGGGATATTTGGCTTTCCCTCGAGGCTGGCCGTCGAGGCTTTCCCACGAGGCTTTCCCACAGGGCTGTGCCACGTGCCACCTTGGTGTGAGTCGATCCTCGGCCTGAAAGACGAGCCGGTGAAGGGAAAAGAGGTTCCTCTGTAATGGACTGAGACATCTGGGGGACTCTTGGAATGGTGGCACGACCCTGGAGTTCCTCTCGCCGTTCCTGTTGACAGGGCCTCCTCTTGAGATGCGACGGGAACGCCGGGAAATCTTTCCCGACGAAGCAGGGAAAGGATCCCTCATCTCGATCTACGAGGCGGAAACGGGGCTCCTCTGGATGTGGGCGGGTCCCTCGTGTTCCTCACGAGTGGAGACGGGTATGTCGGGGAACTTCTTGATTTGCACCAAGGGTTTGAAGTAACCTTTCGAAGTTCCAGAGGTGAGGTGTGATCAGCCTCGAGACGCCTCAGCGGAAAAGGGCCTCATCTCGCCTGGAGGGCAGAACCTCCTGGATTTTCTCGAGTTGCGGCAGGTCTTCTCGAGTTACGACGGGGACCTCAGGGACCCGCTCTGGTGGCCTCAGGAAAGGCCAGTCCCCATGCGAGTTGCTAGGGGACCTCTCGGGATTCCTCTCCCGTCCATGCCGGGACCTCAGTCCTTGTGGGGAGTCGGGGCCGGAACCTGAGGATTCCTCTCCAGTGTTGCCATGGATCTTGGGTTGCTTCTGAGTCTCCCCAGGGGAGTCAGGCCTCGTCTCGAGTGGGGGCATGCACGTGCGCTTTCCTCCCGAGCTGCAGCAGTAGTGTCACGCTTCCTGTCACGTGGATCAAGGGATCTGTGGCTTTCCCTCGAGGCTGTCCCTCGAGGCTTTCCCACGAGGCTTCCCCACAGGGCTGTGCCACGTGCCACCTTGTTGTGAGTCGATCCTAGGCGTGAAAGACGAGCCGGTGAAGGGAAATGAGGTTCCTCTGGTATGGACTGAGACATCTGGGGGACTCTTGGAATGGTGGCACGACCGTGGAGTTCCTCTCGCCATTCCTGTTGAGAGGGCCTCCTCTTGAGATGCGACGGGAAGGCCGGGAACTCTTTCCCGACGAAGCAGGGATAGGATCCCTCATCTCGAGATACGAGGCGGAAACGGGTCTCCTCTGGATGTGGGCGGGACCCTCGTGTTTCCTCTCGAGTGGAGACGGGTATGTCGGGGAACTTCTTGATTTGCACCAAGGGTGTGAAGGACCCTTTTGAAGTTCCAGAGCTGAGGTGTGATCGGGCTCGAGACGCCTCAGCGGAAATGGGCCTCATCTCGCCTGGAGGGGAGAACCTCCTGGATTTTCTCGAGTTGCGGCAGGTCTTCTCGAGTTACGACGGGGACCTCAGGGAACCGCTCTGGTGGCCTCAGGAAAGGCCAGTCCCCATGCGAGTTGCTAAGGGCCATGTCGGGATTCCTCTCCCGTCCATGCCGGGGCCTAAGACCTTGTCTGGAGTCGGGGACGGAACCTGAGGATTCCTCTCCAGTGTTGCCATGGATCTTGGGGTGCTTCTGAGTCTCCCCAGGGGAGTCAGGCCTCGTCTCCAGTGCGAACATGCACGTGCGGTTTCCTCCCGTGCCTCAGCAGTAGTGTCACACTTCCTGTCACGTGAATCAAGGGATATTTGGCTTTCCCTCGAGGCTGGCCGTCGAGGCTTTCCCACGAGGCTTTCCCACAGGGCTGTGCCACGTGCCACCTTGGTGTGAGTCGATCCTCGGCCTGATAGACGAGCCGGTGAAGGGATAAGAGGTTCCTCTGTAATGGACTGAGACATCTGGGGGACTCTTGGAATGGTGGCACGACCCTGGAGTTCCTCTCGCCGTTCCTGTTGACAGGGCCTCCTCTTGAGATGCGACGGGAACGCCGGGAAATCTTTCCCGACGAAGCAGGGAACGGATCCCTCATCTCGAGCTACGAGGCGGAAACGGGGCTCCTCTGGATGTGGGCGGGTCCCTCGTGTTCCTCACGAGTGGAGACGGGTATGTCGGGGAACTTCTTGATTTGCACCAAGGGTTTGAAGTACCCTTTCGAAGTTCCAGAGGTGAGGTGTGATCAGCCTCGAGACGCCTCAGCGGAAAATGGCCTCATCTCGCCTGGAGGGCAGAACCTCCTGGATTTTCTCGAGTTGCGGCAGGTCTTCTCGAGTTAAGACGGGGACCTCAGGGACCCGCTCTGGTGGCCTCAGGAAAGGCCAGTCCCCATGCGAGTTGCTAAGGGCCATGTCGGGATTCCTCTCCCGTCCATGCCGGGGCCTAAGACCTTGTCTGGAGTCGGGGACGGAGCCTGAGGATTCCTCTCCAGTGTTGCCATGGATCTTGGGGTGCTTCTGAGTCTCCCCAGGGGAGTCAGGCCTCGTCTCGAGTGGGGGCATGCACGTGCGCTTTCCTCCCGAGCTGCAGCAGTAGTGTCACGCTTCCTGTCACGTGGATCAAGGGATCTGTGGCTTTCCCTCGAGGCTGTCCCTCGAGGCTTTCCCACGAGGCTTCCCCACAGGGCTGTGCCACGTGCCACCTTGTTGTGAGTCGATCCTAGGCGTGAAAGACGAGCCGGTGAAGGGAAATGAGGTTCCTCTGGTATGGACTGAGACATCTGGGGGACTCTTGGAATGGTGGCACGACCGTGGAGTTCCTCTCGCCATTCCTGTTGAGAGGGCCTCCTCTTGAGATGCGACGGGAAGGCCGGGAACTCTTTCCCGACGAAGCAGGGATAGGATCCCTCATCTCGAGATACGAGGCGGAAACGGGTCTCCTCTGGATGTGGGCGGGACCCTCGTGTTTCCTCTCGAGTGGAGACGGGTATGTCGGGGAACTTCTTGCTTTGCACCAAGGGTGTGAAGGACCCTTTTGAAGTTCCAGAGCTGAGGTGTGATCGGGCTCGAGACGCCTCAGCGGAAATGGGCCTCATCTCGCCTGGAGGGGAGAACCTCCTGGATTTTCTCGAGTTGCGGCAGGTCTTCTCGAGTTACGACGGGGACCTCAGGGACCCGCTCTGGTGGCCTCAGGAAAGGCCAGTCCCCATGCGAGTTGCTAAGGGCCATGTCGGGATTCCTCTCCCGTCCATGCCGGGGCCTAAGACCTTGTCTGGAGTCGGGGCCGGAACCTGAGGATTCCTCTCCAGTGTTGCCATGGATCTTGGGGTGCTTCTGAGTCTCCCCAGGGGAGTCAGGCCTCGTCTCGAGTGCGAACATGCACGTGCGGTTTCCTCCCGTGCCTCAGCAGTAGTGTCACACTTCCTGTCACGTGAATCAAGGGATATTTGGCTTTCCCTCGAGGCTGGCCGTCGAGGCTTTCCCACGAGGCTTTCCCACAGGGCTGTGCCACGTGCCACCTTGGTGTGAGTCGATCCTCGGCCTGAAAGACGAGCCGGTGAAGGGAAAAGAGGTTCCTCTGTAATGGACTGAGACATCTGGGGGACTCTTGGAATGGTGGCACGACCCTGGAGTTCCTCTCGCCGTTCCTGTTGACAGGGCCTCCTCTTGAGATGCGACGGGAACGCCGGGAAATCTTTCCCGACGAAGCAGGGAAAGGATCCCTCATCTCGAGCTACGAGGCGGAAACGGGGCTCCTCTGGATGTGGGCGGGTCCCTCGTGTTCCTCAAGAGTGGAGACGGGTATGTCGGGGAACTTCTTGATTTGCACCAAGGGTTTGAAGTACCCTTTCGAAGTTCCAGAGGTGAGGTGTGATCAGCCTCGAGACGCCTCAGCGGAAAAGGGCCTCATCTCGCCTGGAGGGCAGAACCTCCTGGATTTTCTCGAGTTGCGGCAGGTCTTCTCGAGTTACGACGGGGACCTCAGGGACCCGCTCTGGTGGCCTCAGGAAAGGCCAGTCCCCATGCGAGTTGCTAGGGGACCTCTCGGGATTCCTCTCCCGTCCATGCCGGGACCTCAGTCCTTGTGGGGAGTCGGGGCCGGAACCTGAGGATTCCTCTCCAGTGTTGCCATGGATCTTGGGTTGCTTCTGAGTCTCCCCAGGGGAGTCAGGCCTCGTCTCGAGTGGGGGCATGCACGTGCGCTTTCCTCCCGAGCTGCAGCAGTAGTGTCACGCTTCCTGTCACGTGGATCAAGGGATCTGTGGCTTTCCCTCGAGGCTGTCCCTCGAGGCTTTCCCACGAGGCTTCCCCACAGGGCTGTGCCACGTGCCACCTTGTTGTGAGTCGATCCTAGGCGTGAAAGACGAGCCGGTGAAGGGAAATGAGGTTCCTCTGGTATGGACTGAGACATCTGGGGGACTCTTGGAATGGTGGCACGACCGTGGAGTTCCTCTCGCCATTCCTGTTGAGAGGGCCTCCTCTTGAGATGCGACGGGAAGGCCGGGAACTCTTTCCCGACGAAGCAGGGATAGGATCCCTCATCTCGAGATACGAGGCGGAAACGGGTCTCCTCTGGATGTGGGCGGGACCCTCGTGTTTCCTCTCGAGTGGAGACGGGTATGTCGGGGAACTTCTTGATTTGCACCAAGGGTGTGAAGGACCCTTTTGAAGTTCCAGAGCTGAGGTGTGATCGGGCTCGAGACGCCTCAGCGGAAATGGGCCTCATCTCGCCTGGAGGGGAGAACCTCCTGGATTTTCTCGAGTTGCGGCAGGTCTTCTCGAGTTACGACGGGGACCTCAGGGACCCGCTCTGGTGGCCTCAGGAAAGGCCAGTCCCCATGCGAGTTGCTAAGGGCCATGTCGGGATTCCTCTCCCGTCCATGCCGGGGCCTAAGACCTTGTCTGGAGTCGGGGCCGGAACCTGAGGATTCCTCTCCAGTGTTGCCATGGATCTTGGGGTGCTTCTGAGTCTCCCCAGGGGAGTCAGGCCTCGTCTCGAGTGCGAACATGCACGTGCGGTTTCCTCCCGTGCCTCAGCAGTAGTGTCACACTTCCTGTCACGTGAATCAAGGGATATTTGGCTTTCCCTCGAGGCTGGCCGTCGAGGCTTTCCCACGAGGCTTTCCCACAGGGCTGTGCCACGTGCCACCTTGGTGTGAGTCGATCCTCGGCCTGATAGACGAGCCGGTGAAGGGATAAGAGGTTCCTCTGTAATGGACTGAGACATCTGGGGGACTCTTGGAATGGTGGCACGACCCTGGAGTTCCTCTCGCCGTTCCTGTTGACAGGGCCTCCTCTTGAGATGCGACGGGAACGCCGGGAAATCTTTCCCGACGAAGCAGGGAACGGATCCCTCATCTCGAGCTACGAGGCGGAAACGGGGCTCCTCTGGATGTGGGCGGGTCCCTCGTGTTCCTCACGAGTGGAGACGGGTATGTCGGGGAACTTCTTGATTTGCACCAAGGGTTTGAAGTACCCTTTCGAAGTTCCAGAGGTGAGGTGTGATCAGCCTCGAGACGCCTCAGCGGAAAATGGCCTCATCTCGCCTGGAGGGCAGAACCTCCTGGATTTTCTCGAGTTGCGGCAGGTCTTCTCGAGTTAAGACGGGGACCTCAGGGACCCGCTCTGGTGGCCTCAGGAAAGGCCAGTCCCCATGCGAGTTGCTAAGGGCCATGTCGGGATTCCTCTCCCGTCCATGCCGGGGCCTAAGACCTTGTCTGGAGTCGGGGACGGAGCCTGAGGATTCCTCTCCAGTGTTGCCATGGATCTTGGGGTGCTTCTGAGTCTCCCCAGGGGAGTCAGGCCTCGTCTCGAGTGGGGGCATGCACGTGCGCTTTCCTCCCGAGCTGCAGCAGTAGTGTCACGCTTCCTGTCACGTGGATCAAGGGATCTGTGGCTTTCCCTCGAGGCTGTCCCTCGAGGCTTTCCCACGAGGCTTCCCCACAGGGCTGTGCCACGTGCCACCTTGGTGTGAGTCGATCCTCGGCCTGAAAGACGAGCCGGTGAAGGGAAAAGAGGTTCCTCTGTAATGGACTGAGACATCTGGGGGACTCTTGGAATGGTGGCACGACCCTGGAGTTCCTCTCGCCGTTCCTGTTGACAGGGCCTCCTCTTGAGATGCGACGGGAACGCCGGGAAATCTTTCCCGACGAAGCAGGGAAAGGATCCCTCATCTCGAGCTACGAGGCGGAAACGGGGCTCCTCTGGATGTGGGCGGGTCCCTCGTGTTCCTCAAGAGTGGAGACGGGTATGTCGGGGAACTTCTTGATTTGCACCAAGGGTTTGAAGTACCCTTTCGAAGTTCCAGAGGTGAGGTGTGATCAGCCTCGAGACGCCTCAGCGGAAAATGGCCTCATCTCGCCTGGACGGCAGAACCTCCTGGATTTTCTCGAGTTGCGGCAGGTCTTCTCGAGTTACGACGGGGACCTCAGGGACCCGCTCTGGTGGCCTCAGGAAAGGCCAGTCCCCATGCGAGTTGCTAGGGGACCTCTCGGGTTTCCTCTCCCGTCCATGCCGGGACCTCAGTCCTTGTGGGGAGTCGGGGCCGGAACCTGAGGATTCCTCTCCAGTGTTGCCATGGATCTTGGGTTGCTTCTGAGTCTCCCCAGGGGAGTCAGGCCTCGTCTCGAGTGGGGGCATGCACGTGCGCTTTCCTCCCGAGCTGCAGCAGTAGTGTCACGCTTCCTGTCACGTGGATCAAGGGATCTGTGGCTTTCCCTCGAGGCTGTCCCTCGAGGCTTTCCCACGAGGCTTCCCCACAGGGCTGTGCCACGTGCCACCTTGTTGTGAGTCGATCCAAGGCGTGAAAGCCGAGCCGGTGAAGGGAAATGAGGTTCCTCTGGTATGGACTGAGACATCTGGGGGACTCTTGGAATGGTGGCACGACCGTGGAGTTCCTCTCGCCATTCCTGTTGAGAGGGCCTCCTCTTGAGATGCGACGGGAAGGCCGGGAACTCTTTCCCGACGAAGCAGGGATAGGATCCCTCATCTCGAGATACGAGGCGGAAACGGGTCTCCTCTGGATGTGGGCGGGACCCTCGTGTTTCCTCTCGAGTGGAGACGGGTATGTCGGGGAACTTCTTGATTTGCACCAAGGGTGTGAAGGACCCTTTTGAAGTTCCAGAGCTGAGGTGTGATCGGGCTCGAGACGCCTCAGCGGAAATGGGCCTCATCTCGCCTGGAGGGGAGAACCTCCTGGATTTTCTCGAGTTGCGGCAGGTCTTCTCGAGTTACGACGGGGACCTCAGGGACCCGCTCTGGTGGCCTCAGGAAAGGCCAGTCCCCATGCGAGTTGCTAAGGGCCATGTCGGGATTCCTCTCCCGTCCATGCCGGGGCCTAAGACCTTGTCTGGAGTCGGGGACGGAGCCTGAGGATTCCTCTCCAGTGTTGCCATGGATCTTGGGGTGCTTCTGAGTCTCCCCAGGGGAGTCAGGCCTCGTCTCGAGTGGGGGCATGCACGTGCGCTTTCCTCCCGAGCTGCAGCAGTAGTGTCACGCTTCCTGTCACGTGGATCAAGGGATCTGTGGCTTTCCCTCGAGGCTGTCCCTCGAGGCTTTCCCACGAGGCTTCCCCACAGGGCTGTGCCACGTGCCACCTTGGTGTGAGTCGATCCTCGGCCTGAAAGACGAGCCGGTGAAGGGAAAAGAGGTTCCTCTGTAATGGACTGAGACATCTGGGGGACTCTTGGAATGGTGGCACGACCCTGGAGTTCCTCTCGCCGTTCCTGTTGACAGGGCCTCCTCTTGAGATGCGACGGGAACGCCGGGAAATCTTTCCCGACGAAGCAGGGAAAGGATCCCTCATCTCGAGCTACGAGGCGGAAACGGGGCTCCTCTGGATGTGGGCGGGTCCCTCGTGTTCCTCAAGAGTGGAGACGGGTATGTCGGGGAAATTCTTGATTTGCACCAAGGGTTTGAAGTACCCTTTCGAAGTTCCAGAGGTGAGGTGTGATCAGCCTCGAGACGCCTCAGCGGAAAATGGCCTCATCTCGCCTGGACGGCAGAACCTCCTGGATTTTCTCGAGTTGCGGCAGGTCTTCTCGAGTTACGACGGGGACCTCAGGGACCCGCTCTGGTGGCCTCAGGAAAGGCCAGTCCCCATGCGAGTTGCTAGGGGACCTCTCGGGTTTCCTCTCCCGTCCATGCCGGGACCTCAGTCCTTGTGGGGAGTCGGGGCCGGAACCTGAGGATTCCTCTCCAGTGTTGCCATGGATCTTGGGTTGCTTCTGAGTCTCCCCAGGGGAGTCAGGCCTCGTCTCGAGTGGGGGCATGCACGTGCGCTTTCCTCCCGAGCTGCAGCAGTAGTGTCACGCTTCCTGTCACGTGGATCAAGGGATCTGTGGCTTTCCCTCGAGGCTGTCCCTCGAGGCTTTCCCACGAGGCTTCCCCACAGGGCTGTGCCACGTGCCACCTTGTTGTGAGTCGATCCAAGGCGTGAAAGCCGAGCCGGTGAAGGGAAATGAGGTTCCTCTGGTATGGACTGAGACATCTGGGGGACTCTTGGAATGGTGGCACGACCGTGGAGTTCCTCTCGCCATTCCTGTTGAGAGGGCCTCCTCTTGAGATGCGACGGGAAGGCCGGGAACTCTTTCCCGACGAAGCAGGGATAGGATCCCTCATCTCGAGATACGAGGCGGAAACGGGTCTCCTCTGGATGTGGGCGGGACCCTCGTGTTTCCTCTCGAGTGGAGACGGGTATGTCGGGGAACTTCTTGATTTGCACCAAGGGTGTGAAGGACCCTTTTGAAGTTCCAGAGCTGAGGTGTGATCGGGCTCGAGACGCCTCAGCGGAAATGGGCCTCATCTCGCCTGGAGGGGAGAACCTCCTGGATTTTCTCGAGTTGCGGCAGGTCTTCTCGAGTTACGACGGGGAACTCAGGGACCCGCTCTGGTGGCCTCAGGAAAGGCCAGTCCCCATGCGAGTTGCTAAGGGCCATGTCGGGATTCCTCTCCCGTCCATGCCGGGGCCTAAGACCTTGTCTGGAGTCGGGGCCGGAACCTGAGGATTCCTCTCCAGTGTTGCCATGGATCTTGGGGTGCTTCTGAGTCTCCCCAGGGGAGTCAGGCCTCGTCTCGAGTGCGAACATGCACGTGCGGTTTCCTCCCGTGCCTCAGCAGTAGTGTCACACTTCCTGTCACGTGAATCAAGGGATATTTGGCTTTCCCTCGAGGCTGGCCGTCGAGGCTTTCCCACGAGGCTTTCCCACAGGGCTGTGCCACGTGCCACCTTGGTGTGAGTCGATCCTCGGCCTGAAAGACGAGCCGGTGAAGGGAAAAGAGGTTCCTCTGTAATGGACTGAGACATCTGGGGGACTCTTGGAATGGTGGCACGACCCTGGAGTTCCTCTCGCCGTTCCTGTTGACAGGGCCTCCTCTTGAGATGCGACGGGAACGCCGGGAAATCTTTCCCGACGAAGCAGGGAAAGGATCCCTCATCTCGAGCTACGAGGCGGAAACGGGGCTCCTCTGGATGTGGGCGGGTCCCTCGTGTTCCTCACGAGTGGAGACGGGTATGTCGGGGAACTTCTTGATTTGCACCAAGGGTTTGAAGTACCCTTTCGAAGTTCCAGAGGTGAGGTGTGATCAGCCTCGAGACGCCTCAGCGGAAAAGGGCCTCATCTCGCCTGGAGGGCAGAACCTCCTGGATTTTCTCGAGTTGCGGCAGGTCTTCTCGAGTTACGACGGGGACCTCAGGGACCCGCTCTGGTGGCCTCAGGAAAGGCCAGTCCCCATGCGAGTTGCTAGGGGACCGCTCGGGATTCCTCTCCCGTCCATGCCGGGGCCTCAGTCCTTGTGTGGAGTCGGGGCCGGAACCTGAGGATTGCTCTCCAGTGTTGCCATGGATCTTGGGGTGCTTCTGAGTCTCCCCAGGGGAGTCAGGCCTCGTCTCGAGTGGGGGCATGCACGTGCGCTTTCCTCCCGAGGTGCAGCAGTAGTGTCACGCTTCCTGTCTCGTGGATCAAGGGATATTTGGCTTTCCCTCGAGGCTGGCCGTTGAGGCTTTCCCACGAGGCTGTCCTTCGAGGCTTTCCCACGAGGCTTTCCCACAGGGCTGTGCCACGTGCCACCTTGGTGTGAGTCGATCCTCGGCGTGAAAGACGAGCCGGTGAAGGGAAATGAGGTTCCTCTGGTATGGACTGAGACATCTGGGGGACTCTTGGAATGGTGGCACGACCCTGGAGTTCCTCTCGCCGTTCCTGTTGAGAGGGCCTCCTCTTGAGATGCGACGGGAACGCCGGGAACTCTTTCCCGACGAAGCAGGGATAGGATCCCTCATCTCGAGATACGAGGCGGAAACGGGTCTCCTCTGGATGTGGGCGGGACCCTCGTGTTTCCTCTCGAGTGGAGACGGCTACGTCGGGGAACTTCTTGATTTGCACCAAGGGTGTGAAGGACCCTTTCGAAGTTTCAGAGGTGAGGTGTGATCACCTCGAGACGCCTCAGCGGAAATGGGCCTCATCTCGCCTGGAGGGGAGAACCTCCAGGGATTTCCTCGAGTTGCGGCAGGTCTTCTCGAGTTACGGCGGGGACCTCAGGGACCCGCTCTGGTGGCCTCAGAAAAGGCCAGTCCCCATGCGAGTTGCTAGGCGACCTCTCGGGATTCCTCTCCCGTCCATGCCGGGGCCTCAGTCCTTGTGTGGAGTCGGGGCCGGAACCTGAGGATTCCTCTCCAGTGTTGCCATGGATATTGGGGTGCTTCTGAGTCTCCCCAGGTGAGTCAGGCCTCGTCTCGAATGCGGATATGCACGTGCGGTTTCCTGCCGTGCTGCAGCAGTAGTGTCACGCTTCCTGTCACGTGGATCAAGTGATCTGTGGCTTTCCCTCGAGGCTTTCGCTCGAGGATTTCCCACGAGGCTTTCCCACCGGGCTGTGCCACGTGCCACCTTGGTGTGAGTCGATCCTCGGCGTGAACGACGAGCCGGTGAAGGGAAAAGAGTTTCCTCTGTAATGGACTGATACATCTGGGGGACTCTTGGAATGGTGGCACGACCCTGGAGTTCCTCTCGCCGTTCCTGTTGAGAGGCCCTCCTCTTGAGATGCGACGGGAACGCCGGGAACTCTTTCCCGACGAAGCAGGGAAAGGATCCCTCATCTCGAGATACGAGGCAGAAACGGGGCTCCTCTGGATGTGGGCGGGACCCACTTGTTTCCTCTCGAGTGGAGACGGGTATGTCGGGGAACTTCTTGATTTGCACCAAGGGTGTGAAGGACCCTTTTGAAGTTCCAGAGCTGAGGTGTGATCGGGCTCGAGACGCCTCAGCGGAAATGGGCCTCATCTCGCCTGGAGGGGAGAACCTCCTGGATTTTCTCGAGTTGCGGCAGGTCTTCTCGAGTTAAGACGGGGACCACAGGGACCCGCTCTGGTGGCCTCAGGAAAGGCCAGTCCCCATGCGAGTTGCTAGGGGACCTCTCGGGATTCCTCTCCCGTCCATGCCGGGACCTCAGTCCTTGTGGGGAGTCGGGGCCGGAACCTGAGGATTCCTCTCCAGTGTTGCCATGGATCTTGGGGTGCTTCTGAGTCTCCCCAGGGGAGTCAGGCCTCGTCTCGAGTGCGAACATGCACGTGCGGTTTCCTCCCGTGCCTCAGCAGTAGTGTCACACTTCCTGTCACGTGAATCAAGGGATATTTGGCTTTCCCTCGAGGCTGGCCGTCGAGGCTTTCCCACGAGGCTTTCCCACAGGGCTGTGCCACGTGCCACCTTGGTGTGAGTCGATCCTCGGCCTGAAAGACGAGCCGGTGAAGGGAAAAGAGGTTCCTCTGTAATGGACTGAGACATCTGGGGGACTCTTGGAATGGTGGCACGACCCTGGAGTTCCTCTCGCCGTTCCTGTTGACAGGGCCTCCTCTTGAGATGCGACGGGAACGCCGGGAAATCTTTCCCGACGAAGCAGGGAAAGGATCCCTCATCTCGAGCTACGAGGCGGAAACGGGGCTCCTCTGGATGTGGGCGGGTCCCTCGTGTTCCTCACGAGTGGAGACGGGTATGTCGGGGAACTTCTTGATTTGCACCAAGGGTTTGAAGTACCCTTTCGAAGTTCCAGAGGTGAGGTGTGATCAGCCTCGAGACGCCTCAGCGGAAAAGGGCCTCATCTCGCCTGGAGGGCAGAACCTCCTGGATTTTCTCGAGTTGCGGCAGGTCTTCTCGAGTTACGACGGGGACCTCAGGGACCCGCTCTGGTGGCCTCAGGAAAGGCCAGTCCCCATGCGAGTTGCTAGGGGACCGCTCGGGATTCCTCTCCCGTCCATGCCGGGGCCTCAGTCCTTGTGTGGAGTCGGGGCCGGAACCTGAGGATTGCTCTCCAGTGTTGCCATGGATCTTGGGGTGCTTCTGAGTCTCCCCAGGGGAGTCAGGCCTCGTCTCGAGTGGGGGCATGCACGTGCGCTTTCCTCCCGAGGTGCAGCAGTAGTGTCACGCTTCCTGTCTCGTGGATCAAGGGATATTTGGCTTTCCCTCGAGGCTGGCCGTTGAGGCTTTCCCACGAGGCTGTCCTTCGAGGCTTTCCCACGAGGCTTTCCCACAGGGCTGTGCCACGTGCCACCTTGGTGTGAGTCGATCCTCGGCGTGAAAGACGAGCCGGTGAAGGGAAATGAGGTTCCTCTGGTATGGACTGAGACATCTGGGGGACTCTTGGAATGGTGGCACGACCCTGGAGTTCCTCTCGCCGTTCCTGTTGAGAGGGCCTCCTCTTGAGATGCGACGGGAACGCCGGGAACTCTTTCCCGACGAAGCAGGGATAGGATCCCTCATCTCGAGATACGAGGCGGAAACGGGTCTCCTCTGGATGTGGGCGGGACCCTCGTGTTTCCTCTCGAGTGGAGACGGCTACGTCGGGGAACTTCTTGATTTGCACCAAGGGTGTGAAGGACCCTTTCGAAGTTTCAGAGGTGAGGTGTGATCACCTCGAGACGCCTCAGCGGAAATGGGCCTCATCTCGCCTGGAGGGGAGAACCTCCAGGGATTTCCTCGAGTTGCGGCAGGTCTTCTCGAGTTACGGCGGGGACCTCAGGGACCCGCTCTGGTGGCCTCAGAAAAGGCCAGTCCCCATGCGAGTTGCTAGGCGACCTCTCGGGATTCCTCTCCCGTCCATGCCGGGGCCTCAGTCCTTGTGTGGAGTCGGGGCCGGAACCTGAGGATTCCTCTCCAGTGTTGCCATGGATATTGGGGTGCTTCTGAGTCTCCCCAGGTGAGTCAGGCCTCGTCTCGAATGCGGATATGCACGTGCGGTTTCCTGCCGTGCTGCAGCAGTAGTGTCACGCTTCCTGTCACGTGGATCAAGTGATCTGTGGCTTTCCCTCGAGGCTTTCGCTCGAGGATTTCCCACGAGGCTTTCCCACCGGGCTGTGCCACGTGCCACCTTGGTGTGAGTCGATCCTCGGCGTGAACGACGAGCCGGTGAAGGGAAAAGAGTTTCCTCTGTAATGGACTGATACATCTGGGGGACTCTTGGAATGGTGGCACGACCCTGGAGTTCCTCTCGCCGTTCCTGTTGAGAGGCCCTCCTCTTGAGATGCGACGGGAACGCCGGGAACTCTTTCCCGACGAAGCAGGGAAAGGATCCCTCATCTCGAGATACGAGGCAGAAACGGGGCTCCTCTGGATGTGGGCGGGACCCACTTGTTTCCTCTCGAGTGGAGACGGGTATGTCGGGGAACTTCTTGATTTGCACCAAGGGTGTGAAGGACCCTTTTGAAGTTCCAGAGCTGAGGTGTGATCGGGCTCGAGACGCCTCAGCGGAAATGGGCCTCATCTCGCCTGGAGGGGAGAACCTCCTGGATTTTCTCGAGTTGCGGCAGGTCTTCTCGAGTTAAGACGGGGACCACAGGGACCCGCTCTGGTGGCCTCAGGAAAGGCCAGTCCCCATGCGAGTTGCTAGGGGACCTCTCGGGATTCCTCTCCCGTCCATGCCGGGGCCTCAGTCCTTGTGGGGAGTCGGGGCCGGAACCTGAGGATTCCTCTCCAGTGTTGCCATGGATCTTGGGTTGCTTCTGAGTCTCCCCAGGGGAGTCAGGCCTCGTCTCGAGTGGGGGCATGCACGTGCGCTTTCCTCCCGAGCTGCAGCAGTAGTGTCACGCTTCCTGTCACGTGGATCAAGGGATCTGTGGCTTTCCCTCGAGGCTGTCCCTCGAGGCTTTCCCACGAGGCTTCCCCACAGGGCTGTGCCACGTGCCACCTTGTTGTGAGTCGATCCTAGGCGTGAAAGACGAGCCGGTGAAGGGAAATGAGGTTCCTCTGGTATGGACTGAGACATCTGGGGGACTCTTGGAATGGTGGCACGACCGTGGAGTTCCTCTCGCCATTCCTGTTGAGAGGGCCTCCTCTTGAGATGCGACGGGAAGGCCGGGAACTCTTTCCCGACGAAGCAGGGATAGGATCCCTCATCTCGAGATACGAGGCGGAAACGGGTCTCCTCTGGATGTGGGCGGGACCCTCGTGTTTCCTCTCGAGTGGAGACGGGTATGTCGGGGAACTTCTTGATTTGCACCAAGGGTGTGAAGGACCCTTTTGAAGTTCCAGAGCTGAGGTGTGATCGGGCTCGAGACGCCTCAGCGGAAATGGGCCTCATCTCGCCTGGAGGGGAGAACCTCCTGGATTTTCTCGAGTTGCGGCAGGTCTTCTCGAGTTACGACGGGGACCTCAGGGACCCGCTCTGGTGGCCTCAGGAAAGGCCAGTCCCCATGCGAGTTGCTAAGGGCCATGTCGGGATTCCTCTCCCGTCCATGCCGGGGCCTAAGACCTTGTCTGGAGTCGGGGCCGGAACCTGAGGATTCCTCTCCAGTGTTGCCATGGATCTTGGGGTGCTTCTGAGTCTCCCCAGGGGAGTCAGGCCTCGTCTCGAGTGCGAACATGCACGTGCGGTTTCCTCCCGTGCCTCAGCAGTAGTGTCACACTTCCTGTCACGTGAATCAAGGGATATTTGGCTTTCCCTCGAGGCTGGCCGTCGAGGCTTTCCCACGAGGCTTTCCCACAGGGCTGTGCCACGTGCCACCTTGGTGTGAGTCGATCCTCGGCCTGATAGACGAGCCGGTGAAGGGATAAGAGGTTCCTCTGTAATGGACTGAGACATCTGGGGGACTCTTGGAATGGTGGCACGACCCTGGAGTTCCTCTCGCCGTTCCTGTTGACAGGGCCTCCTCTTGAGATGCGACGGGAACGCCGGGAAATCTTTCCCGACGAAGCAGGGAAAGGATCCCTCATCTCGAGCTACGAGGCGGAAACGGGGCTCCTCTGGATGTGGGCGGGTCCCTCGTGTTCCTCACGAGTGGAGACGGGTATGTCGGGGAACTTCTTGATTTGCACCAAGGGTTTGAAGTACCCTTTCGAAGTTCCAGAGGTGAGGTGTGATCAGCCTCGAGACGCCTCAGCGGAAAATGGCCTCATCTCGCCTGGAGGGCAGAACCTCCTGGATTTTCTCGAGTTGCGGCAGGTCTTCTCGAGTTAAGACGGGGACCTCAGGGACCCGCTCTGGTGGCCTCAGGAAAGGCCAGTCCCCATGCGAGTTGCTAAGGGCCATGTCGGGATTCCTCTCCCGTCCATGCCGGGGCCTAAGACCTTGTCTGGAGTCGGGGACGGAGCCTGAGGATTCCTCTCCAGTGTTGCCATGGATCTTGGGGTGCTTCTGAGTCTCCCCAGGGGAGTCAGGCCTCGTCTCGAGTGGGGGCATGCACGTGCGCTTTCCTCCCGAGCTGCAGCAGTAGTGTCACGCTTCCTGTCACGTGGATCAAGGGATCTGTGGCTTTCCCTCGAGGCTGTCCCTCGAGGCTTTCCCACGAGGCTTCCCCACAGGGCTGTGCCACGTGCCACCTTGTTGTGAGTCGATCCTAGGCGTGAAAGACGAGCCGGTGAAGGGAAATGAGGTTCCTCTGGTATGGACTGAGACATCTGGGGGACTCTTGGAATGGTGGCACGACCGTGGAGTTCCTCTCGCCATTCCTGTTGAGAGGGCCTCCTCTTGAGATGCGACGGGAAGGCCGGGAACTCTTTCCCGACGAAGCAGGGATAGGATCCCTCATCTCGAGATACGAGGCGGAAACGGGTCTCCTCTGGATGTGGGCGGGACCCTCGTGTTTCCTCGCGAGTGGAGACGGGTATGTCGGGGAACTTCTTGATTTGCACCAAGGGTGTGAAGGACCCTTTTGAAGTTCCAGAGCTGAGGTGTGATCGGGCTCGAGACGCCTCAGCGGAAATGGGCCTCATCTCGCCTGGAGGGGAGAACCTCCTGGATTTTCTCGAGTTGCGGCAGGTCTTCTCGAGTTACGACGGGGACCTCAGGGACCCGCTCTGGTGGCCTCAGGAAAGGCCAGTCCCCATGCGAGTTGCTAAGGGCCATGTCGGGATTCCTCTCCCGTCCATGCCGGGGCCTAAGACCTTGTCTGGAGTCGGGGCCGGAACCTGAGGATTCCTCTCCAGTGTTGCCATGGATCTTGGGGTGCTTCTGAGTCTCCCCAGGGGAGTCAGGCCTCGTCTCGAGTGCGAACATGCACGTGCGGTTTCCTCCCGTGCCTCAGCAGTAGTGTCACACTTCCTGTCACGTGAATCAAGGGATATTTGGCTTTCCCTCGAGGCTGGCCGACGAGGCTTTCCCACGAGGCTTTCCCACAGGGCTGTGCCACGTGCCACCTTGGTGTGAGTCGATCCTCGGCCTGAAAGACGAGCCGGTGAAGGGAAAAGAGGTTCCTCTGTAATGGACTGAGACATCTGGGGGACTCTTGGAATGGTGGCACGACCCTGGAGTTCCTCTCGCCGTTCCTGTTGACAGGGCCTCCTCTTGAGATGCGACGGGAACGCCGGGAAATCTTTCCCGACGAAGCAGGGAAAGGATCCCTCATCTCGAGCTACGAGGCGGAAACGGGGCTCCTCTGGATGTGGGCGGGTCCCTCGTGTTCCTCACGAGTGGAGACGGGTATGTCGGGGAACTTCTTGATTTGCACCAAGGGTTTGAAGTACCCTTTCGTAGTTCCAGAGGTGAGGTGTGATCAGCCTCGAGACGCCTCAGCGGAAATGGGCCTCATCTCGCCTGGAGGGCAGAACCTCCTGGATTTTCTCGAGTTGCGGCAGGTCTTCTCGAGTTACGACGGGGACCTCAGGGACCCGCTCTGGTGGCCTCAGGAAAGGCCAGTCCCCATGCGAGTTGCTAGGGGACCTCTCGGGTTTCCTCTCCCGTCCATGCCGGGACATCAGTCCTTGTGGGGAGTCGGGGCCGGAACCTGAGGATTCCTCTCCAGTGTTGCCATGGATCTTGGGTTGCTTCTGAGTCTCCCCAGGGGAGTCAGGCCTCGTCTCGAGTGGGGGCATGCACGTGCGCTTTCCTCCCGAGCTGCAGCAGTAGTGTCACGCTTCCTGTCACGTGGATCAAGGGATCTGTGGCTTTCCCTCGAGGCTTTCCCTCGAGGCTTTCGCACGAGGCTTCCCCACAGGGCTGTGCCACGTGCCACCTTGGTGTGAGTCGATCCTCGGCGTGAACGACGAGCCGGTGAAGGGAAAAGAGGTTCCTCTGGAATGGACTGAGACATCTGGGGAACTCTTGGATGGTGGCACGACCCTGGAGTTCCTCTCGCCGTTCCTGTTGAGAGGGCCTCCTCTTGAGATGCGACGGGAAGGCCGGGAACTCTTTCCCGACGAAGCAGGGATAGGATCCCTCATCTCGAGATACGAGGCAGAAACGGGTCTCCTCTGGATGTGGGCGGGACCCACTTGTTTCCTCTCGAGTGGAGACGGGTATGTCGGGGAACTTCTTGATTTGCACCAAGGGTGTGAAGGACCCTTTTGAAGTTCCAAAGCTTAGGTGTGATCGGCCTCGAGACGCCTCAGCGGAAATGGGCCTCATCTCGCCTGGAGGGGAGAACCTCCTGGATTTTCTCGAGTTGCGGCAGGTCTTCTCGAGTTAAGACGGGGACCACAGGGACCCGCTCTGGTGGCCTCAGGAAAGGCCAGTCCCCATGCGAGTTTCTAGGAGCCATCTCGGGATTCCTCTCCCGTCCATGCCGGGGCCTAAGACCTTGTGTGGAGTAGGGGCTGGAACCTGAGGATTCCTCTCCAGTGTTGCCATGGATCTTGGGGTGCTTCTGAGTCTCCCCAGGGGAGTCAGGCCTCGTCTCGAGTGGGGGCATGCACGTGCGCTTTCCTCCCGAGGTGCAGCAGTAGTGTCACGCTTCCTGTCTCGTGGATCAAGGGATATTTGGCTTTCCCTCGAGGCTGGCCGTTGAGGCTTTCCCACGAGGCTGTCCTTCGAGGCTTTCCCACGAGGCTTTCCCACAGGGCTGTGCCACGTGCCACCTTGGTGTGAGTCGATCCTCGGCGTGAAAGACGAGCCGGTGAAGGGAAATGAGGTTCCTCTGGTATGGACTGAGACATCTGGGGGACTCTTGGAATGGTGGCACGACCCTGGAGTTCCTCTCGCCGTTCCTGTTGAGAGGGCCTCCTCTCGAGATGCGACGGGAACGCCGGGAACTCTTTCCCGACGAAGCAGGGATAGGATCCCTCATCTCGAGATACGAGGCGGAAACGGGTCTCCTCTGGATGTGGGCGGGACCCTCGTGTTTCCTCTCGAGTGGAGACGGCTACGTCGGGGAACTTCTTGATTTGCACCAAGGGTGTGAAGGACCCTTTCGAAGTTTCAGAGGTGAGGTGTGATCACCTCGAGACGCCTCAGCGGAAATGGGCCTCATCTCGCCTGGAGGGGAGAACCTCCAGGGATTTCCTCGAGTTGCGGCAGGTCTTCTCGAGTTACGGCGGGGACCTCAGGGACCTGCTCTGGTGGCCTCAGAAAAGGCCAGTCCCCATGCGAGTTGCTAGGCGACCTCTCGGGATTCCTCTCCCGTCCATGCCGGGGCCTCAGTCCTTGTGTGGAGTCGGGGCCGGAACCTGAGGATTCCTCTCCAGTGTTGCCATGGATCTTGGGGTGCTTCTGAGTCTCCCCAGGTGAGTCAGGCCTCGTCTCGAATGCAGATATGCACGTGCGCTTTCCTCCCGCGCTGCAGCAGTAGTGTCACGCTTCCTGTCACGTGGATCAAGGGATCTGTGGCTTTCCCTCGAGGCTGTCCCTCGAGGCTTTCCCACGAGGCTTTCCCACAGGGCTGTGCCACGTGCCACCTTGGTGTGAGTCGATCCTCGGCGTGAAAGACGAGCCGGTGAAGGGAAAAGACGTTGCTCTGGAATGGTCTGGGACATCTGCGGGACTCTTGGAATGGTGGCACGACCCTGGAGTTCTTCTCGCCGTTCCTGTTGAGAGGGCCTCCTCTTGAGATGCGCCGGGGAGGCCGGGAAATCTTTCCCAACGAAGCAGGGAGAGGAAACCTCATCTCGAGCTACGAAGCGGAAACGGGACTCCTCTGGATGTGGGCGGGTCCCTCGTGTTTCCTCTCGAGTGGAGACGGGTATGTCGGGGAACTTCTTGATTTCCACCAAGGCTGTGAAGGACCCTTTCGAAGTTCCAGAGGTGAGGTGTGATCAGCCTCGAGACGCCTCAGCGGAAATGGGCCTCATCTCGCCTGGAAGGGAGAACCTCCTGGATTTTCTCGAGTTGCGGCAGGTCTTCTCGAGTTACGACGGGGACCTCAGGGACCCGCTCTGGTGGCCTCATGAAAGGCCAGTCCCCATGCGAGTTGCTAGGGGACATCTCGGGATTCCTCTCCCGTCCATGTCGGGGCCTAAGAGCTTGTGTGGAGTCGGGTCCGGAACCTGAGGTTTACTCTCCCGTGTTGTCATGGATCTTGGGGTGCTTCTGAGTCTCCCCAGGGGAGTCAGGCCTCGTCTCGAGTGGGAGCATGCACGTGCGCTTTCCTCCCGTGCTGCAGCAGTAGTGTCACGCTTCCTGTCACGTGGATCAAGGGATCTGTGGCTTTCCCTCGAGGCTTTCCCTCGAGGCTTTCACACGAGTCTTTCCCACAGGGATGTGCCACGTGCCACCTTGGTGTGAGTCGATCCTCGGCGTGAAAGTCGAGCCGGTGACGGGAAAAGAGGTTCCTCTGGAACGGACTGAGACATCTGGGGGACTCTTGGAATGGTGACACGACCCTGGAGTTCCTCTCACAGTTCCTGTTGAGAGGGTCTTCTCTTGAGATGCGACGGGAACGCCGGGAACTCTTTCCCGACGAAGCAGGGAAAGGATCCCTCATCTCGAGCTACGAGGCGGAAACGGGTCTGCTCTGGATGTGGGCGGGCCCCTCGTGTTTCCTCTCGAGTGGAGACGGGTATGTCGGGGAACTTCTTGATTTACACCAAGGGTGTGAAGGAAACTTTCGAAGTTCCAGAGGTGAGGTGTAATCAGCCTCGAGACGCCCCAGCGGAAATGGGCCTCATCTCGCCTGGAGGGGAGAACCTCCTGGATTTTCTCGAGTTGCGGCAGGTCTTATCGAGTTACGACGGGGACCTCAGGGACCCGCTCTGGTGGCTCAGGAAAGGCCAGTCCCCATGCGATTTGCTAGGGGGCATCTCGGGATTCCTCTCCCGTTCATGCCGGGGACTAAGACCTTGTGTGGAGTCGGGGCCGGAACCTCAGGATTCCTCTCCAGTGTTGCCATGGATCTTGGGGTGCTTCTGAGTCTCCCCAGGGGAGTCAGGGCTCGTCTCGAGTGGGGGCATGCACGTGCGCTTTCCTCCCGAGCTGCAGCAGTATTGTCACGCTTCTGTCACGTGGATCAAGGGATCTTTGGTTTCCCTCGAGGCTTTCGCTCGAGGCTATCCCACGAGGGTTTCCCAAAGGGCTGTGCAACGTGCCACCTTCGTGTGAGTAGATCCTCGGCGTGAAAGACGAGCCGGTGAAGGGTTAAGAGGTTCCTCTGGAATGGACTGAGACACCTGGGGGACTCTTGAAATGGTGGCACGACCCTGGAGTGCCAATCGCCGTTCTTGTTGAGATGGCCTCCACTTGTGATGCGACGGGAACGCCGGGAACACTTTCCCGATGAAGCAGCGAAAGGATCCCTCATCTCGAGCTACGAGGCAGAAACGGGGCTCCTCTGGATGTGGGCGGGACCCTCGTGTTTCCTCTCGAGTGGAGACGGGTATGTCGGGGAAATTCTTGATTTGCACCAATGGTGTGAAGGACCGTTTCGAAGTTCCAGAGGTGAGGTGTGATCAGCCTCGAGACGCCTCAGCGGAAATGGGCCTCATCTCGTCAGAAGGGGAGAACATCCTGGATTTTTTCGAGTTGCGGCAGGTCTTCTCGAGTTACGACGGGGACCTCAGGGACCCGCTCTGGTGGCCTCAGGAAAGGCCAGTCCCCATGCGAGTTGCTAGGGGACCTCTCGGGATTCCTCTCCCGTCCATGCCGGGGCTTAAGACGTTGTGTGGAGTCGGGGCCGGAACCTGAGGATTCCTCTCCAGTGTCGCCATGGATCTTGGGGTGCTTCTCAGTCTCCCGAGGGGAGTCAGGCCTCGTCTCGTGTGGGGGCATGCACGTGCGCTTTCCTCCCGAGCTGCAGCAGTAGTGTCACGCTTCCTGTCACGTGGATCAAGGGATCTGTGGCTTTCCCTCGAGGCTGTCCCTCGAGGCTTTCCCACGAGGCTTTCCCACGGGGCTATGCCACGTGCCACCTTGGTGTGAGTCGATCCTCGGCGTGAAAGACGAGCCGGTGAAGGGAAAAGAGGTTCCTCTGGAATGGACTGAGACATCTGGGGGACTCTTGGAATGGTGGCACGACCCTTTAGTTCCTCTCGCCGTTCCTGTTGAGAGGGCCTCCTCTTGAGATGCGACGGGAACGCTGAGAACTCTTTCCCGACGAAGCAGGGAAAGGATCCCTCATCTCGAGCTACGAGGCGGAAACGGGGCTCCTATGGATGTGGGCGGGACCCACGTGTTTCCCCTCGAGTGGAGACGGGTATGTCGGGGAACTTCTTGATTTGCACCAAGGGTGTGAAAGACCCTTTCGAAGTTCCAGAGGTGAGGTGTGATCAGCCTCGAGACGCCTCAGCGGAAATGGGCCTCATCTCGCCTGGAGGGGAGAACCTCCTGGATTTTCTCGAGTTGCGGCAGGTTTTCTCGAGTTACGACGGGGACCTCAGGGACCCGCTCTGGTGGCCTCAGGAAAGGCCAGTCCCCATGCGAGTTGCTAGAGGCCATCTCGGGATCCCTCTCCCGTCCATCCCGGGGCTTAAGACCTTGTGTGGAGTCGGGGCTGGAACCTGAGGATTCCTCTCCAGTGATGCCATGGATGTTGGGGTGCTTCTCAGTCTCCCCAGGGGAGTCAGGCATCGTCTCGAGTGGGAGCATGCACGTGCGCTTTCCTCCCGAGCTGCAGCAATAGTGTCACGCTTCCTGTCACGTGGATCAAGGGATCTGTGGATTCCCTCGAGGATTCCGATGGAGGCTTTCCCACGAGGCTTTCCCACAGGGCTGTGCCACATGCCACCTTGGTGTGAGTCGATCCTCGGCGTGAAAGACGAGCCGGTGAAGGGAAAAGAGGTTCCTCTGGAATGGACTGAGACATCTGGGGGACTCTTGGAACGGTGGCACGACCCTGGAGTTCCTCTCGCCGTTCCTCTTGAGAGGGCCTCCTCTTGAGATGCGACGGGAACGCCGGGAACTCTTTCCCGACGAAGCAGGGAAAGGATCCCTCATCTCGAGGTACGAGGCGCAAACGGTGCTCCTCTGGATGTGGGCGGGACCCTCGTGATTCCTCTCGAGTGGATACGGGTATGTCGGGGAACTTCTTGATTTGCACCCAGGGTGTGAAGGACCCTTTCGAGTTTCCAGAGGTGAGGTGTGATCAGCCTCGAGATGCCTCAGCGGAAATGGGCCTCATCTCGCCTGGAGGGGAGAACCTCCTGGATTTTCTCGAGTTGCAGCAGGTCTTCTCGAGTTACGACGGGGACCTCAGGGACCCGCTCTGGTGGCCTCAGGAAAGGCCAGTCCCCATGTGAGTTGCTAGGGGCCATCTCGGGATTCCTCTCCCGTTCATGCCGGGGATAAGACCTGGTGTGGAGTCGGGGCCGGAAGCTGAGGATTCCTCTCCAGTGTTGCCATGGATCTTGGGGTGCTTCTGAATCTCCCCAGGGGAGTCAGGCAGCGTCTCGAGTGGGGGCATGCACGTGCGCTTTCCTCCCTAGCTACAGCAGTAGTGTCACGCTTCCTGTCACGTGGATCAAGGGATCTGTGGCTTTCCCTCGAGGCTTTCCTTCGAGGCTGTCCCTCGAGGCTTTCCCACAGGGCTGTGCCACGTGCCACCTTGGTGGGAGTCGATCCTCGGCGTGAAAGACGAGCCGGTGAAGGGAAAAGGGGCTCCTCTGGAATGGACTGAGACATCTGGGGGACTCTTGGAATGGTGGCACGACCCTGGAGTTCCTCTCGCCGTTCCTGTTGAGAGGGCCTCCTCTTGAGATGCGACGGGAACGCCGGGAACTCTTTCCCGAAGAAGCAGGGAAAGGATCCCTCATCTCGAGCTACGAGGCGGAAACGGGGCTCCTCTGGATGTGGGCGGGACCCTCGTGATTCCTCTCGAGTGGAGACGGGTATGTCGGGGAACTTCTTGATTTGCACCAAGGGTTTGAAGGACCCTTTCGAAGTTCCAGAGGTGAGGTGTGATCACCCTCGAAAAGTCCCAGCGGAAATGGCCTCATCTCGCCTGGAGGGGAGAACCTCCTGGATTTTCTCGAGTTGCGGCAGGTCTTCTCGAGTTACGACGGGGACCTCAGGGACCCGCTCTGGTGGCCTCAGGAAAGGCCAGTCCCCATGCGAGGTGCTAGGGGACCTCTCGGGATTCCTCTCCCGTCCATGCCGGGGCCTCAGTCCTTGTGTGGAGTCGGGGCCGGAACCTGAGGATTCTTCTCCAGTGTTGCCATGGATTTTGGGGTGCTTCTGAGAATCCCCAGGGGAGTCAGGCCTCGTCTCGAGTGGGGGCATGCACGTGCGCTTTCCTCCCGAGCTGCAGAAGTAGTGTCACGCTTCCTGTCACGTGGATCAAGGGATCTGTGGATTCCATCGAGGCTTCCGATGGAGGCTTTCCCACGAGGCTTTCCCACAGGGCTGTGCCACGTGCCACCTTGGTGTGAGTCGATCCTCGGCGTGAAAGAAGAGCCGGTGAAGGGAAAAGAGGTTCCTCTGAAATGGACTGAGACATCTGGGGGACTCTTGGAATGGTGGCACGACCCTGGAGTTCCTCTCGCCGTTCCTGTTGAGAGGGCCTCCTCTTGAGATGCGACGGGAACGCCGGGAACTCTTTCCCGACGAAGCAGGGAAAGGATCCCTCATCTCGAGTTACGAGGCGCAAACGGTGCTCCTCTGGATGTGGGCGGGACCCTCGTGATTCCTCTCGAGTGGATACGGGTATGTCGGGGATCTTCTTGATTTGCACCCAGGGTGTGAAGGACCCTTTCGAAGTTCCAGAGGTGAGGTGTGATCAGCCTCGAGACGCCTATGCGGAAATGGGCCTCATCTCGCCTGGAGGGGAGAACCTCCTGGATTTTCTCGAGTTGCAGCAGGTCTTCTCGAGTTACGACGGGGACCTCAGGGAACCGCTCTGGTGGCCTCAGCAAAGGCCAGTCCCCATGCGAGCTGCTAGGGGCCATCTCGGGATTCCTCTCCCGTCCATGCCGGGGATAAGACGTGGTGCGGAGTCGCGGCCGGAACCTGAGGATTCCTCTCCAGTGTTGCCATGGATCTTGGGGTGCTTCTGAGTCTCCCCAGGGGAGTCAGGCATCGTCTCGAGTGGAGGCATGCAAGTGGGCTTTCCTCCCGAACTGAAGCAGTAGTGTCACGCTTCCTGTCACGTGGATCAAGGGATCTGTGGCTTTCCCTCGAGGCTGTCCCTCGAGGCTTTCCCACGAGGCTTTCCCACAGGGCTGTGCCACGTGCCACCTTGGTGGGAGTCGATCCTCGGCGTGAAAGACGAGCCGGTGAAGGGAAAAGAGGTTCCTCTGGAAGGGACTGAGACATCTGGGGGACTCTTGGAATGGTGACACGACCCTGGAGTTCCTCTCGCCGTTCCTGTTCAGAGGGCCTCCTCTTGATATGCGACGGGAACGCCGGAAACTCATTCCCGACAAAGCAGGGAAAGGATCCCTCATCTCGAGCTACAAAGCGGAAACGGGGCTCCTCTGGATGTGGGCGGGACCCTCGTGATTCCTCTCGAGTGGAGACGGATATGTCGGGGAACTTCTTGATTTGCACCAAGGGTGTGAAGGACCCTTTCGAGGTTCCAGAGGTGAGGTGTGATCAGCCTCGAGACGCCTCAGCGGAAATGGGCCTCATCTCGCCTGGAGGGGAGAACCTCCTGGATTTTCTCGAGTTGCGGCAGGTCTTCCCGAGTTACGAATGGGACCTCAGGGACCCGCTCTGGTGGCCTCAGGAAAGGCCAGTCCCCATGCGAGTTGCTAGGGGACCTCTCGGGATTCCTCTCCCGTCCATGCCGGGGCCTCAGTGCTTGTGTGGAGTCGGGGCCGGAACCTGAGGATTCCTCTCCAGTGTTGCCAAGGATCTTGGGGTGCTTCTGAGTCTCCCCAGGGGAGTCAGGCCTCGTCTCGAGTGGGGGCATGCACGTGCGCTTTCCTCCCGAGCTGCAGCAGTAGTGTCACGCTTCCTGTCATGTGAATCAAGGGATCTGTGGCTTTCCCTCGAGGCTGTCCCTCGAGGCTTTCCCACAGGGCTGTGCCACGTGCCACCTTGGTGTGAGTCGAACCTCGGCATGAAAGACGAGCCGGTGAAGGGAAAAGAGGTTCTTCTGGAATGGACTGAGACATCTGGGGGACTCTTGGAATGGTGGCACGACCCTGGAGTTCCTCTCGCCGTTCCTGTTGAGAGGGCCTCCTCTTGAGATGCGACGGGAACGCCGGGAACTCTTTCCCGATGAAGCAGGGAAAGGATCCCTCATCTCGAGCTACGAGGCGGAAACGGGGCTCCTCTGGATGTGGGCGGGACAATCGTGTCTACTCTCGAGTGGAGACGGGTATGTCGGGGAACTTCTTGATTTGCACCCAGGGTGTGAAGGACCCTTTCGAAGTTCCAGAGGTGAGGTGTGATCAGCCTCGAGACGCCTCAGCGGAAATGGGAATCATCTCGCCTGGAGGGGAGAACCTCCTGGATTTTCTCGAGTTGCGGCAGGTCTTCTCGAGTTACGACGGGGACTTCAGGGACCCTCTCTTGTGGCCTCAGCAAAGGCCAGTCCCCATGCGAGTTGCTAGGGGCCATCTCGGGATTCCTCTCCCGTCCATGCCGCGGTTAAGACCTTGTGTGGAGTCGGGGCCGGAAGCTGAGGATTCCTCTCCAGTGTTGCCATGGATCTCGGGGTGCTTCTGAGTCTCCCCAGGGGAGTCAGGCATCGTCTCGAGGGGAGGCATGCACGTGCGCTTTCCTCCCGAACTGAAGCAGTAGTGTCACGCTTCCTGTCACGTGGATCAAGGGATCTGTGGCTTTCCCTCGAGGCTGTCCCTCGAGACTTTCCCACGAGGCTTTCCCACAGGGCTCTGCCACGTGCCACCTTGGTGTGAGTCGATCTTCGGCGTGAAAGACGAGCCAATGAAGGGAAAAGAGTTTCCTCTGAAATGAACTGAGACATCTGGGGGACTCTTGGAATGTTGGCACGACCCTGGAGTTCCTCTCGCCGTTCCTGTTGAGAGGGCCTCATCTTGAGATGCGACGGGAACGCCGGGAACTCTTTCCCGACGAAGCAGGGAAAGGATCCCTCATCTCGAGCTACGAGGCGGAAACGGGGCTCCTCTGGATGTGGGCGGGACCCTCGTGATTCCTCTCGAGTGGAGACGGATATGTCGGGGAACTTCTTGATTTGCACCAAGGGTGTGAAGGACCCTTTCGAGGTTCCAGAGGTGAGGTGTGATCAGCCTAGAGACGCCTCAGCGGAAATGGGCTTCATCTCGCCTGGAGGGGAGAACCTCCTGGATTTTCTCGAGTTGCGGCAGGTCTTCTCGACTTACGACGGGGACCTCAGGGACCCGCTCTGGTGGCCTCTGGAAAGGCCAGTCCCCATGCGAGGTGCTAGGGGACCTCTCGGGATTCCTCTCCCGTCCATGCCGCGGCCTCAGTCCTTGTGTGGAGTCGGGGCCGGAACCTGAGGATTCCTCTCCAGTGTTGCCATGGATCTTGGGGTGCTTCTTAGAATCCCCAGGGGAGTCAGGCCTCGTCTCTAGTGGGGGCATGCACGTGCGCTTTCCTCCCGAGCTGCAGCAGTAGTGTCACGCTTCCTGCCACGTGGATCAAGGGATATGTGTATTCCCTCGAGGCTTCCGATGGAGGCTTTCCCACGAGGCTTTCCCACAGGGCTGTGCCACATGCCACCTTGGTGTGAGTCGATCCTCGGCGTGAAAGACGAGCCGGTGAAGGGAAAAGCGGTTCCTCTGGAATGGACTGAGACATCTGTGGGACTCTTGGAATGGTGGCACGACCCTGGAGTTCCTCTCGCCGTTCCTGTTGAGAGGGCCTCCTCTTGAGATGCGACGGGAACGCCGGGAAATCTTTCCCGACGAAGCAGGGAAAGGATCCCTCATCTCGAGCTACGAGGCGGAAACGGGGCTCCTCTGGATGTGGGCGGGACCCTCGTGATTCCTCTCGAGTGGAGACGTGTATGTCGGGGAACTTCTTGATTTGCACCAAGGGTGTGAAGGACCCTTTCGAAGTTCCAGAGGTGAGGTGTGATCAGCCTCGAGACGCCTCAGCGGAAATGGGCCTCATCTCGCCTGGAGGGGAGAACCTCCTGGATTTTCTCGAGTTGCGGCAGGTCTTCTCGAGTTACGACGGGGACCTCAGGGACCCGCTCTGGTGGCCTCAGCAAAGGCCAGTCCCCATGCGAGTTGCTAGGGGCCATCTCGGGATTCCTCTCCCGTCCATGCCGCGGTTAACACCTTGTGTGGAGTCGGGGCCGGAACCTGAGGATTCCTCTCGAGTGTTGCCATGGATCTTGGGGTGCTTCTGAGTCTCCCCAGGGGAGTCAGGCATCGTCTCGAGTGGGGGCATGCACGTGCGCTTTCCTCCCGAACTGAAGCAGTAGTGTCACGCTTCCTGTCACGTGGATCAAGGGATCTGTGGCTTTCCCTCGAGGCTGTCCCTCGAGGCTTTCCCACGAGGCTTTCCCACAGGGCTGTGCCAGGTGCCACCTTGGTGTGAGTCGATCCTCGGCGTGAAAGACGAGCCGGTGAAGGGAAAAGAGGTTCCTCTGGAATGGACTGAGACATCTGGGGGACTCTTGGAATGGTGGCTCGACCCTGGAGTTCCTCTCGCCGTTCCTGTTGAGAGGGCCTCCTCTTGAGATGCGACTGAAACGCCGGGAACTCTTTCCAGACGAAGCAGGGAAAGGATCCCTCATCTCGAGCTACGAGGCGGAAACGGGGCTCCTCTGGATGTGGGCGGGATCCTCGTGTTTCCCCTGGAGTGGAGACGGGTATGTCGGGGAACTTCTTGATTTGCACCAAGGGTGTGAAGGACCCTTTCGAAGTTCCAGAGGTGATGTGTGATCAGTAGCGAGACGCCTCAGCGGAAATGGGCCTCATCTCGCCTGGAGGGGAGAACCTCCTGGATTTTCTCGAGTTGCGGCAGGTCTTCTCGGGTTACGACGGGGACGTCAGGGACCCGCTCTGGTGGCCTCAGGAAAGGCCAGTCCCCATGTGAGTTGCTAGGGGCCATCTCGGGATTCCTCTCCCGTCCATGCCGGGGTTAAGACCTGGTGTGGAGTCGTGGCCGGAACCTGAGGATTCCTCTCCAGTGTTGCCATGGATCTTGGGGTGCTTCTGAGTCTCCCCAGGGGAGTCAGGCATTGTCTCGAGTGGAGGCATGCAAGTGGGCTTTCCTCCCGAACTGAAGCAGTAGTGTCACGCTTCCTGTCACGTGGAACAAGGCATCTGTGGCTTTCCCTCGAGGCTGTCCCTCGAGGCTTTCCCACGAGGCTTTCCCACAGGGCTGTGCCACGTGCCACCTTGGTGTGAGTCAATCCTCGGCGTGAAAGACGAGCCGGTGAAGGGAAAAGAGGTTCCTCTGGAACGGACTGAGACATCTGGGGGACTCTTGGAATGGTGGCACGACCCTGGAGTTCCTCTCGCTGTTCCTGTTGAGAGGGCCTCCTCTTGAGATGCGACGGGAACGCCGGGAACTCTTTCCCGACGAAGCAGGGAAAGGATCCCTCATCTCGAGCTACGAGGCGGAAACGGGGCTCCTCTGGATGTGGGCGG
The DNA here is from genome assembly GCF_023091745.1 of Budorcas taxicolor. NCBI lineage: Eukaryota > Metazoa > Chordata > Mammalia > Artiodactyla > Bovidae > Budorcas > Budorcas taxicolor. The sequence continues at coordinate 256,668 of NW_026292779.1, read as the reverse complement.
GACCCTCGTGATTCCTCTCGAGTGGAGACGGCTAGGTCGGGGAACTTCTTGATTTACACCAAGGGTGTGAAGGACCCTTTCGAAGTTCCAGAGGTGAGGTGTGATCAGCCTCGAGACGCCTCAGCGGAAATGGGCCTCATCTCGCCTGGAGGGGAGAACCTCCTGGATTTTCTCGAGTTGCGGCAGGTCTTCTCGAGTTACGACGGGGACCTCAGGGACCCGCTCTGGTGGCCTCAGGAAAGGCCAGTCCCCATGCGAGGTGCTAGGGGACCTCTCGGGATTCCTCTCCCGTCCATGCCGGGGCCTCAGTGCTTGTGTGGAGTCGGGGCCGGAACCTGAGGATTCCTCTCCAGTGTTGCCATGGATCTTGGGGTGCTTCTGAGTCTCCCCAGGGGAGTCAGGCCTCGTCTCGAGTGGGGGCATGCACGTGCGCTTTCCTCCCGAGCTGCAGCAGTAGTGTCACGCTTCCTGTCACGTGGATCAAGGGATCTGTGGCTTTCCTTCGAGGCTGTCCCTCGAGGCTTTCCCACAGGGCTGTGCCACGTGCCACCTTGGTGGGAGTCGATCCTCGGCGTGAAAGACGAGCCGGTGAAGGGAAAAGAGGTTCCTCTGGAACGGACTGAGACATCTGGGGGAGTCTTGGAATGGTGGCACGACCCTGGAGTTCCTCTTGCCGTTCCTGTTGAGAGGGCCTCCTCTTGAGATGCGACGGGAACGCCGGGAACTCTTTCACGACGAAGCAGGGAAAGGATCCCTCATCTCGAGCTACGAGGCGGAAACGGGGCTCCTCTGGATGTGGGCGGGACCCTAGTGTTTCCTCTCGAGTGGAGACTGGTATGTCAGGGAACTTCTTGATTTGCACCAAGGGTGTGAAGGACCCTTTCGAAGTTCCAGAGTTGAGGTGTGATCAGCCTCGAGACGCCTCAGCGGAAATGGGCCTCATCTCGCCTGGAGGGGAGAACCTCCTGGATTTTCTCGAGTTGCGGCAAGTCTTCTCGAGTTACGACAGGGACCTCAGGGACCCGCTCTGGTGGCCTCAGGAAAGGCGAGTCCCCATGCGAGTTGCTATGGGCCATCTCGGGATTCCTCTCCCGTCCATGCCGGGGCCTAAGACTTTGTGTGGAGTCGGGGCCGGAACCTGAGGATTCTTCTCCAGTGTTGCCATGGATCTTGGGGTGCTTCTGAGTCTCCCCAGGGGAGTCAGGCCTCGTCTCGAGTGGGGGCATGCACGTGCGCTTTCCTCCGGAGCTGCAGCAGTAGTGTCACGCTTCCTGTCACGTGGATCAAGGGATCTGTGGCTTTCCCTCGAGGCTGTCCCTCGAGGCTTTCCCACGAGGCTTTCCCACAGGGCTGTGCCACGTGCCACCTTGGTGTGAGTCGATCCTCGGCGTGAAATACGAGCCGGTGAAGGGAAAAGAGGATCCTCTGGAATGGACTGAGACATCTGGGGGACTCTTGGAATGGTGGCACGACCCTGGAGTTCCTCTTGCTGTTCCTGTTGAGAGGGTCTCCTCTTGAGGTGCGACGGGAACGCCGGGAACTCTTTCCCGAGGAAGCAGGTATAGGATCCCTCATCTCGAGCTACGAGGAGGAAACGGGGCTCCTTTGGATGTGGGCCGGACCCTCGTGTTTCTTCTCGAGTGGAGACGGGTATGTTGGGGAACTTCTTGATTTGCACCAAGGGTGTGAAGGACCGTTTCGAAGTTCCAGAGGTGAGGTGTGATCAGCCTCGAGACGCCTCAGCAGAAATGGGCCTCATCTCGTCAGAAGGGGAGAACCTCCTGGATTTTCTCGAGTTGCGGCAGGTCTTCTCGAGTTACGACGGGGACCTCAGGGACCCGCTCTGGTGGCCTCAGGAAAGGCCAGTCCCCATGCAAGTTGCTAGGGGACCTCTCGGGATTCCTCTCCCGTCCATGCCGGGGCCTCATTCTTGTGTGGAGTCAGAGCCGGAACCTGAGGATTCCTCTCCAGTGTTGCCATGGATCTTGGGGTGCTTCTGAGTCTCCCCAGGGGAGTCAGGCCTCGTCTAGAGTGGGGGCATGCACGTGCGTTTCCTCCGGAGCTGCAGCACTAGTGTCACGCTTCCTGTCACGTGGATCAAGGGATCTGTGGCTTTCCCTCGAATCTTTCCCTCGAGGTTTTCCCACGAGGCTTTCCCACAGGGCTGTGCCACGTGCCACCTTGTTGTGAGATGTTCCTCGGCGTGAAAGGCGAGCCGGTGAAGGGAAAAGAGGTTCCTCTGGAATGGACTGAGACATCTGGGGGTTTCTTGGATTGGTGGCACGACCCTGGAGTTCCTCTCGCCTTTCCTGTTGAGAGGGCATCCTCTTTAGATGCAACGGGAACGTCGGGAACTCTTGCCCGAACAAGCAGGGAAATGATCCCTCATCTCGAGCTACGAGGCAGAAACGGTGCTCCTCTGGATGTGGGCGGGACCCTCGTGTTTCCTCTCTAGTGGAGACGGTTGTGTCGGGGAACTTCATTTGCACCAAGGGTGTGAAGGACCCTTTCTAAGTTCCACAGGTGAAGTGTGATCAGCCTCGAGACGCCTCAGCGGAATTGGGCGTCATCTCGCCTGGAGGGGAGAACCTCCTGGATTTTCTCGAGTTGCGGCAGGTCTTCTCGAGTTACGACGGGGACCTCAGGGACCCGCTCTGGTGGCCTCAGGAAAGGCCAGTCCCCATGCGAGTTGCTAGGGGACCTCTCGGGATTCCTCTCCCGTCCATGCCGGGGCCTCAGTCCTTGTGTGGAGTCGGGGCCAGAACCTGAGGATTCCTCTCCATTGTTGCCATGGATCTTGGGGTGCTTCTGAGTCTCCCCAGGGGAGTCAGGCCTCGTCTCGTGTGGGGGCATGCACGTGCGCTTTCCTCCCGAGCTGCAGCAGTAGTGTCACTCTTCCTGTCACGTGGATCAAGGGATCTGTGGCTTTCCCTCGAGGCTGTCCCTCGAGGCTTTCCCACGAGGCTTTCCCACAGGGCTGTGCCACGTGCCACCTTGATGTGAGTCGATCCTCGGCGTGAAAGACGACCCGGTGAAGAGAAAAGACGTTCCTCTGGAATGGACTGAGACATCTGCGGGACTCTTGGAATGGTGGCACGACCCTGGAGTTCCTCTCGCCGTTCCTGTTGAGAGGGCCTCCTCTTGAGATGCGCAGGGGAGGCCGGGAACTCTTTCCCAATGAAGCAGGGAGAGGAAACCTCATCTCGAGCTACGAAGCGGAAACGGGACTCCTCTGGATGTGGGCGGGTCCCTCGTGTTTCCTCTCGAGTTGAGACGGGTATGTCGGGGAACTTCTTGATTTCCACCAAGGGTGTGAAGGACCCTTTCGAAGTTCCAGAGGTGAGGTGTGATCAGCCTCGAGACGCCTCAGCGGAAATGGGCCTCATCTCGCCTGGAGGGGAGAACCTCCTGGATTTTCTCGATTTGCGGCAGGTCTTCTCGAGTTACGACGGGGACCTCAGGGACCCGCTCTGGTGGCCTCATGAAAGGCCAGTCCCCATGCGAGTTGCTAGGGGACATCTCGGGATTCCTCTCCCTTCCATGCCGGGGCCTAAGACCTTGTGTGGAGTCGGGGCCGGAACCTGAGGTTTACTCTCCCGTGTTGTCATGGATCTTGGGGTGCTTCTGAGTCTCCCCAGGGGAGTCAGGCCTCGTCTCGAGTGGGGGCATGCACGTGTGCTTTCCTCCCGTGCTGCAGCAGTAGTGTCACGCTTCCTGTCACGTGGATCAAGGGATCTGTGGCTTTCCCTCGAGGCTTTCCCTCGAGGCTTTCACACGAGTCTTTCCCACAGGGATGTGCCACGTGCCACCTTGGTGTGAGTCGATCCTCGGCGTGAAAGTCGAGCCGGTGACGGGAAAAGAGGTTCCTCTGGAACGGACTGAGACATCTGGGGGACTCTTGGAATGGTGGCACGACCCTGGAGTTCCTCTCACAGTTCCTGTTGAGAGGGTATTCTCTTGAGATGCGACGGGAACGCCGGGAACTCTTTCCCGACGAAGCAGGGAAAGGATGCCTCATCTCGAGCTACGAGGCGGAAACGGGGCTCCTCTGGATGTGGGCGGGACCCTCGTGTTTCCTCTCGAGTGGAGACGGGTATGTCGGGGAAATTCTTGATTTGCACCAAGGGTGTGAAGGAAACTTTCGAAGTTCCAGAGGTGAGGTGTGATCAGCCTTGAGACGCCTCAGCGGAAATGGGCCTCATCTCGCCTGGAGGGGAGAACCACCTGGATTTTCTCGAGTTGCGTCAGGTCTTCTCGAGTTACGACGGGGACCTCAGGGACCCGCTCTGGTGGCCTCAGGAAAGGCCAGTCCCCATGCGAGTTGCTAGCGGGCATCTCGGGATTCCTCTTCCGTCCATGCCGGGGACTAAGACCTTGTGTGGAGTCGGGGCCGGAACCTGAGGATTCCTCTCCAGTGTTGCCTTGGATCTTGGGGTGCTTCTGAGTCTCCCCAGGGGAGTCAGGCCTCGTCTCGAGTGGGGGCATGCACGTGCGCTTTCCTCCCGTGCTGCAGCAGTAGTGTCACGCTTCCTGTCACGTTGATAAAGGGATCTTTGGTTTCCCTAGAGGCTTTCCCTCGAGGCTATCCCACGAGGGTTTCCCACAGGGCTGTGCAACGTGCCACCTTCGTGTGAGTAGATCCTAGGCGTGAAAGACGAGCCGGTGAAGGGTTAAGAGGTTCCTCTGGAATGGACTGAGACATCTGGGGGACTCTTGGAATGGTGGCACGACCCTGGAGTGCCAATCGCCGTTCTTGTTGAGATGGCCTCCTCTTGAGATGCGACGGGAACGCCGGGAACTCTTTCCTGAAGAAGCAGGGAAAGGATCCCTCATCTCGAGCTACGAGGCGGAAACGGGGCTCCTCTGGATGTGGGCGGGACCCTCGTGTTTCCTCTTGAGTGGAGACGGGTATGTCGGGGAACTTCTTGATTTGCACCAAGGGTGTGAAGGACCCTTTCGAAGTTCCAGAGGTGAGGTGTGATCAGCCTCGAGACGCCTCATCAGAAATGGGCCTCATCTCGCCTGGACGGCAGAACCTCCTGGATTTTCTCGAGTTTCGCCAGGTCTTCTCGAGTTACAACGGGGACCTCAGGGACCCGCTCTGGTGGCCTCAGGAAACGCCAGTCCCCATGCGAGTTGCTAGGGGACCTCTCGGGATTCCTCTCCCGACCATCTCGGGGCCTCAGTCCCTGTGTGGCGTCGGGACGGAACTTGAGGATTCCTCTCCAGTGTGCCATGGATCTTGGGGTGCTTCTGAGTCTCCCCAGGGGAGTCAGGCCTCGTCTCGAGTGGGGGCATGCCCGTGCGCTTTCCTCCCGAGCTGCAGCAGTAGTGTCAGGCTTCCCGTCACGTGGATCAAGGTATCTGTGCCTTTCCCTCGAGGCTGTCCCTCGAGGCTTTCCCACGAGGCTTACCCACAGGGCTGTGCCATGTGCCACCTTGGTGGGAGTCGATACTCAGCGTGAAAGACGAGCCGGTGAAAGGAAAAGAGATCCTCTGGAATGGACTGAGACATCTGGGGGAGTCTTGGAATGGTGGCACGACCCTGGAGTTCCTCTCGCCGTTCCTGTTGAGAGGGCCTCCTCTTGAGATGCGACGGGAACGCCGGGAACTCTTTCCCGACGAAGCAGGGAAAGGATCCCTCATCTCGAGCTACGAAGCGGAAACGGGGCTCCTCTGGATGTGGGCGGGACCCTCGTGTTTCCTCTCGAGTGGAGATGGGTATGTCGGGGAACTTCTTGATTTGCACCAAGGGTGTGAAGGACCCTTTCGAAGTTCCAGAGGTGAGGTGTGATCAGCCTCGAGACGCCTCAGCGGAAATGGGCCTCATCTCGCCTGGAGGGGAGAACCTCCTGGATTTTCTCGAGTTGCGGCAGGTCTTCTCGGGTTACGACGGGGACGTCAGGGACCCGCTCTGGTGGCCTCAGGAAAGGCCAGTCCCCATGTGAGTTGCTAGGGGCCATCTCGGGATTCCTCTCCCGTCCATGCCGGGGTTAAGACCTGGTGTGGAGTCGGGGCCGGAACCTGAGGATTCCTCTCCAGTGTTGCCATGGATCTTGGGGTGCTTCTGAGTCTCCCCAGGGGAGTCAGGCCTCGTCTCGAGTGGAGGCATGCAAGTGGGCTTTCCTCCCGAACTGAAGCAGTAGTGTCACGCTTCCTGTCACGTGGAACAAGGGATCTGTGGCTTTCCCTCGAGGCTGTCCCTCGAGGCTTTCCCACGGGGCTTTCCCACAGGGCTGTGCCACGAGCCACCGTGGTGGCAGTCGATCCTCGGCTTGAAAGACGAGCCGGTGAAGGGAAAACGGTTCCTCTGGAATGGACTGAGACATCTGGGGGACTCTTGGAATGGTGGCACGACCCTGGAGTTCCTCTCGCCGTTCCTGTTGAGAGGGCCTCCTCTTGAGATGCGACGGGAACGCCGGGAACTCTTTCCCGACGAAGCAGGGAAAGGATCCCTCATCTCGAGCTACGAGGCGGAAACGGGGCTCCTCTGGATGTGGGCGGGACCCTCGTGATTCCTCTCGAGTGGAGACGTGTATGTCGGGGAACTTCTTGATTTGCACCAAGGGTGTGAAGGACCCTTTCGAAGTTCCAGAGGTGAGGTGTGATCAGCCTCGAGACGCCTCAGCGGAAATGGGCCTCATCTCGCCTGCAGGGGAGAACCTCCTGGATTTTCTCGAGTTGCGGCAGGTCTTCCCGAGTTACGAATGGCACCTCAGGGACCCGCTCTGGTGGCCTCAGGAAAGGCCAGTCCCCATGCGAGTTGCTAGGGGACCTCTCGGGATTCCTCTCCCGTCCATGCCGGGGCCTCAGTGCTTGTGTGGAGTCGGGGCCGGAACCTGAGGATTCCTCTCCAGTGTTGCCATGGATCTTGGGGTGCTTCTGAGTCTCCCCAGGGGAGTCAGGCCTCGTCTCGAGTGGGGGCATGCACGTGCGCTTTCCTCCCGAGCTGCAGCAGTAGTGTCACTCTTCCTGTCACGTGGATCAAGGGATCTGTGGCTTTCCCTCGAGGCTGTCCCTCGAGGCTTTCCCACGAGGCTTTCCCACAGGGCTGTGCCACGTGCCACCTTGGTGTGAGTCGATCCTCGGCGTGAAATACGAGCCGGTGAAGGGAAAAGAGGATCCTCTGGAATGGACTGAGACATCTGGGGGACTCTTGGAATGGTGGCACGACCCTGGAGTTCCTCTTGCTGTTCCTGTTGAGAGGGTCTCCTCTTGAGATGCGACGGGAACGCCGGGAACTCTTTCCCGAGGAAGCAGGTATAGGATCCCTCATCTCGAGCTACGAGGAGGAAACGGGGCTCCTTTGGATGTGGGCGGGACCCTCGTGTTTCCTCTCTAGTGGAGACGGTTGTGTCGGGGAACTTCATTTGCACCAAGGGTGTGAAGGACCATTTCTAAGTTCCACAGGTGAGGTGTGATCAGCCTCGAGACGCCTCAGCGGAATTGGGCATCATCTCGCCTTGAAAGGAGAACCTCCTGGATTTTCTCGAGTTGCGGCAGGTCTTCTCGAGTTACGACGGGGACCTCAGGGACCCGCTCTGGTGGCCTCAGGAAAGGCCAGTCCCCATGCGAGTTGCTAGGGGACCTCTCGGGATTCCTCTCCCGTCCATGCCGGGGCCTCAGTCCTTGTGTGGAGTCGGGGCCAGAACCTGAGGATTCCTCTCCAGTGTTGCCATGGATCTTGGGGTGCTTCTGAGTCTCCCCAGGGGAGTCAGGCCTCGTCTCGTGTGGGGGCATGCACGTGCGCTTTCCTCCCGAGCTGCAGCAGTAGTGTCACGCTTCCTGTCACGTGGATCAAGGGATCTGTGGCTTTCCCTCGAGGCTGTCCCTCGAGGCTTTCCCACGAGGCTTTCCCACAGGGCTGTGCCACGTGCCACCTTGATGTGAGTCGATCCTCGGCGTGAAAGACGAGCCGGTGAAGAGAAAAGACGTTCCTCTGGAATGGACTGAGACATCTGCGGGACTCTTGGAATGGTGGCACGACCCTGGAGTTCCTCTCGCCGTTCCTGTTGAGAGGGCCTCCTCTTGAGATGCGCAGGGGAGGCCGGGAACTCTTTCCCAACGAAGCAGGGAGAGGAAACCTCATCTCGAGCTACGAAGTGGAAACGGGACTCCTCTGGATGTGGGCGGGTCCCTCGTGTTTCCTCTCGAGTTGAGACGGGTATGTCGGGGAACTTCTTGATTTCCACCAAGGGTGTGAAGGACCCTTTCGAAGTTCCAGAGGTGAGGTGTGATCAGCCTCGAGACGCCTCAGCGGAAATGGGCCTCATCTCGCCTGGAGGGGAGAACCCCCTGGATTTTCTCGAGTTGCGGCAGGTCTTCTCGAGTTACGACGGGGACCTCAGGGACCCGCTCTGGTGGCCTCATGAAAGGCCAGTCCCCATGCGAGTTGCTAGGGGACATCTCGGGATTCCTCTCCCGTCCATGCCGGGGCCTAAGACCTTGTGTGGAGTCGGGGCCGGAACCTGAGGTTTACTCTCCCGTGTTGTCATGGATCTTGGGGTGCTTCTGAGTCTCCCCAGGGGAGTCAGGCCTCGTCTCGAGTGGGGGCATGCACGTGTGCTTTCCTCCCGTGCTGCAGCAGTAGTGTCACGCTTCCTGTCACGTGGATCAAGGGATCTGTGGCTTTCCCTCGAGGCTGTCCCTCGAGGCTTTCCCACGAGGCTTTCCCACAGGGCTGTGCCACGAGCCACCTTGGTGGCAGTCGATCCTCGGCGTGAAAGACGAGCCGGTGAAGGGAAAAGGGTTCCTCTGGAATGGACTGAGACATCTGGGGGACTCTTGGAATGGTGGCACGACCCTGGAGTTCCTCTCGCCGTTCCTGTTGAGAGGGCCTCCTCTTGAGATGCGACGGGAACGCCGGGAACTCTTTCCCGACGAAGCAGGGAAAGGATCCCTCATCTCGAGCTACGAGGCGGAAACGGGGCTCCTCTGGATGTGGGCGGGACCCTCGTGATTCCTCTCGAGTGGAGACGTGTATGTCGGGGAACTTCTTGATTTGCACCAAGGGTGTGAAGGACCCTTTCGAAGTTCCAGAGGTGAGGTGTGATCAGCCTCGAGACGCCTCAGCGGAAATGGGCCTCATCTCGCCTGCAGGGGAGAACCTCCTGGATTTTCTCGAGTTGCGGCAGGTCTTCCCGAGTTACGAATGGCACCTCAGGGACCCGCTCTGGTGGCCTCAGGAAAGGCCAGTCCCCATGCGAGTTGCTAGGGGACCTCTCGGGATTCCTCTCCCGTCCATGCCGGGGCCTCAGTGCTTGTGTGGAGTCGGGGCCGGAACCTGAGGATTCCTCTCCAGTGTTGCCATGGATCTTGGGGTGCTTCTGAGTCTCCCCAGGGGAGTCAGGCCTCGTCTCGAGTGGGGGCATGCACGTGCGCTTTCCTCCCGAGCTGCAGCAGTAGTGTCACTCTTTCTGTCACGTGGATCAAGGGATCTGTGGCTTTCCCTCGAGGCTGTCCCTCGAGGCTTTCCCACGAGGCTTTCCCACAGGGCTGTGCCACGTGCCACCTTGGTGTGAGTCGATCCTCGGCGTGAAATACGAGCCGGTGAAGGGAAAAGAGGATCCTCTGGAATGGACTGAGACATCTGGGGGACTCTTGGAATGGTGGCACGACCCTGGAGTTCCTCTTGCTGTTCCTGTTGAGAGGGTCTCCTCTTGAGATGCGACGGGAACGCCGGGAACTCTTTCCCGAGGAAGCAGGTATAGGATCCCTCATCTCGAGCTACGAGGAGGAAACGGGGCTCCTTTGGATGTGGGCGGGACCCTCGTGTTTCCTCTCTAGTGGAGACGGTTGTGTCGGGGAACTTCATTTGCACCAAGGGTGTGAAGGACCCTTTCTAAGTTCCACAGGTGAGGTGTGATCAGCCTCGAGACGCCTCAGCGGAATTGGGCATCATCTCGCCTTGAAAGGAGAACCTCCTGGATTTTCTCGAGTTGCGGCAGGTCTTCTCGAGTTACGACGGGGACCTCAGGGACCCGCTCTGGTGGCCTCAGGAAAGGCCAGTCCCCATGCGAGTTGCTAGGGGACCTCTCGGGATTCCTCTCCCGTCCATGCCGGGCCTCAGTCCTTGTGTGGAGTCGGGGCCAGAACCTGAGGATTCCTCTCCAGTGTTGCCATGGATCTTGGGGTGCTTCTGAGTCTCCCCAGGGGAGTCAGGCCTCGTCTCGTGTGGGGGCATGCACGTGCGCTTTCCTCCCGAGCTGCAGCAGTAGTGTCACGCTTCCTGTCACGTGGATCAAGGGATCTGTGGCTTTCCCTCGAGGCTGTCCCTCGAGGCTTTCCCACGAGGCTTTCCCACAGGGCTGTGCCACGTGCCACCTTGATGTGAGTCGATCCTCGGCGTGAAAGACGAGCCGGTGAAGAGAAAAGACGTTCCTCTGGAATGGACTGAGACATCTGCGGGACTCTTGGAATGGTGGCACGACCCTGGAGTTCCTCTCGCCGTTCCTGTTGAGAGGGCCTCCTCTTGAGATGCGCAGGGGAGGCCGGGAACTCTTTCCCAACGAAGCAGGGAGAGGAAACCTCATCTCGAGCTACGAAGCGGAAACGGGACTCCTCTGGATGTGGGCGGGTCCCTCGTGTTTCCTCTCGAGTTGAGACGGGTATGTCGGGGAACTTCTTGATTTCCACCAAGGGTGTGAAGGACCCTTTCGAAGTTCCAGAGGTGAGGTGTGATCAGCCTCGAGACGCCTCAGCGGAAATGGGCCTCATCTCGCCTGGAGGGGAGAACCCCCTGGATTTTCTCGAGTTGCGGCAGGTCTTCTCGAGTTACGACGGGGACCTCAGGGACCCGCTCTGGTGGCCTCATGAAAGGCCAGTCCCCATGCGAGTTGCTAGGGGACATCTCGGGATTCCTCTCCCGTCCTTGCCGGGGCCTAAGACCTTGTGTGGAGTCGGGGCCGGAACCTGAGGTTTACTCTCCCGTGTTGTCATGGATCTTGGGGTGCTTCTGAGTCTCCCCAGGGGAGTCAGGCCTCGTCTCGAGTGGGGGCATGCACGTGTGCTTTCCTCCCGTGCTGCAGCAGTAGTGTCACGCTTCCTGTCACGTGGATCAAGGGATCTGTGGCTTTCCCTCGAGGCTTTCCCTCGAGGCTTTCACATGAGTCTTTCCCACAGGGATGTGCCACGTGCCACCTTGGTGTGAGTCGATCCTCGGCGTGAAAGTCGAGCCGGTGACGGGAAAAGAGGTTCCTCTGGAACGGACTGAGACATCTGGGGGACTCTTGGAATGGTGGCACGACCCTGGAGTTCCTCTCACAGTTCCGGTTGAGAGGGTCTTCTCTTGAGATGCGACGGGAACGCCGGGAACTCTTTCCCGACGAAGCAGGGAAAGGATGCCTCATCTCGAGCTACGAGGCGGAAACGGGGCTCCTCTGGATGTGGGCGGGACCCTCGTGTTTCCTCTCGAGTGGAGACGGGTATGTCGGGGAAATTCTTGATTTGCACCAAGGGTGTGAAGGAAACTTTCGAAGTTCCAGAGGTGAGGTGTGATCAGCCTCGAGACGCCTCAGCAGAAATGGGCCTCATCTCGCCTGGAGGGGAGAACCACCTGGATTTTCTCGAGTTGCGTCAGGTCTTCTCGAGTTACGACGGGGACCTCAGGGACCCGCTCTGGTGGCCTCAGGAAAGGCCAGTCCCCATGCGAGTTGCTAGGGGGCATCTCGGGATTCCTCTCCCGTCCATGCCGGGGACTAAGACCTTGTGTGGAGTCGGGGCCGGAACCTGAGGATTCCTGTCCAGTGTTGCCTTGGATCTTGGGGTGCTTCTGAGTCTCCCCAGGGGAGTCAGGCCTCGTCTCGAGTGGGGGCATGCACGTGCGCTTTCCTCCCGAGCTGCAGCAGTAGTGTCACGCTTCCTCTCACGTTGATAAAGGGATCTTTGGTTTCCCTAGAGGCTTTCCCTCGAGGCTATCCCACGATGGTTTCCCACAGGGCTGTGCAACGTGCCACCTTCGTGTGAGTAGATCCTAGGCGTGAAAGACGAGCCGGTGAAGGGTTAAGAGGTTCCTCTGGAATGGACTGAGACATCTGGGGGACTCTTGGAATGGTGGCACGACCCTGGAGTGCCAATCGCCGTTCTTGTTGAGATGGCCTCCCCTTGAGATGCGACGGGAACGCCGGGAACTCTTTCCTGAAGAAGCAGGGAAAGGATTCCTCATCTCGAGCTACGAGGCGGAAACGGGGCTCCTCTGGATGTGGGCGGGACCCTCGTGTTTCCTCTTGAGTGGAGACGGGTATGTCGGGGAACTTCTTGATTTGCACCAAGGGTGTGAAGGACCCTTTCGAAGTTCCAGAGGTGAGGTGAGATCAGCCTCGAGACGCCTCATCAGAAATGGGCCTCATCTCGCCTGGACGGCAGAACCTCCTGGATTTTCTCGAGTTTCGCCAGGTCTTCTCGAGTTACAACGGGGACCTCAGGGACCCGCTCTGGTGGCCTCAGGAAAGGCCAGTCCCCATGCAAGTTGCTAGGGGACCTCTCGGGATTCCTCTCCCGTCCATGCCGGGGCCTCATTCTTGTGTGGAGTCAGAGCCGGAACCTGAGGATTCCTCTCCAGTGTTGCCATGGATCTTGGGGTGCTTCTGAGTCTCCCCAGGGGAGTCAGGCCTCGTCTAGAGTGGGGGCATGCACGTGCGTTTCCTCCGGAGCTGCAGCACTAGTGTCACGCTTCCTGTCACGTGGATCAAGGGATCTGTGGCTTTCCCTCGAATCTTTCCCTCGAGGTTTTCCCACGAGGCTTTCCCACAGGGCTGTGCCACGTGCCACCTTGTTGTGAGATGTTCCTCGGCGTGAAAGGCGAGCCGGTGAAGGGAAAAGAGGTTCCTCTGGAATGGACTGAGACATCTGGGGGTTTCTTGGATTGGTGGCACGACCCTGGAGTTCCTCTCGCCTTTCCTGTTGAGAGGGCATCCTCTTTAGATGCAACGGGAACGTCGGGAACTCTTGCCCGAACAAGCAGGGAAATGATCCCTCATCTCGAGCTACGAGGCAGAAACGGTGCTCCTCTGGATGTGGGCGGGACCCTCGTGTTTCCTCTCTAGTGGAGACGGTTGTGTCGGGGAACTTCATTTGCACCAAGGGTGTGAAGGACCCTTTCTAAGTTCCACAGGTGAAGTGTGATCAGCCTCGAGACGCCTCAGCGGAATTGGGCGTCATCTCGCCTGGAGGGGAGAACCTCCTGGATTTTCTCGAGTTGCGGCAGGTCTTCTCGAGTTACGACGGGGACCTCAGGGACCCGCTCTGGTGGCCTCAGGAAAGGCCAGTCCCCATGCGAGTTGCTAGGGGACCTCTCGGGATTCCTCTCCCGTCCATGCCGGGGCCTCAGTCCTTGTGTGGAGTCGGGGCCAGAACCTGAGGATTCCTCTCCATTGTTGCCATGGATCTTGGGGTGCTTCTGAGTCTCCCCAGGGGAGTCAGGCCTCGTCTCGTGTGGGGGCATGCACGTGCGCTTTCCTCCCGAGCTGCAGCAGTAGTGTCACTCTTCCTGTCACGTGGATCAAGGGATCTGTGGCTTTCCCTCGAGGCTGTCCCTCGAGGCTTTCCCACGAGGCTTTCCCACAGGGCTGTGCCACGTGCCACCTTGATGTGAGTCGATCCTCGGCGTGAAAGACGACCCGGTGAAGAGAAAAGACGTTCCTCTGGAATGGACTGAGACATCTGCGGGACTCTTGGAATGGTGGCACGACCCTGGAGTTCCTCTCGCCGTTCCTGTTGAGAGGGCCTCCTCTTGAGATGCGCAGGGGAGGCCGGGAACTCTTTCCCAATGAAGCAGGGAGAGGAAACCTCATCTCGAGCTACGAAGCGGAAACGGGACTCCTCTGGATGTGGGCGGGTCCCTCGTGTTTCCTCTCGAGTTGAGACGGGTATGTCGGGGAACTTCTTGATTTCCACCAAGGGTGTGAAGGACCCTTTCGAAGTTCCAGAGGTGAGGTGTGATCAGCCTCGAGACGCCTCAGCGGAAATGGGCCTCATCTCGCCTGGAGGGGAGAACCTCCTGGATTTTCTCGATTTGCGGCAGGTCTTCTCGAGTTACGACGGGGACCACAGGGACCCGCTCTGGTGGCCTCATGAAAGGCCAGTCCCCATGCGAGTTGCTAGGGGACATCTCGGGATTCCTCTCCCTTCCATGCCGGGGCCTAAGACCTTGTGTGGAGTCGGGGCCGGAACCTGAGGTTTACTCTCCCGTGTTGTCATGGATCTTGGGGTGCTTCTGAGTCTCCCCAGGGGAGTCAGGCCTCGTCTCGAGTGGGGGCATGCACGTGTGCTTTCCTCCCGTGCTGCAGCAGTAGTGTCACGCTTCCTGTCACGTGGATCAAGGGATCTGTGGCTTTCCCTCGAGGCTTTCCCTCGAGGCTTTCACACGAGTCTTTCCCACAGGGATGTGCCACGTGCCACCTTGGTGTGAGTCGATCCTCGGCGTGAAAGTCGAGCCGGTGACGGGAAAAGAGGTTCCTCTGGAACGGACTGAGACATCTGGGGGACTCTTGGAATGGTGGCACGACCCTGGAGTTCCTCTCACAGTTCCTGTTGAGAGGGTATTCTCTTGAGATGCGACGGGAACGCCGGGAACTCTTTCCCGACGAAGCAGGGAAAGGATGCCTCATCTCGAGCTACGAGGCGGAAACGGGGCTCCTCTGGATGTGGGCGGGACCCTCGTGTTTCCTCTCGAGTGGAGACGGGTATGTCGGGGAAATTCTTGATTTGCACCAAGGGTGTGAAGGAAACTTTCGAAGTTCCAGAGGTGAGGTGTGATCAGCCTTGAGACGCCTCAGCGGAAATGGGCCTCATCTCGCCTGGAGGGGAGAACCACCTGGATTTTCTCGAGTTGCGTCAGGTCTTCTCGAGTTACGACGGGGACCTCAGGGACCCGCTCTGGTGGCCTCAGGAAAGGCCAGTCCCCATGCGAGTTGCTAGGGGGCATCTCGGGATTCCTCTTCCGTCCATGCCGGGGACTAAGACCTTGTGTGGAGTCGGGGCCGGAACCTGAGGATTCCTCTCCAGTGTTGCCTTGGATCTTGGGGTGCTTCTGAGTCTCCCCAGGGGAGTCAGGCCTCGTCTCGAGTGGGGGCATGCACGTGCGCTTTCCTCCCGTGCTGCAGCAGTAGTGTCACGCTTCCTGTCACGTTGATAAAGGGATCTTTGGTTTCCCTAGAGGCTTTCCCTCGAGGCTATCCCACGAGGGTTTCCCACAGGGCTGTGCAACGTGCCACCTTCGTGTGAGTAGATCCTAGGCGTGAAAGACGAGCCGGTGAAGGGTTAAGAGGTTCCTCTGGAATGGACTGAGACATCTGGGGGACTCTTGGAATGGTGGCACGACCCTGGAGTGCCAATCGCCGTTCTTGTTGAGATGGCCTCCTCTTGAGATGCGACGGGAACGCCGGGAACTCTTTCCTGAAGAAGCAGGGAAAGGATCCCTCATCTCGAGCTACGAGGCGGAAACGGGGCTCCTCTGGATGTGGGCGGGACCCTCGTGTTTCCTCTTGAGTGGAGACGGGTATGTCGGGGAACTTCTTGATTTGCACCAAGGGTGTGAAGGACCCTTTCGAAGTTCCAGAGGTGAGGTGTGATCAGCCTCGAGACGCCTCATCAGAAATGGGCCTCATCTCGCCTGGACGGCAGAACCTCCTGGATTTTCTCGAGTTTCGCCAGGTCTTCTCGAGTTACAACGGGGACCTCAGGGACCCGCTCTGGTGGCCTCAGGAAATGCCAGTCCCCATGCGAGTTGCTAGGGGACCTCTCGGGATTCCTCTCCCGACCATCTCGGGGCCTCAGTCCTTGTGTGGCGTCGGGACGGAACTTGAGGATTCCTCTCCAGTGTGCCATGGATCTTGGGGTGCTTCTGAGTCTCCCCAGGGGAGTCAGGCCTCGTCTCGAGTGGGGGCATGCCCGTGCGCTTTCCTCCCGAGCTGCAGCAGTAGTGTCAGGCTTCCCGTCACGTGGATCAAGGTATCTGTGCCTTTCCCTCGAGGCTGTCCCTCGAGGCTTTCCCACGAGGCTTACCCACAGGGCTGTGCCATGTGCCACCTTGGTGGGAGTCGATACTCAGCGTGAAAGACGAGCCGGTGAAAGGAAAAGAGATCCTCTGGAATGGACTGAGACATCTGGGGGAGTCTTGGAATGGTGGCACGACCCTGGAGTTCCTCTCGCCGTTCCTGTTGAGAGGGCCTCCTCTTGAGATGCGACGGGAACGCCGGGAACTCTTTCCCGACGAAGCAGGGAAAGGATCCCTCATCTCGAGCTACGAAGCGGAAACGGGGCTCCTCTGGATGTGGGCGGGACCCTCGTGTTTCCTCTCGAGTGGAGATGGGTATGTCGGGGAACTTCTTGATTTGCACCAAGGGTGTGAAGGACCCTTTCGAAGTTCCAGAGGTGAGGTGTGATCAGCCTCGAGACGCCTCAGCGGAAATGGGCCTCATCTCGCCTGGAGGGGAGAACCTCCTGGATTTTCTCGAGTTGCGGCAGGTCTTCTCGGGTTACGACGGGGACGTCAGGGACCCGCTCTGGTGGCCTCAGGAAAGGCCAGTCCCCATGTGAGTTGCTAGGGGCCATCTCGGGATTCCTCTCCCGTCCATGCCGGGGTTAAGACCTGGTGTGGAGTCGGGGCCGGAACCTGAGGATTCCTCTCCAGTGTTGCCATGGATCTTGGGGTGCTTCTGAGTCTCCCCAGGGGAGTCAGGCCTCGTCTCGAGTGGAGGCATGCAAGTGGGCTTTCCTCCCGAACTGAAGCAGTAGTGTCACGCTTCCTGTCACGTGGAACAAGGGATCTGTGGCTTTCCCTCGAGGCTGTCCCTCGAGGCTTTCCCACGGGGCTTTCCCACAGGGCTGTGCCACGAGCCACCGTGGTGGCAGTCGATCCTCGGCGTGAAAGACGAGCCGGTGAAGGGAAAACGGTTCCTCTGGAATGGACTGAGACATCTGGGGGACTCTTGGAATGGTGGCACGACCCTGGAGTTCCTCTCGCCGTTCCTGTTGAGAGGGCCTCCTCTTGAGATGCGACGGGAACGCCGGGAACTCTTTCCCGACGAAGCAGGGAAAGGATCCCTCATCTCGAGCTACGAGGCGGAAACGGGGCTCCTCTGGATGTGGGCGGGACCCTCGTGATTCCTCTCGAGTGGAGACGTGTATGTCGGGGAACTTCTTGATTTGCACCAAGGGTGTGAAGGACCCTTTCGAAGTTCCAGAGGTGAGGTGTGATCAGCCTCGAGACGCCTCAGCGGAAATGGGCCTCATCTCGCCTGCAGGGGAGAACCTCCTGGATTTTCTCGAGTTGCGGCAGGTCTTCCCGAGTTACGAATGGCACCTCAGGGACCCGCTCTGGTGGCCTCAGGAAAGGCCAGTCCCCATGCGAGTTGCTAGGGGACCTCTCGGGATTCCTCTCCCGTCCATGCCGGGGCCTCAGTGCTTGTGTGGAGTCGGGGCCGGAACCTGAGGATTCCTCTCCAGTGTTGCCATGGATCTTGGGGTGCTTCTGAGTCTCCCCAGGGGAGTCAGGCCTCGTCTCGAGTGGGGGCATGCACGTGCGCTTTCCTCCCGAGCTGCAGCAGTAGTGTCACTCTTCCTGTCACGTGGATCAAGGGATCTGTGGCTTTCCCTCGAGGCTGTCCCTCGAGGCTTTCCCACGAGGCTTTCCCACAGGGCTGTGCCACGTGCCACCTTGGTGTGAGTCGATCCTCGGCGTGAAATACGAGCCGGTGAAGGGAAAAGAGGATCCTCTGGAATGGACTGAGACATCTGGGGGACTCTTGGAATGGTGGCACGACCCTGGAGTTCCTCTTGCTGTTCCTGTTGAGAGGGTCTCCTCTTGAGATGCGACGGGAACGCCGGGAACTCTTTCCCGAGGAAGCAGGTATAGGATCCCTCATCTAGAGCTACGAGGAGGAAACGGGGCTCCTTTGGATGTGGGCGGGACCCTCGTGTTTCCTCTCTAGTGGAGACGGTTGTGTCGGGGAACTTCATTTGCACCAAGGGTGTGAAGGACCATTTCTAAGTTCCACAGGTGAGGTGTGATCAGCCTCGAGACGCCTCAGCGGAATTGGGCATCATCTCGCCTTGAAAGGAGAACCTCCTGGATTTTCTCGAGTTGCGGCAGGTCTTCTCGAGTTACGACGGGGACCTCAGGGACCCGCTCTGGTGGCCTCAGGAAAGGCCAGTCCCCATGCGAGTTGCTAGGGGACCTCTCGGGATTCCTCTCCCGTCCATGCCGGGGCCTCAGTCCTTGTGTGGAGTCGGGGCCAGAACCTGAGGATTCCTCTCCAGTGTTGCCATGGATCTTGGGGTGCTTCTGAGTCTCCCCAGGGGAGTCAGGCCTCGTCTCGTGTGGGGGCATGCACGTGCGCTTTCCTCCCGAGCTGCAGCAGTAGTGTCACGCTTCCTGTCACGTGGATCAAGGGATCTGTGGCTTTCCCTCGAGGCTGTCCCTCGAGGCTTTCCCACGAGGCTTTCCCACAGGGCTGTGCCACGTGCCACCTTGATGTGAGTCGATCCTCGGCGTGAAAGACGAGCCGGTGAAGAGAAAAGACGTTCCTCTGGAATGGACTGAGACATCTGCGGGACTCTTGGAATGGTGGCACGACCCTGGAGTTCCTCTCGCCGTTCCTGTTGAGAGGGCCTCCTCTTGAGATGCGCAGGGGAGGCCGGGAACTCTTTCCCAACGAAGCAGGGAGAGGAAACCTCATCTCGAGCTACGAAGTGGACACGGGACTCCTCTGGATGTGGGCGGGTCCCTCGTGTTTCCTCTCGAGTTGAGACGGGTATGTCGGGGAACTTCTTGATTTCCACCAAGGGTGTGAAGGACCCTTTCGAAGTTCCAGAGGTGAGGTGTGATCAGCCTCGAGACGCCTCAGCGGAAATGGGCCTCATCTCGCCTGGAGGGGAGAACCCCCTGGATTTTCTCGAGTTGCGGCAGGTCTTCTCGAGTTACGACGGGGACCTCAGGGACCCGCTCTGGTGGCCTCATGAAAGGCCAGTCCCCATGCGAGTTGCTAGGGGACATCTCGGGATTCCTCTCCCGTCCATGCCGGGGCCTAAGACCTTGTGTGGAGTCGGGGCCGGAACCTGAGGTTTACTCTCCCGTGTTGTCATGGATCTTGGGGTGCTTCTGAGTCTCCCCAGGGGAGTCAGGCCTCGTCTCGAGTGGGGGCATGCACGTGTGCTTTCCTCCCGTGCTGCAGCAGTAGTGTCACGCTTCCTGTCACGTGGATCAAGGGATCTGTGGCTTTCCCTCGAGGCTGTCCCTCGAGGCTTTCCCACGAGGCTTTCCCACAGGGCTGTGCCACGAGCCACCTTGGTGGCAGTCGATCCTCGGCGTGAAAGACGAGCCGGTGAAGGGAAAAGGGTTCCTCTGGAATGGACTGAGACATCTGGGGGACTCTTGGAATGGTGGCACGACCCTGGAGTTCCTCTCGCCGTTCCTGTTGAGAGGGCCTCCTCTTGAGATGCGACGGGAACGCCGGGAACTCTTTCCCGACGAAGCAGGGAAAGGATCCCTCATCTCGAGCTACGAGGCGGAAACGGGGCTCCTCTGGATGTGGGCGGGACCCTCGTGATTCCTCTCGAGTGGAGACGTGTATGTCGGGGAACTTCTTGATTTGCACCAAGGGTGTGAAGGACCCTTTCGAAGTTCCAGAGGTGAGGTGTGATCAGCCTCGAGACGCCTCAGCGGAAATGGGCCTCATCTCGCCTGCAGGGGAGAACCTCCTGGATTTTCTCGAGTTGCGGCAGGTCTTCCCGAGTTACGAATGGCACCTCAGGGACCCGCTCTGGTGGCCTCAGGAAAGGCCAGTCCCCATGCGAGTTGCTAGGGGACCTCTCGGGATTCCTCTCCCGTCCATGCCGGGGCCTCAGTGCTTGTGTGGAGTCGGGGCCGGAACCTGAGGATTCCTCTCCAGTGTTGCCATGGATCTTGGGGTGCTTCTGAGTCTCCCCAGGGGAGTCAGGCCTCGTCTCGAGTGGGGGCATGCACGTGCGCTTTCCTCCCGAGCTGCAGCAGTAGTGTCACTCTTTCTGTCACGTGGATCAAGGGATCTGTGGCTTTCCCTCGAGGCTGTCCCTCGAGGCTTTCCCACGAGGCTTTCCCACAGGGCTGTGCCACGTGCCACCTTGGTGTGAGTCGATCCTCGGCGTGAAATACGAGCCGGTGAAGGGAAAAGAGGATCCTCTGGAATGGACTGAGACATCTGGGGGACTCTTGGAATGGTGGCACGACCCTGGAGTTCCTCTTGCTGTTCCTGTTGAGAGGGTCTCCTCTTGAGATGCGACGGGAACGCCGGGAACTCTTTCCCGAGGAAGCAGGTATAGGATCCCTCATCTCGAGCTACGAGGAGGAAACGGGGCTCCTTTGGATGTGGGCGGGACCCTCGTGTTTCCTCTCTAGTGGAGACGGTTGTGTCGGGGAACTTCATTTGCACCAAGGGTGTGAAGGACCCTTTCTAAGTTCCACAGGTGAGGTGTGATCAGCCTCGAGACGCCTCAGCGGAATTGGGCATCATCTCGCCTTGAAAGGAGAACCTCCTGGATTTTCTCGAGTTGCGGCAGGTCTTCTCGAGTTACGACGGGGACCTCAGGGACCCGCTCTGGTGGCCTCAGGAAAGGCCAGTCCCCATGCGAGTTGCTAGGGGACCTCTCGGGATTCCTCTCCCGTCCATGCCGGGGCCTCAGTCCTTGTGTGGAGTCGGGGCCAGAACCTGAGGATTCCTCTCCAGTGTTGCCATGGATCTTGGGGTGCTTCTGAGTCTCCCCAGGGGAGTCAGGCCTCGTCTCGTGTGGGGGCATGCACGTGCGCTTTCCTCCCGAGCTGCAGCAGTAGTGTCACGCTTCCTGTCACGTGGATCAAGGGATCTGTGGCTTTCCCTCGAGGCTGTCCCTCGAGGCTTTCCCACGAGGCTTTCCCACAGGGCTGTGCCACGTGCCACCTTGATGTGAGTCGATCCTCGGCGTGAAAGACGAGCCGGTGAAGAGAAAAGACGTTCCTCTGGAATGGACTGAGACATCTGCGGGACTCTTGGAATGGTGGCACGACCCTGGAGTTCCTCTCGCCGTTCCTGTTGAGAGGGCCTCCTCTTGAGATGCGCAGGGGAGGCCGGGAACTCTTTCCCAACGAAGCAGGGAGAGGAAACCTCATCTCGAGCTACGAAGCGGAAACGGGACTCCTCTGGATGTGGGCGGGTCCCTCGTGTTTCCTCTCGAGTTGAGACGGGTATGTCGGGGAACTTCTTGATTTCCACCAAGGGTGTGAAGGACCCTTTCGAAGTTCCAGAGGTGAGGTGTGATCAGCCTCCAGACGCCTCAGCGGAAATGGGCCTCATCTCGCCTGGAGGGGAGAACCCCCTGGATTTTCTCGAGTTGTGGCAGGTCTTCTCGAGTTACGACGGGGACCTCAGGGACCCGCTCTGGTGGCCTCATGAAAGGCCAGTCCCCATGCGAGTTGCTAGGGGACATCTCGGGATTCCTCTCCCGTCCTTGCCGGGGCCTAAGACCTTGTGTGGAGTCGGGGCCGGAACCTGAGGTTTACTCTCCCGTGTTGTCATGGATCTTGGGGTGCTTCTGAGTCTCCCCAGGGGAGTCAGGCCTCGTCTCGAGTGGGGGCATGCACGTGTGCTTTCCTCCCGTGCTGCAGCAGTAGTGTCACGCTTCCTGTCACGTGGATCAAGGGATCTGTGGCTTTCCCTCGAGGCTTTCCCTCGAGGCTTTCACATGAGTCTTTCCCACAGGGATGTGCCACGTGCCACCTTGGTGTGAGTCGATCCTCGGCGTGAAAGTCGAGCCGGGTGACGGGAAAAGAGGTTCCTCTGGAACGGACTGAGACATCTGGGGGACTCTTGGAATGGTGGCACGACCCTGGAGTTCCTCTCACAGTTCCGGTTGAGAGGGTCTTCTCTTGAGATGCGACGGGAACGCCGGGAACTCTTTCCCGACGAAGCAGGGAAAGGATGCCTCATCTCGAGCTACGAGGCGGAAACGGGGCTCCTCTGGATGTGGGCGGGACCCTCGTGTTTCCTCTCGAGTGGAGACGGGTATGTCGGGGAAATTCTTGATTTGCACCAAGGGTGTGAAGGAAACTTTCGAAGTTCCAGAGGTGAGGTGTGATCAGCCTCGAGACGCCTCAGCAGAAATGGGCCTCATCTCGCCTGGAGGGGAGAACCACCTGGATTTTCTCGAGTTGCGTCAGGTCTTCTCGAGTTACGACGGGGACCTCAGGGACCCGCTCTGGTGGCCTCAGGAAAGGCCAGTCCCCATGCGAGTTGCTAGGGGGCATCTCGGGATTCCTCTCCCGTCCATGCCGGGGACTAAGACCTTGTGTGGAGTCGGGGCCGGAACCTGAGGATTCCTGTCCAGTGTTGCCTTGGATCTTGGGGTGCTTCTGAGTCTCCCCAGGGGAGTCAGGCCTCGTCTCGAGTGGGGGCATGCACGTGCGCTTTCCTCCCGTGCTGCAGCAGTAGTGTCACGCTTCCTCTCACGTTGATAAAGGGATCTTTGGTTTCCCTAGAGGCTTTCCCTCGAGGCTATCCCACGATGGTTTCCCACAGGGCTGTGCAACGTGCCACCTTCGTGTGAGTAGATCCTAGGCGTGAAAGACGAGCCGGTGAAGGGTTAAGAGGTTCCTCTGGAATGGACTGAGACATCTGGGGGACTCTTGGAATGGTGGCACGACCCTGGAGTGCCAATCGCCGTTCTTGTTGAGATGGCCTCCCCTTGAGATGCGACGGGAACGCCGGGAACTCTTTCCTGAAGAAGCAGGGAAAGGATTCCTCATCTCGAGCTACGAGGCGGAAACGGGGCTCCTCTGGATGTGGGCGGGACCCTCGTGTTTCCTCTTGAGTGGAGACGGGTATGTCGGGGAACTTCTTGATTTGCACCAAGGGTGTGAAGGACCCTTTCGAAGTTCCAGAGGTGAGGTGAGATCAGCCTCGAGACGCCTCATCAGAAATGGGCCTCATCTCGCCTGGACGGCAGAACCTCCTGGATTTTCTCGAGTTTCGCCAGGTCTTCTCGAGTTACAACGGGGACCTCAGGGACCCGCTCTGGTGGCCTCAGGAAAGGCCAGTCCCCATGCGAGTTGCTAGGGGGCCTCTCGGGATTCCTCTCCCGACCATCTCGGGGCCTCAGTCCTTGTGTGGCGTCGGGACGGAACTTGAGGATTCCTCTCCAGTGTTTCCATGGATCTTGGGGTGCTTCTGAGTCTCCCCAGGGGAGTAAGGCCTCGTCTCGAGTGGGGGCATGCACGTTCGCTTTCCTCCCGAGCTGCAGCAGTAGTGTCACGCTTCCTGTCACGTGGATCAAGGGATCTGTGGCTTTCCCTCGAGGCTGTCCCTCGAGGCTTTCCCACGAGGCTTTCCCACAGGGCTGTGCCACGTGCCACCTTGGTGTGAGTCGATCCTCGGCGTGAAAGACGAACCGGTGAAGGGAAAAGAGGTTCCTCTGGTATGGACTGAGACATCCGGGGGACTCTTGGAATGGTGGGACGACCCTGGAGTTCCTCTCGCCGTTCCTGTTGAGAGGGCCTCCTTTTGAGATGCGACGGGAACGCCGGGAACTCTTTCCCGACGAAGCGGGGATAGGATTCCTCATCTCGAGCTACGAGGCGGAAACGGGGCTCCTCTGGATGTGGGCGGGACCATCGTGTTTCCTCTCGAGTGGAGACGGGTATGTCGGGGAACTTCTTGATTTGCACCAAGGGTGTGAAGGACCCTTTCGAAGTTCCAGAGGTGAGGTGTGATCAGCCTCGAGACGCCTCAGCGAAAATGGGCCTCATCTCGCCTGGTGGGGGAACCTCCTGGATTTTCTCGAGTTGCGGCAGGTCTTCTCGAGTTACGACGGGGACCTCAGGGATGCGCTCTGGTGGCCTCAGGAAAGGCCAGTCCCCATGCGAGTTGCTAGGGGACCTCTCGGGATTCCTCTCCCGACCTTGCCGGGGCCTCAGTGCTTGTGTGGAGTCGGGACGGAACCTGAGGATTCCTCTCCAGTGTTGCCATGGATCTTGGGGTGCTTCTGAGTCTCCCCAGGGGAGTCAGGCCTCGTCTCGAGTGGGGGCATGCACGTGCGCTTTCCTCCCGAGCTGCACCAGTAGTGTCACGCTTCCTGTCACGTGGATCAAGGGTTAATTGGCTTTCCCTCGAGGCTGTCCCTCGAGGCTTTCCCACGAGGCTTTCCCACAGGGCTGTGCCACGTGCCACCTTGGTGTGAGTGGATCCTCGGCGTGAAAGACGAGCCGGTGAAGGGAAAAGAGGTTCCTCTAGTATGGACTGAGACATCCGGGAGACTCTTGGAATGGTGGCACGACCCTGGAGTTCCTCTCGCCGTTCTTGTTGAGAGGGCCTCCTCTTGAGACGCGACGGGAACGACGGGAATTCTTTCCCGAAGAAGCAGGGATAGGATCCCTCATCTCGAGATACGAGGCGGAAACGGGGCTCCTCTGGATGTGGGCGGGACCCTCGTGTTTCCTCTCGAGTGGAGACGGGTATGTCGGGGAACTTCTTGATTTGCACCAAGGGTGTGAAGGACCCTTTCGAAGTTCCAGAGGTGAGGTGTGATCAGCCTCGAGACGCCTCATCAGAAATGGGCATCATCTCGCCTGGAGGGGAGAACCTCCTGGATTTTCTTGAGTTGCGGCAGGTCTTCCCGAGTTACGACAGGGACCTCAGGGACCCGCTTTGGTGGCCTCAGGAAAGGCCAGTCCCCATGCAAGATGCTAGGGGACGTCTCGGGTTTCCTCTCCCGACCATGCCAGGGCCTCAGTCCTTGTGTGGAGTCGGGACGGAACCTGAGGATTCCTCTCCAGTGTTGCCATGAATCTTGGGGTGCTTCTGAGTCTCCCAGGGGAGTCAGGCCTCGTCTCGAGTGGGGGCATGCACGTGCGCTTTCCTCCCGAGCTTCAGCAGTAGTGTCACGCTTCCTGTCACGTGGATCAAGGGATCTGTGGCTTTCCCTCGAGGCTGTCCCTCGAGGCTTTCCCACGAGGCTTCCCACAGGGCTGTGCCACGTGCCACCTTGGTGTGAGTCGATCCTCGGCGTGAAATACGAGCCGGTGAGGGAAAAGAGGTTCCTCTGGTATGGACTGAGACATCCGGGGACTCTTGGAATGGTGGCACGACCCTGGAGTTCCTCTCGCAGTTCCTGTTTGAGAGGGCCTCCTCTTGAGATGCGAGGGGAACGACGGAAACTCTTTCCCGAAGAATCAGGGATAGGATCCCTCATCTCGAGCTACGAGGCGGAAACGGGGCTCCTCTGGATGTGGGCGGGACGCTCGTGTTTCCTCTCGAGTGGAGACGGGTATGTCGGGGAACTTCTTGATTTGCACCAAGGGTGTGAAGGACCCTTTCGAAGTTCAAGAGGTGAGGTGTCATCAGCCTCGAGACGCCTCATCAGAAATGGGCCTCATCTCGCCTGGAGGGAGAACCTCCTGGAATTTCTCGAGTTGAGGCAGGACGTCCCGTGTTACGACGGGGACCTCAGGGACCCGCTCTGGTGGCCTCAGGAAAGGCCAGTCCCCATGCGAGTTGCTAGGGGGCATCTCGGGATTCCTCTCCCGTCCATGCCGGGGAGTAATACCTTGTGTGGAGTTGGGGCCGGAACCTGAGGATTCCTATCCCGTGTTGCCATGGATCTTGGGGTGCTTCTGAGTCTCCCCAGGGGAGTCAGGCTCGTCTCGAGTGGGGGCATGCACGTGCGCTTACCTCCCGAGCTGCAGCAGTAGTGTCACGCTTCCTGTCACGTGGATCAAGGGATCTGTCGCTTTCCTCGGGGCTGTTCCTCGAGGCTTTCCCACGAGGCTTTCCCACAGGGCTGTGCCTCGTGCCACCTTGGTGTGAGTCGATCCTCGGCGTGAAAGACGAGCCGGTGAAGGGATAAGAGGTTCCTCTGGAATGGACTGAGACATCTGGGGGACTCTTGGAATGGTGGCAGGACCCTGGAGTTCCTCTCGCCGTTCCCGTTGAGAGGTCCTCTTCTTGAGATGCGCGGGAATGCCGGGAACTATTTCCCGACGAAGCAGGGAAAGGATCCCTCATCTCGAGCTACGAGGCGGAAACGGGGCTCCTCTGGATGTGGGCGGGACCCTCGTGTTTCCTCTCGAGTGGAGACGGGTATGTCAGGGAACTTCTTGATTTGCACCAAGGGTGTGAAGGACCTTTCGAAGTTCCAGAGGTGAGGTGTGATCAGCCTCGAGACGCCTCATCAGAAATGTGCGTCATCTCGCCTGGAGGGGAGAACCCCCTGGATTTTCTCGAGTTGCGGCAGGTCTTCTCGAGTTACGACGGGGACCTCAGGGACCCGCTCTGGTGGCCTCATGAAAGGCCAGTCCCCATGCGAGTTGCTAGGGGACATCTCGGGATTCCTCTCCCGTCCATGCCGGGGCCTAAGACCTTGTGGGGAGTCGGGGCCGGAACCTGAGGTTTACTCTCCCGTGTTGTCATGGATCTTGGGGTGCTTCTGAGTCTCCCCAGGGGAGTCAGGCCTCGTCTCGAGTGGGGGCATGCACGTGCGCTTTCCTCCCGTGCTGCAGCAGTAGTGTCACGCTTCCTGTCACGTGGATCAAGGGATCTGTGGCTTTCCCTCGAGGCTTTCCCTCGAGGCTTTCACACGAGTCTTTCCCACAGGGATGTGCCACGTGCCACCTTGGTGTGAGTCGATCCTCGGCGTGAAAGTCGAGCCGGTGACGGGAAAAGAGGTTCCTCTGGAACGGACTGAGACATCTGGGGGACTCTTGGAATGGTGGCACGACCCTGGAGTTCCTCTCACAGTTCCTGTTGAGAGGGTCTTCTCTTGAGATGCGACGGGAACGCCGGGAACTCTTTCCCGAAGAACCAGGGAAAGGATCCCTCACCTCGAGCTACGAGGCGGAAACGGGGCTCCTCTGGATGTGGGCGGGCCCCTCGTGTTTCCTCTCGAGTGGAGACGGGTATGTCGGGGAACTTCTTGATTTGCACCAAGGGTGTGAAGGACCCTTTCGAAGTTCAGAGGTGAGGTGTGATCAGCCTCGAGACGCCTCAGCGGAAATGTGCCTCATCTCGCCTGGTTGGGGAACCTCCTGGATTTTCTCGAGTTGCGGCAGGTCTTCTCGAGTTACGACGGGGACCTCAGGGACCCGCTCTGGTGGCCTCATGAAAGGCCAGTCCCCATGCGAGATGCTAGGGGACCTCTCGGGATTCCTCTCCCGACCATGCCGGGGCCTTAGTCCTTGTGTGGAGACGGGACGGAACCTGAGGATTCCTCTCCAGTGTTGCCATGGATCTTGGGGTGCTTCTGAGTCTCCCCAGGGGAGTCAGGCCTCCTCTAGAGTGGGGGCATGCACGTGCGCTTTCCTCCCGAGCTGCACCAGTAGTGTCACGCTTCCTGTCACGTGGATCAAGGGATAATTGGCTTTCCCTCGAGGCTGTCCCTCGAGGCTTTCCCACGAGGCTTTCCCACAGGGCTGTGCCACGTGCCACCTTGGTGTGAGTGGATCCTCGGCGTGAAAGACGAGCCGGTGAAGGAAAAGAGGATCCTCTGGTATGGACTGAGACATCCGGGGGACTCTTGGAATGGTGGCACGACCCTGGAGTTCCTCTCGCCGTTCTTGTTGAGAGGGCCTCCTCTTGAGATGCGACGGGAACGACGGGAATTCCTTCCCGAAGAAGCAGGGATAGGATCCCTCATCTCGAGCTACGAGGCGGAACGGGGCTCCTCTGGATGTGAGCGGGACCCTCGTGTTTCCTCTCGAGTGGAGACGGGTATGTCGGGGAACTTCTTGATTTGCACCAAGGGTGTGAAGGACCCTTTCGAAGTTCCAGAGGTGAGGTGTGATCAGCCTCGAGACGCCTCATCAGAAATGGGCGTCATCTCGCCTGGAGGGGAGAACCTCCTGGATTTTCTTGAGTTGCGGCAGGTCTCCCCGAGTTACGACGGGGACCTCAGGGACCCGCTTTGGTGGCCTCAGGAAAGGCCAGTCCCCATGCAAGATGCTAGGGGACCTCTCGGGTTTCCTCTCCCGAACATGCCGGGGCCTCAGTCCTTGTGTGGAGACGGGACGGAACCTGAGGATTACTCTCCAGTGTTGCCATGAATCTTGGGGTGCTTCTGAGTCTCCCCAGGGGAGTCAGGCCTCGTCTCGAGTGGGGGAATGCACGTGCGCTTTCCTCCCGAGCTGCAGCAGTAGTGTCACGCTTCCTGTCACTTGGATCAAGGGATCTGTGGCTTTCCCTCGAGGCTGTCCCTCGAGGCTTTCCCACGAGGCTTTCCCACAGGGCTGTGCCACGTGCCACCTTGGTGTGAGTCGATCCTCGGCGTGAAAGACGAGCCGGTGAAGGGAAAAGAGGATCCTTTGGAATGGACTGAGACATCTGGGGGACTCTTGGAATGGTGGCACGACCCTGGAGTTCCTCTTGCTGTTCCTGTTGAGAGGGTCTCCTCTTGAGATGCGACGGGAACGCCGGGAACTCTTTCCCGAGGAAGCAGGTATAGGATCCCTCATCTCGAGCTACGAGGAGGAAACGGGGCTCCTTTGGATGTGGGCGGGACCATCGTGTTTCTTCTCGAGTGGAGACGGGTATGTTGGGGAACTTCTTGATTTGCACCAAGGGTGTGAAGGACCCTTTCGAAGTTCCAGAGGTGAGGTGTGATCAGCCTCGAGACACCTCAGCTCAAATGGGCCACATCTCGCCTGGAGGGGAGAACATCCTGGATTTTCTCGAGTTGTGGCAGGTCTTCTCGAGTTACGACGGGGACCTCAGGGACCCGCTCTGGTGGCCTCAGGAAAGGCCAGTCCCCATGCGAGTTGCTAGGGGGCATCTCGGGATTCCTCTCCCGTCCATGCCGGGGAGTAAGACCTTGTGTGGAGTTGGGGCCGGAACCTGAGGATTCCTCTCCCGTGTTGCCATGGATCTTGGGGTGCTTCTGAGTCTCCTCAGCGGCGTCAGGCCTCATCTCGAGTGGGGGCATGCACGTGCGCTTACCTCCCGAGCTGCAGCAGTAGTGTCACGCTTCCTGTCACGTGGATCAAGGGATCTGTCGCTTTCCCTCGAGGCTGTTCCTCGAGGCTTTCCCACGAGGCTTTCCCACAGGGCTGTGCCTCGTGCCACCTTGGTATGAGTCGATCCTCGGCGTGAAAGACGAGCCGGTGAAGGGATAAGAGGTTCCTCTGGAATGGACTGAGACATCTGGGGGACTCTTGGAATGGTGGCAGGACCCTGGAGTTCCTCTCGCCGTTCCCGTTGAGAGGTCCTCTTCTTGAGATGCGCGGGAACGCCTGGAACTATTTCCCGACGAAGCAGGGAAAGGATCCCTCATCTCGAGCTACGAGGCGGAAACGGGGCTCCTCTGGATGTGGGCGGGACCCTCGTGTTTCCTCTCGAGTGGAGACGGGTATGTCGGGGAACTTCTTGATTTGCACCAAGGGTGTGAAGGACCCTTTCGAAGTTCCAGAGGTGAGGTGTGATCAGCCTCGAGACGCCTCATCAGAAATGGGCGTCATCTCGCCTGGAGGGGAGAACCTCCTGGATTTTCTCGAGTTGCGGCAGGTCTACTCGAGTTACGACGGGGACCTCAGGGACCCGCTCTGGTGGCCTCATGAAAGGCCAGTCCCCATGCGAGTTGCTAGGGGACATCTCGGGATTCCTCTCCCGTCCATGCCGGGGCCTAAGACCTTGTGTGGAGTCGGGGCCGGAACCTGAGGTTTCATCTCCCGTGTTGTCATGGATCTTGGGGTGCTTCTGAGTCTCCCCAGGGGAGTCAGGCCTCGTCTCGAGTGGGGGCATGCACGTGCGCTTTCCTCCCGTGCTGCAGCAGTAGTGTCACGCTTCCTGTCACGTGGATCAAGGGATCTGTGGCTTTCCCTCGAGGCTTTCCCTCGAGGCTTTCACACGAGTCTTTCCCACAGGGATGTGCCACGTGCCACCTTGGTGTGAGTCGATCCTCGGCGTGAAAGTCGAGCCGGTGACAGGAAAAGAGGTTCCTCTGGAACGGACTGAGACATCTGGGGGACTCTTGGAATGGTGGCACGACCCTGGAGTTCCTCTCACAGTTCCTGTTGAGAGGGTCTTCTCTTGAGATGCGACGGGAACGCCGGGAACTCTTTCCCGAAGAACCAGGGAAAGGATCCCTCATCTCGAGCTACGAGGAGGAAACGGGGCTCCTTTGGATGTGGGCGGGACCATCGTGTTTCTTCTCGAGTGGAGACGGGTATGTTGGGGAACTTCTTGATTTGCACCAAGGGTGTGAAGGACCCTTTCGAAGTTCCAGAGGTGAGGTGTGATCAGCCTCGAGACACCTCAGCTGAAATGGGCCACATCTCGCCTGGAGGGGAGAACATCCTGGATTTTCTCGAGTTGTGGCAGGTCTTCTCGAGTTACGACGGGGACCTCAGGGACCCGCTCTGGTGGCCTCAGGAAAGGCCAGTCCCCATGAGAGTTGCTAGGGGGCATCTCGGGATTCCTCTCCCGTCCATGCCGGGGAGTAAGACCTTGTGTGGAGTTGGGGCCGGAACCTGAGGATTCCTCTCCCGTGTTGCCATGGATCTTGGGGTGCTTCTGAGTCTCCCCAGCGGCGTCAGGCCTCATCTCGAGTGGGGGCATGCACGTGCGCTTACCTCCCGAGCTGCAGCAGTAGTGTCACGCTTCCTGTCACGTGGATCAAGGGATCTGTCGCTTTCCCTCGAGGCTGTTCCTCGAGGCTTTCCCACGAGGCTTTCCCACAGGGCTGTGCCTCGTGCCACCTTGGTAGGAGTCGATCCTCGGCGTGAAAGACGAGCCGGTGAAGGGATAAGAGGTTCCTCTGGAATGGACTGAGACATCTGGGGGACTCTTGGAATGGTGGCAGGACCCTGGAGTTCCTCTCGCCGTTCCCGTTGAGAGGTCCTCTTCTTGAGATGCGCGGGAACGCCTGGAACTATTTCCCGACGAAGCAGGGAAAGGATCCCTCATCTCGAGCTACGAGGCGGAAACGGGGCTCCTCTGGATGTGGGCGGGACCCTCGTGTTTCCTCTCGAGTGGAGACGGGTATGTCGGGGAACTTCTTGAAATGCACCAAGGGTGTGAAGGACCCTTTCGAAGTTCCAGAGGTGAGGTGTGATCAGCCTCGAGACGCCTCATCAGAAATGGGCGTCATCTCGCCTGGAGGAGAACCTCCTGGATTTTCTCGAGTTGCGGCAGGTCTACTCGAGTTACGACGGGGACCTCAGGGACCCGCTCTGGTGGCCTCATGAAAGGCCAGTCCCCATGCGAGTTGCTAGGGGACATCTCGGGATTCCTCTCCCGTCCATGCCGGGGCCTAAGACCTTGTGTGGAGTCGGGGGCCGGAACCTGAGGTTTCATCTCCCGTGTTGTCATGGATCTTGGGGTGCTTCTGAGTCTCCCCAGGGGAGTCAGGCCTCGTCTCGAGTGGGGGCATGCACGTGCGCTTTCCTCCCGTGCTGCAGCAGTAGGGTCACGCTTCCTGTCACGTGGATCAAGGGATCTGTGGCTTTCCCTCGAGGCTTTCCCTCGAGGCTTTCACACGAGTCTTTCCCACAGGGATGTGCCACGTGCCACCTTGGTGTGAGTCGATCCTCGGCGTGAAAGTCGAGCCGGTGACGGGAAAAGAGGTTCCTCTGGAACGGACTGAGACATCTGGGGGACTCTTGGAATGGTGGCACGACCCTGGAGTTCCTCTCACAGTTCCTGTTGAGAGGGTCTTCTCTTGAGATGCGACGGGAACGCCGGGAACTCTTTCCCGAAGAACCAGGGAAAGGATCCCTCATCTCGAGCTACGAGGCGGAAACGGGGCTCCTCTGGATGTGGGCGGGCCCCTCGTGTTTCCTCTCGATGTGGAGACGGGTATGTCGGGGAACTTCTTGATTTGCACCAAGGGTGTGAAGGAAACTTTCGAAGTTCCAGAGGTGAGGTGTGATCAGCCTCGAGACGCCTCAGCGGAAATGGGCCTCATCTCGCCTGGAGGAGAGAACCTCCTGGATTTTCTCGAGTTGTGGCAGGTCTTCTCGAGTTACGACGGGGACCTCAGGGACCCGCTCTGATGGCCTCAGGAAAGGCCAGTTCCCATGCGAGTTGCTAGGGGGCATCTCGGGATTCCTCTCCCGTCCATGCCGGGGACTAAGTCCTTGTGTGGAGTCGGGGCCGGAACCTGAGGATTCCTCTCCAGTGTTGCCATGGATCTTGGGGTGCTTCTGAGTCTCCCCAGGGGAGTCAGGCCTCGTCTCGTGTGGGGGCATGCACGTGCGCTTTCCTCCCGAGCTGCAGCAGTATTGTCACGCTTCCTGTCACGTGGATCAAGGGATCTTTGGTTTCCCTCGAGGCTTTCGCTCGAGGCTATCCCACGAGGGTTTCCCACAGGGCTGTGCAACGTGCCACCTTCGTGTGAGTAGATCCTCGGCGTGAAAGACGAGCCGGTGAAGGGTTAAGAGGTTCCTCTGGAATGGACTGAGACATCTGGGGGACTCTTGGAATGGTGGCACGACCCTGGAGTGCCAATCGCCGTTCTTGTTGAGATGGCCTCCTCTTGAGATGCGACGGGAACGCCGGGAACACTTTCCTGAAGAAGCAGGGAAAGGATCCCTCATCTCGAGCTACGAGGTGGAAATGGGGCTCCTCTGGATGTGGGCGGGACCCTCGTGTTTCCTCTCGAGTGGAGACGGGTATGTCAGGGAACTTCTTGATTTGCACCAAGGGTGTGAAGGAGCCTTTCGAAGTTCCAGAGGTGAGGTGTGATCAGCCTCGAGACGCCTCATCAGAAATGGGCCTCATCTCGCCTGGACGGCAGAACCTCCTGGATTTTCTCGAGTTTCGCCAGGTCTTCTCGAGTTACAACGGAGACCTCAGGGACCCGCTCTGGTGGCCTCAGGAAAGGCCAGTCCCCATGCGAGTTGCTAGGGGACCACTCGGGATTCCTCTCCCGACCATCTCGGGGCCTCAGTCCTTGTGTGGCGTCGGGACGGAACTTGAGGATTCCTCTCCAGTGTTTCCATGGATCTTGGGGTGCTTCTGAGTTTCCCCAGGGGAGTCAGGCCTCGTCTCGAGTGGGGGCATGCACGTGCGCTTTCCTCCCGAGCTGCAGCAGTAGTGTCACGCTTCCTGTCACGTGGATCTAGGGATAATTGGCTTGCCCTCGAGGCTGTCCCTCGAGGCTTTCCCACGAGGCTTTCCCACAGGGCTGTGCCACGTGCCACCTTGGTGTGAGTGGATCCTCGGCGTGAAAGACGAGCCGGTGAAGGGAAAAGAGGATCCTCTGGTATGGACTGAGACATCCGGGGGACTCTTGGAATGGTGGCACGACCCTGGAGTTCCTCTCGCCGTTCTTGTTGAGAGGGCCTCCTCTTGAGATGCGACGGGAACGACGGGAATTCCTTCCCGCAGAAGCAGGGATAGGATCCCTCATCTCGAGCTACGAGGCGGAAACGGTGC
Source organism: Budorcas taxicolor (assembly GCF_023091745.1). NCBI lineage: Eukaryota > Metazoa > Chordata > Mammalia > Artiodactyla > Bovidae > Budorcas > Budorcas taxicolor. The sequence goes on along the minus strand of NW_026292779.1, from coordinate 223,303 downwards.
TCCTCTGGATGTGAGCGGGACCCTCGTGTTTCCTCTCGAGTGGAGACGGGTATGTCGGGGAACTTCTTGATTTGCACCAAGGGTGTGAAGGACCCTTTCGAAGTTCCAGAGGTGAGGTGTGATCAGCCTCGAGACGCCTCATCAGAAATGGGCGTCATCTCGCCTGGAGGGGAGAACCTCCTGGATTTTCTTGAGTTGCGGCAGGTCTCCCCGAGTTACGACGGGGACCTCAGGGACCCGCTTTGGTGGCCTCAGGAAAGGCCAGTCCCCATGCAAGATGCTAGGGGACCTCTCGGGTTTCCTCTCCCGAACATGCCGGGGCCTCAGTCCTTGTGTGGAATCGGGATGGAACCTGAGGATTCCTCTCCAGTGTTGCCATGAATCTTGGGGTGCTTCTGAGTCTCCCCAGGGGAGTCAGGCCTCGTCTCGAGTGGGGGCATGCACGTGCGCTTTCCTCCCGAGCTGCAGCAGTAGTGTCACGCTTCCTGTCACTTGGATCAAGGGATCTGTGGCTTTCCCTCGAGGCTGTCCCTCGAGGCTTTCCCACGAGGCTTTTCCACAGGGCTGTGCCACGTGCCACCTTGGTGTGAGTCGATCCTCGGGGTGAAATACGAGCCGGTGAAGGGAAAAGAGGATCCTCTGGAATGGACTGAGACATCTGGGGGACTCTTGGAATGGTGGCACGACCCTGGAGTTCCTCTTGCTGTTCCTGTTGAGAGGGTCTCCTCTTGAGATGCGACGGGAACGCCGGGAACTCTTTCCCGAGGAAGCAGGTATAGGATCCCTCATCTCGAGCTACGAGGAGGAAACGGGTCTCCTTTGGATGTGGGCGGGACCCTCGTGTTTCTTCTCGAGTGGAGACGGGTATGTTGGGGAACTTCTTGATTTGCACCAAGGGTGTGAAGGACCCTTTCGAAGTTCCAGAGGTGAGGTGTGATCAGCCTCGAGACGCCTCAGCTGAAATGGGCCACATCTCGCCTGGAGGGGAGAACCTCCTGGATTTTCTCGAGTTGCGGCAGGTCTTCTCGAGTTACGACGGGGACCTCAGGGACCCGCTCTGGTGGCCTCAGGAAAGGCCAGTCCCCATGCGAGTTGCTAGGGGGCATCTCGGGATTCCTCTCCCGTCCATGCCGGGGAGTAAGACCTTGTGTGGAGTTGGGGCCGGAACCTGAGGATTCCTCTCCCGTGTTGCCATGGATCTTGGGGTGCTTCTGAGTCTCCCCAGGGGAGTCAGGCCTCGTCTCGAGTGGGGGCATGCACGTGCGCTTACCTCCCGAGCTGCAGCAGTAGTGTCACGCTTCCTGTCACGTGGATCAAGGGATCTGTCGCTTTCCCTCGAGGCTGTTCCTCGAGGCTTTCCCACGAGGCTTTCCCACAGGGCTGTGCCTCGTGCCACCTTGGTGTGAGTCGATCCTCGGCGTGAAAGACGAGCCGGTGAAGGGATAAGAGGTTCCTCTGGAATGGACTGAGACATCTGGGGGACTCTTGGAATGGTGGCAGGACCCTGGAGTTCCTCTCGCCGTTCCCGTTGAGAGGTCCTCTTCTTGAGATGCGCGGGAACGCCGGGAACTCTTTCCCGACGAAGCAGGGAAAGGATCCCTCATCTCGAGCTACGAGGCGGAAACGGGGCTCCTCTGGATGTGGGCGGGACCCTCGTGTTTCCTCTCGAGTGGAGACGGGTATGTCAGGGAACTTCTTGATTTGCACCAAGGGTGTGAAGGACCCTTTCGAAGTTCCAGAGGTGAGGTGTGATCAGCCTCGAGACGCCTCATCAGAAATGTGCGTCATCTCGCCTGGAGGGGAGAACCCCCTGGATTTTCTCGAGTTGCGGCAGGTCTTCTCGAGTTACGACGGGGACCTCAGGGACCCGCTCTGGTGGCCTCATGAAAGGCCAGTCCCCATGCGAGTTGCTAGGGGACATCTCGGGATTCCTCTCCCGTCCATGCCGGGGCCTAAGACCTTGTGGGGAGTCGGGGCCCGAACCTGAGGTTTACTCTCCCGTGTTGTCATGGATCTTGGGGTGCTTCTGAGTCTCCCCAGGGGAGTCAGGCCTCGTCTCGAGTGGGGGCATGCACGTGCGCTTTCCTCCCGTGCTGCAGCAGTAGTGTCACGCTTCCTGTCACGTGGATCAAGGGATCTGTGGCTTTCCCTCGAGGCTTTCCCTCGAGGCTTTCACACGAGTCTTTCCCACAGGGATGTGCCACGTGCCACCTTGGTGTGAGTCGATCCTCGGCGTGAAAGTCGAGCCGGTGACGGGAAAAGAGGTTCCTCTGGAACGGACTGAGACATCTGGGGGACTCTTGGAATGGTGGCACGACCCTGGAGTTCCTCTCACAGTTCCTGTTGAGAGGGTCTTCTCTTGAGATGCGACGGGAACGCCGGGAACTCTTTCCCGAAGAACCAGGGAAAGGATCCCTCATCTCGAGCTACGAGGCGGAAACGGGGCTCCTCTGGATGTGGGCGGGCCCCTCGTGTTTCCTCTCGAGTGGAGACGGGTATGTCGGGGAACTTCTTGATTTGCACCAAGGGTGTGAAGGACCCTTTCGAAGTTCCAGAGGTGAGGTGTGATCAGCCTCGAGACGCCTCAGCGGAAATGTGCCTCATCTCGCCTGGTTGGGGAACCTCCTGGATTTTCTCGAGTTGCGGCAGGTCTTCTCGAGTTACGACGGGGACCTCAGGGACCCGCTCTGGTGGCCTCATGAAAGGCCAGTCCCCATGCGAGATGCTAGGGGACCTCTCGGGATTCCTCTCCCGACCATGCCAGGGCCTTAGTCCTTGTGTGGAGACGGGACGGAACCTGAGGATTCCTCTCCAGTGTTGCCATGGATCTTGGGGTGCTTCTGAGTCTCCCCAGGGGAGTCAGGCCTCCTCTAGAGTGCGGGCATGCACGTGCGCTTTCCTCCCGAGCTGCACCAGTAGTGTCACGCTTCCTGTCACGTGGATCAAGGGATAATTGTCTTTCCCTCGAGGCTGTCCCTCGAGGCTTTCCCACGAGGCTTTCCCACAGGGCTGTGCCACGTGCCACCTTGGTGTGAGTGGATCCTCGGCGTGAAAGACGAGCCGGTGAAGGGAAAAGAGGATCCTCTGGTATGGACTGAGACATCCGGGGGACTCTTGGAATGGTGGCACGACCCTGGAGTTCCTCTCGCCGTTCTTGTTGAGAGGGCCTCCTCTTGAGATGCGACGGGAACGACGGGAATTCCTTCCCGAAGAAGCAGGGATAGGATCCCTCATCTCGAGCTACGAGGCGGAAACGGGGCTCCTCTGGATGTGAGCGGGACCCTCGTGTTTCCTCTCGAGTGGAGACGGGTATGTCGGGGAACTTCTTGATTTGCACCAAGGGTGTGAAGGACCCTTTCGAAGTTCCAGAGGTGAGGTGTGATCAGCCTCGAGACGCCTCATCAGAAATGGGCGTCATCTCGCCTGGAGGGGAGAACCTCCTGGATTTTCTTGAGTTGCGGCAGGTCTCCCCGAGTTACGACGGGGACCTCAGGGACCCGCTTTGGTGGCCTCAGGAAAGGCCAGTCCCCATGCAAGATGCTAGGGGACCTCTCGGGTTTCCTCTCCCGAACATGCCGGGGCCTCAGTCCTTGTGTGGAGACGGGACGGAACCTGAGGATTACTCTCCAGTGTTGCCATGAATCTTGGGGTGCTTCTGAGTCTCCCCAGGGGAGTCAGGCCTCGTCTCGAGTGGGGGAATGCACGTGCGCTTTCCTCCCGAGCTGCAGCAGTAGTGTCACGTTTCCTGTCACTTGGATCAAGGGATCTGTGGCTTTCCCTCGAGGCTGTCCCTCGAGGCTTTCCCACGAGGCTTTCCCACAGGGCTGTGCCACGTGCCACCTTGGTGTGAGTCGATCCTCGGCGTGAAAGACGAGCCGGTGAAGGGAAAAGAGGATCCTTTGGAATGGACTGAGACATCTGGGGTACTCTTGGAATGGTGGCACGACCCTGGAGTTCCTCTTGCTGTTCCTGTTGAGAGGGTCTCCTCTTGAGATGCGACGGGAACGCCGGGAACTCTTTCCCGAGGAAGCAGGTATAGGATCCCTCATCTCGAGCTACGAGGAGGAAACGGGGCTCCTTTGGATGTGGGCGGGACCATCGTGTTTCTTCTCGAGTGGAGACGGGTATGTTGGGGAACTTCTTGATTTGCACCAAGGGTGTGAAGGACCCTTTCGAAGTTCCAGAGGTGAGGTGTGATCAGCCTCGAGACACCTCAGCTGAAATGGGCCACATCTCGCCTGGAGGGGAGAACATCCTGGATTTTCTCGAATTGTGGCAGGTCTTCTCGAGTTACGACGGGGACCTCAGGGACCCGCTCTGGTGGCCTCAGGAAAGGCCAGTCCCCATGAGAGTTGCTAGGGGGCATCTCGGGATTCCTCTCCCGTCCATGCCGGGGAGTAAGACCTTGTGTGGAGTTGGGGCCGGAACCTGAGGATTCCTCTCCCGTGTTGCCATGGATCTTGGGGTGCTTCTGAGTCTCCCCAGCGGCGTCAGGCCTCATCTCGAGTGCGGGCATGCACGTGCGCTTACCTCCCGAGCTGCAGCAGTAGTGTCACGCTTCCTGTCACGTGGATCAAGGGATCTGTCGCTTTCCCTCGAGGCTGTTCCTCGAGGCTTTCCCACGAGGCTTTCCCACAGGGCTGTGCCTCGTGCCACCTTGGTATGAGTCGATCCTCGGCGTGAAAGACGAGCCGGTGAAGGGATAAGAGGTTCCTCTGGAATGGACTGAGACATCTGGGGGACTCTTGGAATGGTGGCAGGACCCTGGAGTTCCTCTCGCCGTTCCCGTTGAGAGGTCCTCTTCTTGAGATGGGCGGGAACGCCTGGAACTATTTCCCGACGAAGCAGGGAAAGGATCCCTCATCTCGAGCTACGAGGCGGAAACGGGGCTCCTCTGGATGTGGGCGGGACCCTCGTGTTTCCTCTCGAGTGGAGACGGGTATGTCGGGGAACTTCTTGATTTGCACCAAGGGTGTGAAGGACCCTTTCGAAGTTCCAGAGGTGAGGTGTGATCAGCCTCGAGACGCCTCATCAGAAATGGGCGTCATCTCGCCTGGAGGGGAGAACCTCCTGGATTTTCTCGAGTTGCGGCAGGTCTTCTCGAGTTACGACGGGGACCTCAGGGACCCGCTCTGGTGGCCTCATGAAAGGCCAGTCCCCATGCGAGTTGCTAGGGGACATCTCGGGATTCCTCTCCCGTCCATGTCGGGGCCTAAGAGCTTGTGTGGAGTCGGGGCCGGAACCTGAGGTTTACTCTCCCGTGTTGTCATGGATCTTGGGGTGCTTCTGAGTCTCCCCAGGGGAGTCAGGCCTCGTCTCGAGTGGGGGCATGCACGTGCGCTTTCCTCCCGTGCTGCAGCAGTAGTGTCACGCTTCCTGTCACGTGGATCAAGGGATCTGTGGCTTTCCCTCGAGGCTTTCCCTCGAGGCTTTCACACGAGTCTTTCCCACAGGGATGTGCCACGTGCCACCTTGGTGTGAGTCGATCCTCGGCGTGAAAGTCGAGCCGGTGACGGGAAAAGAGGTTCCTCTGGAATGGACTGAGATATCTGGGGGACTCTTGGAATGGTGGCACGACCCTGGAGTTCCTATCACAGTTCCTGTTGAGAGGGTCTTCTCTTGAGATGCGACGGGAACGCCGGGAACTCTTTCCCGACGAAGCAGGGAAAGGATCCCTCATCTCGAGCTACGAGGCGGAAACGGGTCTGCTCTGGATGTGGGCGGGCCCCTCGTGTTTCCTCTCGGGTGGAGACGGGTATGTCGGGGAACTTCTTGATTTGCACCAAGGGTGTGAAGGAAACTTTCGAAGTTCCAGAGGTGAGGTGTAATCAGCCTCGAGACGCCTCAGCGGAAATGGGCCTCATCTCGCCTGGAGGGGAGAACCTCCTGGATTTTCTCGAGTTGCGGCAGGTCTTCTCGAGTTACGACGGGGACTTCAGGGACCCGCTCTGGTGGCCTCAGGAAATGCCAGTCCCCATGCAATTTGCTAGGGGGCATCTCGGGATTCCTCTCCCGTCCATGCCGGGGACTAAGACCTTGTGTGGAGTCGGGGCCGGAACCTGAGGATTCCTCTCCAGTGTTGCCATGGATCTTGGGGTGCTTCTGAGTCTCCCCAGGGGAGTCAGGCCTCGTCTCGATTGGGGGCATGCACGTGCGCTTTCCTCCCGAGCTGCAGCAGTATTGTCACGCTTCCTGTCACGTGGATCAAGGGATCTTTGGTTTCCCTCGAGGCTTTCGCTCGAGGCTATCCCACGAGGGTTTCCCACAGGGCTGTGCAACGTGCCACCTTCGTGTGAGTAGATCCTCGGCGTGAAAGACGAGCCGGTGAAGGGAAAAGAGGTTCCTCTGGAATGGACTGAGACATCTGGGGGACTCTTGAAATGGTGGCACGACCCTGGAGTGCCAATCGCCGTTCTTGTTGAGATGGCCTCCTCTTGAGATTCGACGGGAACGCCGGGAACAGTTTCCCGACGAAGCAGGGAAAGGATCCCTCATTTCGAGCTACGAGGCAGAAACGGGGCTCCTCTGGATGTGGGCGGGACCCTCGTGTTTCCTCTCGAGTGGAGACGGGTATGTCGGGGAAATTCTTGATTTGCACCAAGGGTGTGAAGGACCGTTTCGAAGTTCCAGAGGTGAGGTGTGATCAGCCTCGAGACGCCTCAGAAGAAATGGGCCTCATCTCGCCTGGACGGCAGAACCTCCTGGATTTTCTCGAGTTTCGGCAGGTCTTCTCGAGTTACAACGGGGACCTCAGGGACCCGCTCTGGTGGCCTCAGGAAAGGCCAGTCCCCATGCGTGTTGCTAGGGGACCTCTCGGGATTCCTCTCCCGTCCATGCCGGGGCCTCAGTCCTTGTGTGGAGTCGGGGACAGAACCTGAGGATTCCTCTCCAGTGTTGCCATGGATCTTTGGGTGCTTCTGAGTCTCCCCAGGGGAGTCAGGCCTCGTCTCGAGTGGGTGCTTGCACCTGCGCTTTCCTCCTGAGCTGCAGCAGTAGGGTCACGCTTCCTGTCACGTGGATCAAGGGATCTGTGGCTTTCCCTCGAGGCTGTCCCTCGAGGCTTTCCCACGAGGCTTTCCCACAGGGCTGTGCCACGTGCCACCTTGGTGTGAGTCGATCCTCGGCGTGAAAGACGAGCCGGTGAAGGGAAAAGACGTTGCTCTGGAATGGTCTGAGACATCTGCGGGACTCTTGGAATGGTGGCAGGACCCTGGAGTTCTTCTCGCCGTTCCTGTTGAGAGGGCCTCCTCTTGAGATGCGCCGGGGAGGCCGGGAACTCTTTCCCAACGAAGCAGGGAGAGGAAACCTCATCTCGAGCTACGAAGCGGAAACGGGACTCCTCTGGATGTGGGCGGGTCCCTCGTGTTTCCTCTCGAGTGAAGACGGGTATGTCGGGGAACTTCTTGATTTCCACCAAGGCTGTGAAGGACCCTTTCGAAGTTCCAGAGGTGAGGTGTGATCAGCCTCGAGACGCCTCAGCGGAAATGGGCCTCATCTCTCCTGGAAGGGAGAACCTCCTGGATTTTCTCGAGTTGCGGCAGGTCTTCTCGAGTTACGACGGGGACCTCAGGGACCCGCTCTTGTGGCCTCATGAAAGGCCAGTCCCCATGCGAGTTGCTAGGGGACATCTCGGGATTCCTCTCCCGTCCATGTCGGGGCCTAAGAGCTTGTGTGGAGTCGGGGCCGGAACCTGAGGTTTACTCTCCCGTGTTGTCATGGATCTTGGGGTGCTTCTGAGTCTCCCCAGGGGAGTCAGGCCTCGTCTCGAGTGGGGGCATGCACGTGCGCTTTCCTCCCGTGCTGCAGCAGTAGTGTCACGCTTCCTGTCACGTGGATCAAGGGATCTGTGGCTTTCCCTCGAGGCTTTCCCTCGAGGCTTTCACACGAGTCTTTCCCACAGGGATGTGCCACGTGCCACCTTGGTGTGAGTCGATACTCGGCGTGAAAGTCGAGCCGGTGACGGGAAAAGAGGTTCCTCTGGAATGGACTGAGACATCTGGGGGACTCTTGGAATGGTGGCACGACCCTGGAGTTCCTATCACAGTTCCTGTTGAGAGGGTCTTCTCTTGAGATGCGACGGGAACGCCGGGAACTCTTTCCCGACGAAGCAGGGAAAGGATCCCTCATCTCGAGCTACGAGGTGGAAACGGGTCTGCTCTGGATGTGGGCGGGCCCCTCGTGTTTCCTCTCGGGTGGAGACGGGTATGTCGGGGAACTTCTTGATTTGCACCAAGGGTGTGAAGGAAACTTTCGAAGTTCCAGAGGTGAGGTGTAATCAGCCTCGAGACGCCTCAGCGGAAATGGGCCTCATCTCGCCTGGAGGGGAGAACCTCCTGGATTTTCTCGAGTTGCGGCAGGTCTTCTCGAGTTACGACGGGGACTTCAGGGACCCGCTCTGGTGGCCTCAGGAAATGCCAGTCCCCATGCAATTTGCTAGGGGGCATCTCGGGATTCCTCTCCCGTCCATGCCGGGGACTAAGACCTTGTGTGGAGTCGGGGCCGGAACCTCAGGATTCCTCTCCAGTGTTGCCATGGATCTTGGGGTGCTTCTGAGTCTCCCCAGGGGAGTCAGGGCTCGTCTCGAGTGGGGGCATGCACGTGCGCTTTCCTCCCGAGCTGCAGCAGTATTGTCACGCTTCCTGTCACGTGGATCAAGGGATCTTTGGTTTCCCTCGAGGCTTTCGCTCGAGGCTATCCCACGAGGGTTTCCCACAGGGCTGTGCAACGTGCCACCTTCGTGTGAGTAGATCCTCGGCGTGAAAGACGAGCCGGTGAAGGGTTAAGAGGTTCCTCTGGAATGGACTGAGACATCTGGGGGACTCTTGAAATGGTGGCACGACCCTGGAGTGCCAATCGCCGTTCTTGTTGAGATGGCCTCCTCTCGTGATGCGACGGGAACGCCGGGAACACTTTCCCGACGAAGCAGGGAAAGGATCCCTCATCTCGAGCTACGAGGCAGAAACGGGGCTCCTCTGGATGTGGGCGGGACCCTCGTGTTTCCTCTCGAGTGGAGACGGGTATGTCGGGGAACTTCTTGATTTGCACCAAGGGTGTGAAGGACCGTTTCGAAGTTCCAGAGGTGAGGTGTGATCAGCCTCGAGACGCCTCAGCGGAAATGGGCCTCATCTCGTCAGAAGGGGAGAACATCCTGGATTTTCTCGACTTGCGGCAGGTCTTCTCGAGTTACGACGGGGACCTCAGGGACCCGCTCTGGTGGCCTCAGGAAAGGCCAGTCCCCATGCGAGTTGCTAGGGGACCTCTCGGGATTCCTCTCCCGTCCATGCCGGGGCCTCATTCTTGTGTGGAGTCGGAGCCGGAACCTGAGGATTCCTCTCCAGTGTTGCCATGGATCTTGGGGTGCTTCTGAGTCTCCCCAGGGGAGTCAGGCCTCGTCTCGAGTGGGGGCATGCACGTGCGCTTTCCTCCCTAGCTGCAGCAGTAGTGTCACGCTTCCTGTCACGTGGATCAAGGGATCTGTGGCTTTCCCTCGAGGCTTGTCCCTCGAGGCTTTCCCACGAGGCTTTCCCACAGGGCTGTGCCACGTGCCACCTTGGTGGGAGTCGATCCTCGGCGTGAAAGACGAGCCGGTGAAGGGAAAAGAGGTTCCTCTGGAATGGACTGAGTCATCTGGGGGACTCTTGGAATGGTGGCACGAACCTGGAGTTCCTCTCGCCGTTCCTGTTGAGAGGGCCTCCCCTTGAGATGCGATGGGAACGCCGGGAACTCTTTCCCAACGAAGCAGGGAAAGGATCCCTCATCTCGAGCTACGAGGCGGAAACGGGGCTCCTCTGGATGTGGGCGGGACCCTCGTGTTTCCTCTCGAGTGGAGACGGCTAGGTCGGGGAACTTCTTGATTTGCACCAAGGGTGTGAAGGACCCTTTCGAAGTTCCAGAGCTGAGGTGTGATCATCCTCGAGACGCCTCAGCGGAAATGGGCCTCATCTCGCCTGGAGGGGAGAACCTCCTGGATTTTCTCTATTTGCGGCAGGTCTTCTCGAGTTACGACGGGGACCTCAGGGACCCGCTCTGGTGGCCTCAGGAAAGGCCAGTCCCCATGCGAGTTGCTAGGGGACCTCTCGGGATTCCTCTCCCGTCCATGCGGGGGCCTCAGTCCTTGTGTGGAGTCGGGGCCGGAACCTGAGGATTCCTCTCCAGTGTCGCCATGGATCTTGGGGTGCTTCTCAGTCTCCCGAGGGGAGTCAGGCCTCGTCTCGAGTGGGGGCATGCACGTGCGCTTTCCTCCCGAGCTGCAGCAGTAGTGGCACGCTTCCTGTCACGTGGATCAAGGGATCTGTGGCTTTCCCTCGAGGCTGTCCCTCGAGGCTTTCCCACGAGGCTTTCCCACGGGGCTATGCCACGTGTCACCTTGGTGTGAGTCGATCCTCGGCGTGAAAGACGAGCCGGTGAAGGGAAAAGAGGTTCCTCTGGAATGGACTGAGACATCTGGGGGACTCTTGGAATGGTGGCACGACCCTTTAGTTCCTCTCGCCGTTCCTGTTGAGAGGGCCTCCTCTTGAGATGCGACGGGAACGCCGGGAACTCTTTCCCGACGAAGCAGGGAAAGGATCCCTCATCTCGAGCTACGAGGCGGAAACGGGGCTCCTCTGGATGTGGGCGGGACCCACGTGTTTCCCCTCGAGTGGAGACGGGTATGTCGGGGAACTTCTTGATTTGCACCAAGGGTGTGAAAGACCCTTTCGAAGTTCCAGAGGTGAGGTGTGATCAGACTCGAGACGCCTCAGCGGAAATGGGCCTCATCTCGCCTGGAGGGGAGAACCTCCTGGATTTTCTCGAGTTGCGGCAGGTTTTCTCGAGTTACGACGGGGACCTCAGGGACCCGCTCTGGTGGCCTCAGGAAAGGCCAGTCCCCATGCGAGTTGCTAGAGGCCATCTCGGGATCCCTCTCCCGTCCATCCCGGGGCTTAAGACCTTGTGTGGAGACGGGGCCGGAACCTGAGGATTCCTCTCCAGTGTTGCCATGGATCTTGGGGTGCTTCTCAGTCTCCCCAGGGGAGTCAGGCATCGTCTCGAGTGGGAGCATGCACGTGCGCTTTCCTCCCGAGCTGCAGCAATAGTGTCACGCTTCCTGTCACGTGGATCAAGGGATCTGTGGATTCCCTCGAGGATTCCGATGGAGGCTTTCCCACGAGGCTTTCCCACAGGGCTGTGCCACGTGCCACCTTGGTGTGAGTCGATCCTCGGCGTGAAAGACGAGCCGGTGAAGGGAAAAGAGGTTCCTCTGGAATGGACTGAGACATCTGGGGGACTCTTGGAACGGTGGCACGACCCTGGAGTTACTCTCGCCGTTCCTTTTGAGAGGGCCTCCTCTTGAGATGCGACGGGAACGCCGGGAACTCTTTCCCGACGAAGCAGGGAAAGGATCCCTCATCTCGAGGTACGAGGCGCAAACGGTGCTCCTCTGGATGTGGGCGGGACCCTCGTGATTCCTCTCGAGTGGATACGGGTATGTCGGGTAACTTCTTGATTTGCACCCAGGGTGTGAAGTACCCTTTCGAGGTTCCAGAGGTGAGGTGTGATCAGCCTCGAGATGCCTCAGCGGAAATGGGCCTCATCTCGCCTGGAGGGGAGAACCTCCTGGATTTTCTCGAGTTGCAGCAGGTCTTCTCGAGTTACGACGGGGACCTCAGGGACCCGCTCTGGTGGCCTCAGGAAAGGCCAGTCCCCATGTGAGTTGCTAGGGGCCATCTCGGGATTCCTCTCCCGTCCATGCCGGGGATAAGACCTGGTGTGGAGTCGGGGAAGGAAGCTGAGGATTCCTCTCCAGTGTTGCCATGGATCTTGGGGTGCTTCTGAGTCTCCCCAGGGGAGTCAGGCAGCGTCTCGAGTGGGGGCATGCACGTGCGCTTTCCTCCCTAGCTGCAGCAGTAGTGTCACGCTTCCTGTCACGTGGATCAAGGGATCTGTGGCTTTCCCTCGAGGCTGTCCCTCGTGGCTTTCCCACGAGGCTTTCCCACAGGGATGTGCCACGTGCCACCTTGGTGGGAGTCGATCCTCGGCGTGAAAGACGAGCCGGTGAAGGGAAAAGGGGCTCCTCTGGAATGGACTGAGACATCTGGGGGACTCTTGGAATGGTGGCACGACCCTGGAGTTCCTCTCGCCGTTCCTGTTGAGAGGGCCTCCTCTTGAGATGCGACGGGAACGCCGGGAACTCTTTCCCGACGAAGCAGGGAAAGGATCCCTCATCTCGAGCTACGAGGCGGAAACGGGGCTCCTCTGGATGTGGGCGGGACCCTCGTGATTCCTCTCGAGTGGAGACGGGTATGTCGGGGAACTTCTTGATTTGCACCAAGGGTGTGAAGGACCCTTTCGAAGTTCCAGAGGTGAGGTGTGATCACCCTCGAAAAGTCTCAGCGGAAATGGGCCTCATCTCGCCTGGAGGGGAGAACCTCCTGGATTTTCTCGAGTTGCGGCAGGTCTTCTCGAGTTACAACGGGGACCTCAGGGACCCGCTCTGGTGGCCTCAGGAAAGGCCAGTCCCCATGCGAGGTGCTAGGGGACCTCTCGGGATTCCTCTCCCGTCCATGCCGGGGCCTCAGTCCTTGTGTGGAGTCGGGGCCGGAACCTGAGGATTCTTCTCCAGTGTTGCCATGGATTTTGGGGTGCTTCTGAGAATCCTCAGGGGAGTCAGGCCTCGTCTCGAGTGGGGGCATGCACGTGCGCTTTCCTCCCGAGCTGCAGCAGTAGTGTCACGCTTCCTGTCACGTGGATCAAGGGATCTGTGGATTACCTCGAGGCTTCCGATGTAGGCTTTCCCACGAGGCTTTCCCACAGGGCAGTGCCACGTGCCTACTTGGTGTGAGTCGATCCTCGGCGGGAAAGAAGAGCCGGTGAATGGAAAAGAGGTTCCTCTGGAATGGACTGAGACATCTGGGGGACTCTTGGAATGGTGGCACGACCCTGGAGTTCCTCTCGCTGTTCCTGTTGAGAGGGCCTCCTCTTGAGATGCGACGGGAACGCCGGGAACTCTTTCCCGACGAAGCAGGGAAAGGATCCCTCATCTCGAGGTACGAGGCGCAAACGGTGCTCCTCTGGATGTGGGCGGGACCCTCGTGATTCCTCTCGAGTGGATACGGGTATGTCGGGGAACTTCTTGATTTGCAGCAAGGGTGTGAAGGACCCTTTCGAAGTTCCAGAGGTGAGGTGTGATCAGCCTCGAGACGCCTAAGCGGAAATGGGCCTCATCTCGCCTGGAGGGGAGAACCTCCTGGATTTTCTCGAGTTGCAGCAGGTCTTCTCGAGTTACGACGGGGACCTCAGGAAACCGCTCTGGTGGCCTCAGCAAAGGCCAGTCCCCATGCGAGCTGCTAGGGGCCCTCTCGGGATTCCTCTGCCGTCCATGTCGGGGCTTAAGACCTTGTGTGTAGTCGGGGCCAGAACCTGAGGATGCCTCTCCAGTGTTGCCATGGATCTTGGGGTGCTTCTGAGTCTCCCCAGGGGAGTCAGGCCTCGTCTCGAGTGGCGGCATGCACGTGCGCTTTCCTCCCTAGCTGCAGCAGTAGTGTCACGCTTCCTGTCACGTGGATCAAGGGATCTGTGGCTTTCCCTCGAGGCTGTCCCTCGGGCTTTCCCACGAGGCTTTCCCACAGGGCTGTGCCACGTGCCACCTTGGTGTGAGTCGATCCTCGGCCTGAAAGACGAGCCGGTGAAGGGAAAAGAGGTTCCTCTGGAACGGACTGAGACATCTGGGGGACTCTTGGAATGGTGACACGACCCTGGAGTTCCTCTCGCCGTTCCTGTTGAGAGGGCCTCCTCTTGATATGCGACGGGAACGCCGGAAACTCATTCCCGACAAAGCAGGGAAAGGATCCCTCATCTCGAGCTACAAAGCGGAAACGGGGCTCCTCTGGATGTGGGCGGGACCCTCGTGATTCCTCTCGAGTGGAGACGGGTATGTCGGGGAACTTCTTGATTTGCACCAAGGGTGTGAAGGACCCTTTCGAGGTTCCAGAGGTGAGGTGTGATCAGCCTCGAGACGCCTCAGCGGAAATGGGCCTCATCTCGCCTGGAGGGGAGAACCTCCTGGATTTTCTCGAGTTGCGGCAGGTCTTCCCGAGTTACGAATGGGACCTCAGGGACCCGCTCTGGTGGCCTCAGGAAAGGCCAGTCCCCATGCGAGTTGCTAGGGGACCTCTCGGGATTCCTCTCCCGTCCATGCCGGGGCCTCAGTGCTTGTGTGGAGTCGGGGCCGGAACCTGAGGATTCCTCTCCAGTGTTGCCATGGATCTTGGGGTGCTTCTGAGTCTCCCCAGGGGAGTCAGGCCTCGTCTCGAGTGGGGGCATGCACGTGCGCTTTCCTCCCGAGCTGCAGCAGTAGTGTCACGCTTCCTGTCACGTGGATCAAGGGATCTGTGGCTTTCCCTCGAGGCTGTCCCTCGAGGCTTTCCCACAGGGCTGTGCCACGTGCCACCTTGGTGTGAGTCGAACCTCGGCATGAAAGACGAGCCGGTGAAGGGAAAAGAGGTTCCTCTGGAATGGACTGAGACATCTGGGGGACTCTTGGAATGGTGGCACGACCCTGGAGTTCCTCTCGCCGTTCCTGTTGAGAGGGCCTCCTCTTGAGATGCGACGGGAACGCCGGGAACTCTTTCCCGATGAAGCAGGGAAAGGATCCCTCATCTCGAGCTACGAGGCGGAAACGGGGCTCCTCTGGATGTGGGCGGGACAATCGTGTCTACTCTCGAGTGGAGACGGGTATGTCGGGGAACTTCTTGATTTGCACCCAGGGTGTGAAGGACCCTTTCGAAGTTCCAGAGGTGAGGTGTGATCAGCCTCGAGACGCCTCAGCGGAAATGGGCCTCATCTCGCCTGGAGGGGAGAACCTCCTGGATTTTCTCGAGTTGCGGCAGGTCTTCTCGAGTTACGACGGGGACCTCAGGGACCCGCTCTGGTGGCCTCAGGAAAGGCCAGTCCCCATGCGAGTTGCTAGGGGACCTCTCGGGAACCCTCTCCCGTCCATGCCGGGGCTTAAGAACTTGTGTGGAGTCGGGGCCGGAACATGAGGATTCCTCTCCAGTGTTGCCATGGATCTTGGGGTGCTTCTGAGTCTCCCCAGGGGAGTCAGGCCTCGTCTCGAGTGGGGGCATGCACGTGCGCTTTCCTCCCGAGCTGCAGCAGTAGTGTCAGGCTTCCCGTCACGTGGATCAAGGTATCTGTGCCTTTCCCTCGAGGCTGTCCCTCGAGGCTTTCCCAAGAGGCTTACCCACAGGGCTGTGCCATGTGCCACCTTGGTGGGAGTCGATCCTCGGCGTGAAAGACGAGCCGGTGAAAGGAAAAGAGGTCCTCTGGAATGGACTGAGACATCTGGGGGCGTCTTGGAATGGTGGCACGACCCTGGAGTTCCTCTCGCCGTTCCTGTTGAGAGGGCCTCCTCTTGAGATGCGACTGAAACGCCGGGAACTCTTTCCAGACGAAGCAGGGAAAGGATCCCTCATCTCGAGCTACGAGGCGGAAACGGGGCTCCTCTGGATGTGGGCGGGATCCTCGTGTTTCCCCTCGAGTGGAGACGGGTATGTGGGGAACTTCTTGATTTGCACCAAGGGTGTGAAGGAGCCTTTCGAAGTTCCAGAGGTGATGTGTGATCAGTAGCGAGACGCCTCAGCGGAAATGGGCCTCATCTCGCCTGGAGGGGAGAACCTCCTGGATTTTCTCGAGTTGCGGCAGGTCTACTCGAGTTACGACGGGGACCTCAGGGACCCTCTCTTGTGGCCTCAGCAAAGGCCAGTCCCCATGCGAGTTGCTAGGGGCCATCTCGGGATTCCTCTCCCGTCCATGCCGCGGTTAAGACCTTGTGTGGAGTCGGGACCGGAAGCTGAGGATTCCTCTCCAGTGTTGCCATGGATCTTGATGTGCTTCTGAGTCTCCCCAGGGGAGTCAGGCATCGTCTCGAGGGGGGGCATGCACGTGCACTTTCCTCCCGAACTGAAGCAGTAGTGTCACGCTTCCTGTCACGTGTATCAAGGGATCTGTGGCTTTCCCTCGAGGCTGTCCCTAGAGACTTTCCCACGAGGCTTTCCCACAGGGCTCTGCCACGTGCCACCTTGGTGTGAGTCGATCTTCGGCGTGAAAGACGAGCCAATGAAGGGAAAAGAGTTTCCTCTGGAATGGACTGAGACATCTGGGGGACTCTTGGAATGTTGGCACGACCCTGGAGTTCCTCTCGCCGTTCCTGTTGAGAGGGCCTACTCTTGAGATGCGACGGGAACGCCGGGAACTCTTTCCCGAAGAAGCAGGGAAAGGATCCCTCATCTCGAGCTACGAGGCGGAAACGGGGCTCCTCTGGATGTGGGCGGGACCCTCGTGATTCCTCTCGAGTGGAGACGGGTATGTCGGGGAACTTCTTGATTTGCACCAAGGGTGTGAAGGACCCTTTCGAGGTTCCAGAGGTGAGGTGTGATCAGCCTCGAGACGCCTCAGCGGAAATGGTCTTCATCTCGCCTGGAGGGGAGAACCTCCTGGATTTTCTCGAGTTGCGGCAGGTCTTCTCGACTTACGACGGGGACCTCAGGGACCCGCTCTGGTGGCCTCTGGAAAGGCCAGTCCCCATGCGAGGTGCTAGGGGACCTCTCGGGATTCCTCTCCCGTCCATGCCGCGGCCTCAGTCCTTGTGTGGAGTCGGGGCCGGAACCTGAGGATTCCTCTCCAGTGTTGCCATGGATCTTGGGGTGCTTCTGAGTCTCCCCAGGGGAGTCAGGCCTCGTCTCGTGTGGGGGCATGCACGTGCGCTTTCCTCCCGAGCTGCAGCAGTAGTGTCACGCTTCCTGTCACGTGGATCAAGGGATCTGTGGCTTTCCCTCGAGGCTGTCCCTCGAGGCTTTCCCACGAGGCTTTCCCACAGGGCTGTGCCACATGCCACCTTGGTGTGAGTCGATCCTCGGCGTGAAAGACGAGCCGGTGAAGGGAAAAGAGGTTCCTCTGGAATGGATGAGACATCTGGGGGACTCTTGGAATGGTGGCACGACCCTGGAGTTCCTCTTGCCGTTCCTGTTGAGAGGGCCTCCTCTTGAGATGCGACGGGAACGCCGGGAACTCTTTCACGACGAAGCAGGGAAAGGATCCCTTATCTCGAGCTACGAGGCCGAAATGGCGCTCCTCTGGATGTGGGCGGGACACTCGTGTCTCCTCTCGAGTGGAGACGGGTATGTCGGGGAACTTCTTGATTTGCACCCAGGGTGTGAAGGACCCTTTCGAAGTTCCAGAGGTGAGGTGTGATCAGCCTCGAGACGCCTCAGCGGAAATGGGCCTCATCTCGCCTGGAGGGGAGAACCTCCTGGATTATCTCGAGTTGCGGCAGGTCTTCTCGAGTTACGACGGGGACCTCAGGGACCCGCTCTCTTGGCCTCAGGAAAGGCCAGTCCCCATGCGAGTTGCTAGTGGACCTCTCGGGAACCCTCTCCCGTCCATGGCGGGGCTTAAGACCTTGTGTGGAGTCGGGGCCGGAACCTGAGGATTCCTCTCCAGTGTTGCCATGGATCTTGGGGTGCTTCTCCGTCTCCCCAGGGAGTCAGGCATCGTCTCGAGTGGGGGCATGCACGTGCGCTTTCCACCCGAGCTGCAGCAGTAGTGTCACGCTTCCTGTCACGTGGATCAAGGGATCTGTGGCTTTCCTTCGAGGCTGTCCCTCGAGGCTTTCCCACAGGGCTGTGCCACGTGCCACCTTGGTGGGAGTCGATCCTCGGCGTGAAAGACGACCCGGTGAAGGGAAAAGAGGTTCCTCTGGAATGGACTGAGACATCTGGGGGACTCTTGGAATGGTGGCACGACCCTGGAGTTCCTCTCGCCGTTCCTGTTGAGAGGGCCTCCTCTTGAAATGCGACGGGAACGCCGGGAACTCTTTCCCGATGAAGCAGGGAAAGGATCCCTCATCTCGAGCTACGAGGCGGAAACGGGGCTCCTCTGGATGTGGGCGGGACCCTCGTGTTTCCCCTCGAGTGGAGACGGGTATGTCGGGGAACTTCTTGATTTGCACCAAGGGTGTGAAAGACCCTTTCGAAGTTCCAGAGGTGAGGTGTGATCAGCCTCGAGACGCCTCAGCGGAAATGGGCATCATCTCGCCTGGAGGGGAGAACCTCCTGGATTTTCTCGAGTTGCGGCAGGTCTTCTCGAGTTATGACGGGGACCTCAGGGACCCGCTCTGGTGGCCTCAGCAAAGGCCAGTCCGCATGCGAGTTGCTAGGGGCCATCTCGGGATTCCTCTCCCATCCATGCCGCGGTTAAGACCTTGTGTGGAGTCGGGGCCGGAACCTGAGGATTCCTCTCGAGTGTTGCCATGGATCTTGGGGTGCTTCTGAGTCTCCCCAGGGGAGTCAGGCCTCGTCTCGAGTGGGGGCATGCACGTGCGCTTTCCTCCCGGACTGAAGCAGTAGTGTCACGCTTCCTGTCACGTGGATCAAGGGATCTGTGGCTTTCCCTCGAGGCTGTCCCTCGAGGCTTTCCCACGAGGCTTTCCCACAGGGCTGTGCCACGTGCCACCTTGGTGTGAGTCGATCCTCGGCGTGAAAGACGATCCGGTGAAGGGAAAAGAGGTTCCTCTGGAATGGACTGAGACATTTGGGGGACTCTTGGAATGGTGGTACGACCCTGGAGTTCCTCTTGCCGTTCCTGTTGAGAGGGCCTCCTCTTGAGATGCGACGGGAACGCCGGGAACTCTTTCACGACGAAGCAGGGAAAGGATCCCTCATCTCGAGCTACGAGGCGGAAATGGCGCTCCTCTGGTTGTGGGCGGGACAATCGTGTCTCCTCTCGAGTGGAGACGGGTATGTCGGGGAACTTCTTGATTTGCACCCAGGGTGTGAAGGACCCTTTCGAAGTTCCAGAGGTGAGGTGTGATCAGCCTCGAGACGCCTCAGCCGAAATGGGCCTCATCTCGCTTGGAGGGGAGAACCTCCTGGATTTTCTCGAGTTGCGGCAGGTCTTCTCGAGTTACGACGGGGACCTCAGGGACCCGCTCTGGTGGCCTCAGGAAAGGCCAGTCCCCATGCGAGGTGCTAGGGGACCTCTCGGGATTCCTCTCCCGTCCATGCCGCGGCCTCAGTCCTTGTGTGGAGTCGGGGCCGGAACCTGAGGATTCCTCTCCAGTGTTGCCATGGATCTTGGGGTGCTTCTGAGTCTCCCCAGGGGATTCAGGCCTCGTCTCGAGTGGGGGCATGCACGTGCGCTTTCCTCCCGAGCTGCAGCAGTAGTGTCACGCTTCCTGTCACGTGGATCAAGGGATCTGTGGCTTTCCCTCGAGGCTGTCCCTCGAGGCTTTCCCACGAGGCTTTCCCACAGGGCTGTGCCACGTGCCACCTTGGTGTGAGTCGATCCTCGGCGTGAAAGACGAGCCGGTGAAGGGAAAAGAGGTTCCTCTGGAATGGACTGAGACATCTGGGGGACTCTTGGAATGGTGGCACGACCCTGGAGTTCCTCTCGCCGTTCCTGTTGAGAGGGCCTCCTCTTGAGATGCGACGGGAACGCCGGGAACTCTTTCCCGACGAAGCAGGGAAAGGATCCCTCATCTCGAGTTACGAGGCGGAAACGGGGCTCCTCTGGATGTGGGCGGGACCCTCGTGATTCCTGTCGAGTGGAGACGGGTATGTCGGGGAACTTCTTGATTTGCACCAAGGGTGTGAAGGACCCTTTCGAAGTTCCAGAGGTGAGGTGTGATCAGACTCGAAACGTCTCAGAGAAAATGGCCTCATCTCGCCTGGAGGGGAGAACCTCCTGGATTTTCTCGAGTTGCGGCAGGTCTTCTCGAGTTACGACGGGGACCTCAGGGACCCGCTCTGGTGGCCTCAGGAAAGGCCAGTCCCCATGCGAGTTGCTAGGGGACCTCTCGGGATTCCTCTCCCGTCCATGCCGCGGCCTCAGTCCTTGTGTGGAGTCGGGGCCGGAACCTGAGGATTGCTCTCGAGTGTTGCCATGGATCTTGGGGTGCTTCTGAGTCTCCCCAGGGGAGTCAGGCCTCGTCTCGAGTGGGGGCATGCACGTGCGCTTTCCTCCCGAGCTGCAGCAGTAGTGTCACGCTTCCTGTCACGTGGATCAAGGGATCTGTGGCTTTCCCTCGAGGCTGTCCCTCGAGGCTTTCCCACGAGGCTTTCCCACAGGGCTGTGCCACGTGCCACCTTGGTGTGAGTCGATCCTCGGCGTGAAAGACGAGCCGGTGAAGGGAAAAGAGGTTCCTCTGGAATGGACTGAGACATCTGGTGGACTCTTGGAATGGTGGCACGACCCTGGAGTTCCTCTCGCCGTTCCTGTTGAGAGGGCCTGCTCTTGAGATGCGACGGGAATGCCGGGAACTCTTTCCCGACAAAGCAGGGAAAGGATCCCTCATCTCGAGCTACGAATCGGAAACGGGGCTCCTCTGGATGTGGGCGGGACCCTCGTGATTCCTCTCGAGTGGAGACGGGTATGTCAGGGAACTTCTTGATTTGCACCAAGGGTGTGAAGGACCCTTTCGAAGTTCCAGAGGTGAGGTGTGATCAGCCTCGAGACGCCTCAGCGGAAATGGGCCTCATCTCGCCTGGAGGGGAGAACCTCCTGGATTTTCTCGAGTTGCGGCAGGTCTTCTCGAGTTACGACGGGGACCTCAGGGACCCGCTCTGGTGGCCTCAGGAAAGGCCCGTCCCCATGCGAGTTGCTAGGGGACCTCTTGTGATTCCTCTCCCGTCCATACCTGGGCCTCAGTCCTTGTGTGGAATCGGGGCCGGAACCTGAGGATTCCTCTCCAGTGTTGCCATGGATCTTGGGGTGCTTCTGAGTCTCCCCAGGGGAGTCAGGCCTCGTCTCGAGTGGGGGCATGCACGTGCGCTTTCCTCCCGAGCTGCAGCAGTAGTGTCACGCTTCCTGTCACGTGGATCAAGGGATCTGTGGCTTTCCCTCGAGGCTGTCCCTCGAGGCTTTCCCACGAGGCTTTCCCACAGGGCTGTGCCACGTGCCACCTTGGTGTGAGTCGATCCTCGGCGTGAAAGAGAAGCCGGTGAAGGGAAAAGAGGTTCCTCTGGAATGGACTGAGACATCTGGTGGACTCTTGGAATGGTGGCACGACCCTGGAGTTCCTCTCGCCGTTCCTGTTGAGAGGGCCTCCTCTTGAGATGCGACAGGAACGCCGGGAACTCTTTCCCGACGAAGCAGGGAAAGGATTCCTCATCTCGAGCTACGAGGCGGAAACGGGACTCCTCTGGATGTGGGCGGGACCCTCGTGATTCCTCTCGAGTGGAGACGGCTAGGTCGGGGAACTTCTTGATTTGCAGCAAGGGTGTGAAGGACCCTTTCGAAGTTCCAGAGGTGAGGTGTGATCAGCCTCGAGACGCCTCAGCGGAAATGGGCCTCATCTCGCCTGGAGGGGAGAACCTCCTGGATTTTCTCGAGTTGCGGCAGGTCTTCTCGAGTTACGACGGGGTCCACAGGGACCCGCTCTGGTGGCCTCAGGAAAGGCCAGTCCCCATGCGAGTTGCTAGGGGACTTTTCGGGATTCCTCTCCCGTCCATGCCGGGGCCTCAGTCCTTGTGTGGAGTCGGGGCTGGAACCTGAGGATTCCTCTCCAGTGTTTCCATGGATCTTGGGGTGCTTCTGAGTCTCCCCAGGGGATTCAGGCCTCGTCTCGAGTGGGGGCATGCACGTGCGCTTTCCTCCCGAGCTGCAGCAGTAGTGTCACGCTTCCTGTCACGTGGATCAAGGGATCTGTGGCTTTCCCTCGAGGCTGTCCCTCGAGGCTTTCCCACGAGGCTTTCCCACAGGGCTATGCCACGTGCCACCTTGGTGTGAGTCGATACTCGGCGTGAAAGACGAGCCGGTGAAGGGAAAAGAGGTTCCTCTGGAATGGACTGAGACATCTGGGGGACTCTTGGAATGGTGGCACGACCCTGGAGTTCCTCTCGCCGTTCCTGTTGAGAGGGCCTCCTCTTGAGATGCGACGGGAACGCCGGGAACTCTTTCCCGACGAAGCAGGGAAAGGATCCCTCATGTCGAGCTACGAGGCGGAAACCGGGCTCCTCTAGATGTGGGCGGGACCCTCGTGATTCCTGTCGAGTGGAGACGGGTATGTCGGGGAACTTCTTGATTTGCACCAAGGGTGTGAAGGACCCTTTCGAAGTTCCAGAGGTGAGGTGTGATCAGCCTCGAGACGCCTCAGCGGAAATGGGCCTCATCTCGCTTGGAGGGGAGAACCTCCTGGATTTTCTCGAGTTGCGGCAGGTCTTCTCGAGTTACGACGGGGACCTCAGGGACCCGCTCTGGTGGCCTCAGGAAAGGCCAGTCCCCATGCGAGTTGCTAGGGGATCTTTCGGGATTCCTCTCCCGTCCATGCCGAGGCCTCAGTCCTTGTGTGGAGTCGGGGCCGGAACCTGAGGTTTCCTCTCCAGTGTTGCCATGGATCTTGGGGTGCTTCTGAGTCTCCCCAGGGGAGTCAGGCCTCGTCTCGAGTGGGGGCATGCACGTGCGCTTTCCTCCCGAGCTGCAGCAGTAGTGTCACGCTTCCTGTCACGTGGATCAAGGGATCTGTGGCTTTCCCTCGAGGCTGTCCCTCGAGGCTTTCCCACGAGGCTTTCCCACAGGGCTGTGCCACGTGCCACCTTGGTGTGAATCGATCCTCGGCGTGAAAGACGAGCCGGTGAAGGGAAAAGAGGTTCCTCTGGAATGGACTGAGACATCTGGGGGACTCTTGGAATGGTGGCACGACCCTGGAGTTCCTCTCGCCGTTCCTGTTGAGAGGGCCTCTTCTTGAGATGCGACGGGAACGCCGGGAACTCTTTCCCGACGAAGCAGGGAAAGGATCCCTCATCTCGAGCTACGAGGCGGAAACGGGGCTCCTCTGGATGTGGGCGGGACCCTCCTGATTCCTCTCGAGTGGAGACGGGTATGTCGGGGAACTTCTTGATTTACACCAAGGGTGTGAAGGACCCTTTCGAAGTTCCAGAGGTGAGGTGTGATCAGCCTCGAGACGCCTCAGCGGAAATGGGCCTCATCTCGCCTGGAGGGGGGAACCTCCTGGATTTTCTCGAGTTGCGGCAGGTCTTCTCGAGTTACGACGGGGACCTCAGGGACCCGCTCTGGTGGCCTCAGGAAAGGCCAGTCCCCATGCGAGTTGCTAGGGGACCTCTCGGGATTCCTCTCCCGTCCATGCCGCGGCCTCAGTCCTTGTGTGGAGTCGGGGCCGGAACCTGAGGATTCCTCTCCAGTGTTGCCATGGATCTTGGGGTGCTTCTGAGTCTCCCCACGGGAGTCAGGCCTCGTCTCGAGTGGGGGCATGCACGTGCGCTTTCCTCCCGAGCTGCAGCAGTAGTGTCACGCTTCCTGTCACGTGGATCAAGGGATCTGTGGCTTTCCCTCGAGGCTGTCCCTCGAGGCTTTCCCACGAGGCTTTCCCACAGGGCTATGCCACGTGCCACCTTGGTGTGAGTCGATCCTCGGCGTGAAAGACGAGCCGGTGAAGGGAAAAGAGGTTCCTCAGGAATGGACTGAGACATCTGGTGGACTCTTGGAATGGTGGCACGACCCTGGAGTTCCTCTCGCCGTTCCTGTTGAGAGGGCCTCCTCTTGAGATGCGACGGGAACGCCGGGAACTCTTTCCCGATGAAGCAGGGAAAGGATCCCTCATCTCGAGCTACGAGGCGGAAACGGGGCTCCTCTGGATGTGGGCGGGACCCTCGTGTTTCCCCTCGAGTGGAGACGGGTATGTCGGGGAACTTCTTGATTTGCACCAAGGGTGTGAAAGACCAGTTCGAAGTTCCAGAGGAGAGGTGTGATCAGCCTCGAGACGCCTCAGCGGAAATGGGCCTCATCTCGCCTGGAGGGGAGAACCTCCTGGATTTTCTCGAGTTGCGGCAGGTCTTCTCGAGTTACGACGGGGACCTCAGGGACCCGCTCTGGTGGCCTCAGCAAAGGCCAGTCCCCATGCGAGTTGCTAGGGGCCATCTCGGGATTCCTCTCCCGTCCATGCCGCGGTTAAGACCTTGAGTGGAGTCGGGGCCGGAACCTGAGGATTCCTCTCGAGTGTTGCCATGGACCTTGGGGTGCTTCTGAGTCTCCACAGGGGAGTCAGGCATCGTCTCGAGTGGGGGCATGCACGTGCGCTTTCCTCCCGGACTGAAGCAGCAGTGTCACGCTTCCTGTCACGTGGATCAAGGGATCTGTGGCTTTCCCTCGAGGCTGTCCCTCGAGGCTTTCCCACGAGGCTTTCCCACAGGGCTGTGCCACGTGCCACCTTGGTGGGAGTCGATCCTCGGCGTGAAAGACGAGCCGGTGAAGGGAAAAGCGGTTCCTCTGGAATGGACTGAGACATCTGGGGGACTCTTGGAATGGTGGCACGACCCTGGAGTTCCTCTCGCCGTTCCTGTTGAGAGGGCCTCCTCTTGAGATGCGACGGGAACGCCGGGAACTCTTTCCCGACGAAGCAGGGAAAGGATCCCTCATCTCGAGCTACGAGGCGGAAACCGGGCTCCTCTGGATGTGGGCGGGACCCTCGTGATTCCTGTCGAGTGGAGACGGGTATGTCGGGGAACTTCTTGATTTGCAGCAAGGGTGTGAAGGACCCTTTCGAAGTTCCAGAGGTGAGGTGTGATCAGCCTCGAGACGCCTCAGCGGAAATGGGCCTCATCTCGCCTGGAGGGGAGAACCTCCTGGATTTTCTCGAGTTGCGGCAGGTCTTCTCGAGTTACGACGGGGACCTCAGGGACCCGCTCTGGTGGCCTCAGGAAAGGCCAGTCCCCATGCGAGTTGCTAGGGGATCTTTCGGGATTCCTCTCCCATCCATGCCGAGGCCTCAGTCCTTGTGTGGAGTCGGGGCCGGAACCTGAGGTTTCCTCTCCAGTGTTGCCATGGATCTTGGGGTGCTTCTGAGTCTCCCCAGGGGAGTCAGGCCTCGTCTCGAGTGGGGGCATGCACGTGCGCTTTCCTCCCGAGCTGCAGCAGTAGTGTCACGCTTCCTGTCACGTGGATCAAGGGATCTGTGGCTTTCCCTCGAGGCTGTCCCTCGAGGCTTTCCCACGAGGCTTTCCCACAGGGCTGTGCCACGTGCCACCTTGGTGTGAGTCGATCCTCGGCGTGAAAGACGAGCCGGTGAAGGGAAAAGAGGTTCCTCTGGAATGGACTGAGACATCTGGGGGACTCTTGGAATGGTGGCACGACCCTGGAGTTCCTCTCGCCGTTCCTGTTGAGAGGGCCTCCTCTTGAGATGCGACGGGAACGCCGGGAACTCTTTCCCGACGAAGCAGGGAAAGGATCCCTCATCTCGAGCTACGAGGCGGAAACGGGGCTCCTCTGGATGTGGGCGGGACCCTCGTGTTTCCCCTCGAGTGGAGACGGGTATGTCGGGGAACTTCTTGATTTGCACCAAGGGTGTGAAAGACCCGTTCGAAGTTCCAGAGGAGAGGTGTGATCAGCCTCGAGACGCCTCAGCGGAAATGGGCCTCATCTCGCCTGGAGGGGAGAACCTCCTGGATTTTCTAGAGTTGCGGCAGGTCTTCTCGAGTTACGACGGGGACCTCAGGGTCCCGCTCTGGTAGCCTCAGCAAAGGCCAGTCCCCATGCGAGTTGCTAGGGGCCATCTCGGGATTCCTCTCCCGTCCATGCCGCGGTTAAGACCTTGTGTGGAGTCGGGGCCGGAACCTGAGGATTCCTCTCGAGTGTTGCCATGGACCTTGGGGTGCTTCTGAGTCTCCACAGGGGAGTCAGGCATCGTCTCGAGTGGGGGCATGCACGTGCGCTTTCCTCCCGGACTGAAGCAGCAGTGTCACGCTTCCTGTCACGTGGATCAAGGGATCTGTGGCTTTCCCTCGAGGCTGTCCCTCGAGGCTTTCCCACGAGGCTTTCCCACAGGGCTGTGCCACGTGCCACCTTGGTGGGAGTCGATCCTCGGCGTGAAAGACGAGCCGGTGAAGGGAAAAGCGGTTCCTCTGGAATGGACTGAGACATCTGGGGGACTCTTGGAATGGTGGCACGACCCTGGAGTTCCTCTCGCCGTTCCTGTTGAGAGGGCCTCCTCTTGAGATGCGACGGGAACGCCGGGAACTCTTTCCCGACGAAGCAGGGAAAGGATCCCTCATCTCGAGCTACGAGGCGGAAACGGGGCTCCTCTGGATGTGGGCGGGACCCTCGTGATTAATATCGAGTGGAGACGGGTATGTCGGGGAACTTCTTGATTTGCACCAAGGGTGTGAAGGACCCTTTCGAAGTTCCAGAGGTGAGTTGTGATCAGCCTCGAAACGTCTCAGCGAAAATGGCCTCATCTCGCCTGGAGGGGAGAACCTCCTGGATTTTCTCGAGTTGCGGCAGGTCTTCTCGAGTTACGACGGGGACCTCAGGGACCCGCTCTGGTGGCCTCAGGAAAGGCCAGTCCCCATGCGAGGTGCTAGGGGACCTCTCGGGATTCCTCTCCTGTCCATGCCGCGGCCTCAGTCCTTGTGTGGAGTCGGGGCCGGAACCTGAGGATTCCTCTCCAGTGTTGCCATGGATCTTGGGGTGCTTCTGAGTCTTCCCAGGGGACTCAGGTCTCGTCTCGAGTGGGGGCATGCACGTGCGCTTTCCTCCCGAGCTGCAGCAGTAGTGTCACGCTTCCTGTCACCTGGATCAAGGGATCTGTGGCTTTCCCTCGAGGCTGTCCCTCGAGGCTTTCCCACGAGGCTTTCCCATAGGGCTGTGCCACATGCCACCCGGGTGTGAGTCGATCCTCGGCGTGAAAGACGAGGCGGTGAAGGGAAAAGAGTTTCCTCTGGAATGGACTGAAACATCTGGGGGACTCTTGGAATGGTGGCACGACCTTGGAGTTCCTCTCGCCGTTCCTGTTGAGACGGCCTCCTCTTGAGATGCGACGGAAACGCCGGGAACTCTTTCCCGACGAAGCAGGGAAAGCATCCCTCATCTCGAGCTACGAGGCGGAAACGGGGCTCCTCTGGATGTGGGCGGGACCCTCGTGATTCCTCTCGAGTGGAGACGGGTATGTCGGGGAACTTCTTGATTTGCACCAAGGGTGTGAAGGACCCTTTCGAAGTTCCAGATGTGAGGTGTGATCAGCCTCGAGACGCCTCAGCGGAAATGGGCCTCCTCTCGCCTGGAGGGGAGAACCTCCTGGATTTTCTCGAGTTGCGGCAGGTCTTCTCGAGTTACGACGGGGACCTCAGGGACCCGCTCTGGTGGCCTCAGGAAAGGCCAGTCCCCATGCGAGTTGCTAGGGGACCTCTCGGGATTCCTCTCCCGTCCATGCCGGTGCCTCAGTCCTTGTGTGGATTCGGGGCCGGAACCTGAGGATTCCTCTCCAGTGTTGCCATGGATCTTGGGGTGCTTCTGAGTCTCCCCAGGGGAGTCAGGCCTCGTCTCGAGTGGGGGCATGCACGTGCGCTTTCCTCCCGAGCTGCAGCAGTAGTGTCACGCTTCCTGTCACGTGGATCAAGGGATCTGTGGCTTTCCCTCGAGGCTGTCCCTCGAGGCTTTCCCACGAGGCTTTCCCACAGGGCTGTGCCACGTGCCACCTTGGTGTGAGTCGATCCTCGGCGTGAAAGACGAGCCGGTGAAGGGAAAAGAGGTTCCTCTGGAACGGACTGAGACATCTGGGGGACTCTTGGAATGGTGGCACGACCCTGGAGTTCCTCTCGCTGTTCCTGTTGAGAGGGCCTCCTCTTGAGATGCGACGGGAA
Organism: Budorcas taxicolor; assembly: GCF_023091745.1. Taxonomy (NCBI): domain Eukaryota; kingdom Metazoa; phylum Chordata; class Mammalia; order Artiodactyla; family Bovidae; genus Budorcas; species Budorcas taxicolor. Next base: position 195,677 of record NW_026292779.1, on the reverse strand, counting down.
CGCCGGGAACTCTTTCCCGACGAAGCAGGGAAAGGATCCCTCATCTCGAGCTACGAGGCGGAAACGGGGCTCCTCTGGATGTGGGCGGGACCCTCGTGATTCCTCTCGAGTGGAGACGGCTAGGTCGGGGAACTTCTTGATTTACACCAAGGGTGTGAAGGACCCTTTCGAAGTTCCAGAGGTGAGGTGTGATCAGCCTCGAGACGCCTCAGCGGAAATGGGCCTCATCTCGCCTGGAGGGGAGAACCTCCTGGATTTTCTCGAGTTGCGGCAGGTCTTCTCGAGTTACGACGGGGACCTCAGGGACCCGCTCTGGTGGCCTCAGGAAAGGCCAGTCCCCATGCGAGGTGCTAGGGGACCTCTCGGGATTCCTCTCCCGTCCATGCCGCGGCCTCAGTCCTTGTGTGGAGTCGGGGCCGGAACCTGAGGATTCCTCTCCAGTGTTGCCATGGATCTTGGGGTGCTTCTGAGTCTTCCCAGGGGACTCAGGTCTCGTCTCGAGTGGGGGCATGCACGTGCGCTTTCCTCCCGAGCTGCAGCAGTAGTGTCACGCTTCCTGTCACGTGGATCAAGGGATCTGTGGCTTTCCCTCTAGGCTGTCCCTCGAGGCTTTCCCACGAGGCTTTCCCATAGGGCTGTGCCACGTGCCACCCGGGTGTGAGTCGATCCTCGGCGTGAAAGACGAGGCGGTGAAGGGAAAAGAGTTTCCTCTGGAATGGACTGAAACATCTGGGGGACTCTTGGAATGGTGGCACGACCTTGGAGTTCCTCTCGCCGTTCCTGTTGAGACGGCCTCCTCTTGAGATGCGACGGAAACGCCGGGAACTCTTTCCCGACGAAGCAGGGAAAGCATCCCTCATCTCGAGCTACGAGGCGGAAACGGGGCTCCTCTGGATGTGGGCGGGACCCTCGTGATTCCTCTCGAGTGGAGACGGGTATGTCGAGGAACTTCTTGATTTCTACCAAGGGTGTGAAGGACCCTTTCGAAGTTCCAGATGTGAGGTGTGATCAGCCTCGAGACGCCTCAGCGGAAATGGGCCTCCTCTCGCCTGGAGGGGAGAACCTCCTGGATTTTGTCGAGTTGCGGCAGGTCTTCTCGAGTTACGACGGGGACCTCAGGGACCCGCTCTGGTGGCCTCAGGAAAGGCCAGTCCCCATGCGAGTTGCTAGGGGACCTCTCGGGATTCCTCTCCCGTCCATGCCGGGGCCTCAGTCCTTGTGTGGATTCGGGGCCGGAACCTGAGGATTCCTCTCCAGTGTTGCCATGGATCTTGGGGTGCTTCTGAGTCTCCCCAGGGGAGTCAGGCCTCGTCTCGAGTGGGGGCATGCACGTGCGCTTTCCTCCCGAGCTGCAGCAGTAGTGTCACGCTTCCTGTCACGTGGATCAAGGGATCTGTGGCTTTCCCTCGAGGCTGTCCCTCGAGGCTTTCCCACGAGGCTTTCTCACAGGGCTGTGCCACGTGCCACCTTGGTGTGAGTCGATCCTCGGCGTGAAAGACGAGCCGGTGAAGGGAAAAGAGGTTCCTCTGGAATGGACTGAGACATCTGGGGGCTCTTGGAATGGTGGCACGACCCTGGAGTTCCTCTCGCCGTTCCTGTTGAGAGGGCCTCCTCTTGAGATGCGACGGGAACGTCGGGAACTCTTTCCCGACGAAGCAGGGAAAGGATTCCTCATCTCGAGCTTCGAAGCGGAAACGGGGCTCCTCTGGATGTGGGCGGGACCCTCGTGATTCCTCTCGAGTGGAGACGGCTAGGTCGGGGAACTTCTTGATTTGCAGCAAGGGTGTGAAGGACCCTTTCAAAGTTCCAGAGGTGAGGTGTGATCAGCCTCGAGACGCCTCAGCGGAAATGGGCCTCATCTCGCCTGGAGGGGAGAACCTCCTGGATTTTCTCGAGTTGCGGCAGGTCTTCTCGAGTTACGACGGGGATCTCAGGGACACGCTCTGGTGGCCTCAGAAAGGCCAGTCCCCATGCGAGTTGCTAGGGGCCCTCTCGGGATTCCTCTCCCGTCGAGGCCGGGGCCTCAGACCTTGTGTGGAGTCGGGGCCGGAACCTGAGGATTCCTCTCCAGTGTTGCCATGGATCTTGGGGTGCTTCTGAGTCTCCCCAGGGGAGTCAGGCCTCGTCTCGGGTGGGGGCACGCACCTGCGCTTTCCTCCCGAGCTGCAGCAGTAGTGTCACGCTTCCTGTCACGTGGATCAAGGGATATGTGGCTTTCCCTCGAGGCTGTCCCTCGAGGCTTTCCCACGAGGCTTTCCCACAGGGCTGTGCCACGTGCCACCTTGGTGTGAGTCGATCCTCGGCGTGAAATACGAGCCGGTGAAGGGAAAAGAGGTTCCTCTGGAATGGACTGAGACATCTGGGGGACTCTTGGAATGGTGGCACGACCCTGGAGTTCCTCTCGCCGTTCCTGTTGAGAGGGCCTCCTCTTGAGATGCGACGGGAACGCCGGGAACTCTTTCCCGACGAAGCAGGGAAAGGATCCCTCATCTCGAGCTACGAGGCGGAAACGGGGCTCCTCTGGATGTGGGCGGGACCCTCGTGATTCCCCTCGAGTGGAGACGGGTATGTCGGGGAACTTCTTGATTTGCACCAAGGGTGTGAAGGAGCCTTTCGAAGTTCCAGAGGTGAGGTGTGATCAGCTTCGAGACGCCTCAGCGGAAATGGGCCTCATCTCGGCGGGAGGGGAGAACCTCCTGGATTTTGTCGAGTTGCGGCAGGTCTTCTCGAGTTACGACGGGGACCTCAGGGACCCGCTCTGGTGGCCTCAGGAAAGGCCAGTCCCCATGCGAGTTGATAGGGGGCCTCTCGGGATTCCTCTCCCGTCCATGCCGGGGCCTCAGTCCTTGTGTGGAGTCGGGGCCGGAACCTGAGGATTCCTCTCCAGTGTTGCCATGGATCTTGGGGAGCTTCTGAGTGTCCCCAGGGGAGTCAGGCGGCGTCTCGAGTGGGGGCATGCACGTGAGCTTTCCTCCCGAGCTGCAGCAGTAGTGTCACACTTACTGTCACGTGGATCAAGGGATCTGTGGCTTTCCCTCGAGGCTTTCCCACGAGGCTTTCCGACAGTGCTGTGCCACGTTTCACCTTGGTGTGAGTCGGTCCTCGGCGTGAAAGACGAGCCGGTGAAGGGAAAAGAGGTTCCTCTGGAATGGACTGAGACATCTGGGGGACTCTTGGAATGGTGGCACGACCCTGGAGTTCCTCTCGCCGTTCCTGTTGAGAGGGCCTCCTCTTGAGATGCGACGGGAACGCCGGGAACTCTTTCCCGGAGAAGCAGGGAAAGGATCCCTCATCTCGAGCTACGAGGCGGAAACGGGGCTCCTCTGGATGTGGGCGGGACCCTCGTGATTCCTCTCGAGTGGAGACGGCTATGTCGGTGAACTTCTTTTTTTTTTTTTTTTTTTTTGGGGAACTTCTTGATTTGCACCAAGGGTGTGAAGGAGCCTTTCGAAGTTCCAGAGGTGAGATGTGATCAGCCTCAAGACGCCTCAGCAGAAATGGGCCTCATCTCGCCTGGAGGGGAGATCCTTATGGATTTTGTCGAGTTGCGGCAGGTCTTCTCGAGTTACGACGGGGACCTCAGGGACCCGCTCTGGTGGCCTCAGGAAAGGCCAGTCCCCATGCGAGTTGCTAGGGGGCCTCTCGGAATTCCTCTCCCGTCCATGCTGGGGCCTCAGTCCTTGTGTGGAGTCGGGGCCGGAACCTGAGGATTCCTCTCCAGTGTTGCCATGGATCTTGGGGTGCTTCTGAGTCTCCCCAGGGGAGTCAGGCCTCGTCTCGAGTGGGGGCATGCACGTGTGCTTTCCTCCCGAGCTGCAGCAGTAGTGTCACGCTTCCTGTCACGTGGATCAAGGGATCTGTGGCTTTCCCTCGAGGCTGTCCCTCGAGGCTTTCCCACGAGGCTTTCCCACAGGGCTGTGCCACGTGCCACCTTGGTGTGAGTCGATCCTCGGCGTGAAAGACGAGCGGGTGAATGGAAAAGAGGTTCCTCTGGAATGGACTGAGACATCTGGGGGACTCTTGGAATGGTGGCACGACCCTGGAGTTCCTCTCGCCGTTCCTGTTGAGAGGGCCTCCTCTTGAGATGCGACGGGAACGCCGGGAACTCTTTCCCGACGAAGCAGGGAAAGGATCCCTCATCTCGAGCTACGAGGCTGAAACGGGGCTCCTCTGGATGTGGGCGGGACCCTCGTGATTCCTCTCGAGTGGAGACGGGTATGTCGGGGAACTTCTTGATTTGCACCAAGGGTGTGAAGGAGCCTTTCGAAGTTCCAGAGGTGAGGTGTGATCAGCCTCGAGACGCCTCAGCGGAAATGGGCCTCATCTCGCCGGTAGGGGAGAACCTCCTGGATTTTCTCGAGTTGCGGCAGGTCTTCTCGAGTTACGACGGGGACCTCAGGGACCCGCTCTGGTGGCCTCAGGAAAGGCCAGTCCCCATGCGAGTTGATATGGGGCCTCTCGGGATTCCTCTCCCGTCCATGCCGGGGCCTCAGTCCTTGTGTGGATTCGGGGCCGGAACCTGAGGATTCCTCTCCAGTGTTGCCATGGATCTTGGGGAGCTTCAGAGTGTCCCCAGGGGAGTCAGGCGGCGTCTCGAGTGGGGACATGCACGTGAGCTTTCCTCCCGAGCTGCAGCAGTAGTGTCACGCTTCCTGTCACGTGGATCAAGGGATCTGTGGCTTTCCCTCGAGGCTTTCCCACGAAGCTTTCCCACAGTGCTGTGCCACGTGCCACCTTGGTGTGAGTCGGTCCTCGGCGTGAAAGACGAGCCAGTGAAGGGAAAAGAGGTTCCTCTGGAATGGACTGAGACATCTGGGGGACTCTTGGAATGGTGGCACGACCCTGGAGTTCCTCTCTCCGTTCCTGTTGAGAGGGCCTCCTCTTGAGATGCGACGGGAACGCCGGGAACTCTTTCCCGACGAAGCAGGGAAAGGATCCCTCATCTCGAGCTACGAGGCTGAAACGGGGCTCCTCTGGATGTGGGCGGGACCCTCGTGATTCCTCTCGAGTGGAGACGGCTATGTCGGGGAACTTCTTGATTTGCACCAAGGGTGTGAAGGAGCCTTTCGAAGTTCCAGAAGTGAGGTGTGATCAGCCTCGAGACGCCTCAGCGGAAATGGGCCTCATCTCGCCTGGAGGGGAGAACCTCCTGGATTTTCTCGAGTTGCGGCAGGTCTTCTCGAGTTACGACGGGGACCTCAGGGACCCGCTCTGGTGGCCTCAGGAAAGGCCATTCCCCATGCGAGTTGCTAGGGGACCTCTCGGGATTCCTCTCCCGTCCATGCCGGGGCCTCAGTCCTTGTGTGGAATCGGGGCCGGAACCTGAGGATTCCTCTCCAGTGTTGCCATGGATCTTGGGGTGCTTCTGAGTCTCCCCAGGGGAGTCAGGCCTCGTCTCGAGTGGGGGCATGCACGTGCGCTTTCCTCCCGAGCTGCAGCAGTAGTGTCACGCTTCCTGTCACGTGGCAAGGGATCTGTGGCTTTCCCTCGAGGCTGTCCCTCGAGGCTTTCCCACGAGGCTTTCCCACAGGGCTGTGCCACCTGCCACCTTGGTGGGAGTCGATCCTCGGCGTGAAAGACGAGCCGGTGAAGGGAAAAGAGGTTCCTCTGGAATGGACTGAGACATCTGGGGGACTCTTGGAATGGTGGCACGACCCTGGAGTTCCTCTCGCCGTTCCTGTTGAGAGGGCCTCCTCTTGAGATGCGACGGGAACGCCGGGAACTCTTTCCCGACGAAGCAGGGAAAGGATCCCTCATCTCGAGCTACGAGGCGGAAACGGGGCTCCTCTGGATGTGGGCGGGACCCTCGTGATTCCTCTCGAGTGGAGACGGGTATGTCGGGGAACTTCTTGATTTGCACCAAGGGTGTGAAGGACCCTTTCGAAGTTCCAGAGGTGAGGTGTGATCAGCCTCGAGACGCCTCAGCGGAAATGGGCCTCATCTCGCCTGGAGGGGAGAACCTCCTGGATTTTCTCGAGTTGCGGCAGGTCTTCTCGAGTTACGACGGGGACCTCAGGGACCCGCTCTGGTGGCCTCAGGAAAGGCCAGTCCCCATGCGAGTTGCTAGGGGACCTCTCGGGATTCCTCTCCCGTCCATGCCGGGGCCTCAGTCCTTGTGTGGAGTCGGGGCCGGAACCTGAGGATTTCTCTCCAGTGTTGCCATGGATCTTGGGGTGCTTCTGAGTCTCCCCAGGGGAGTCAGGCCTCGTCTCGAGTGGGGGCATGCACGTGCGCTTTCCTCCCGAGCTGCAGCAGTAGTGTCACGCTTCCTGTCACGTGGATCAAGGGATCTGTGGCTTTCCCTCGAGTCTGTCCCTCGAGGCTTTCCCACGAGGCTTTCCCACAGGGCTGTGCCACGTGCCACCTTGGTGGGAGTCGATCCTCGGCGTGAAAGACGAGCCGGTGAAGGGAAAAGAGGTTCCTCTGGAATGGACTGAGACATCTGGGGGACTCTTGGAACGGTGGCACGACCCTGGAGTTCCTCTCGCCGTTCCTGTTGAGAGGGCCTCCTCTTGAGATGCGACGGGAACGCCGGGAACTCTTTCCCGACGAAGCAGGGAAAGGATCCCTCATCTCGAGCTACGAGGCGGAAACGGGGCTCCTCTGGATGTGGGCGGGACCCTCGTGATTCCTCTCGAGTGGAGACGGCTAGGTCGGGGAACTTCTTGATTTGCACCAAGGGTGTGAAGGACCCTTTCGAAGTTCCAGAGGTGAGGTGTGATCAGCCTCGAGACGCCTCAGCGGAAATGGGCCTCATCTCGCCTGGAGGGGAGAACCTCCTGGATTTTCTCGAGTTGCGGCAGGTCTTCTCGAGTTACGACGGGGACCTCAGGGACCCGCTCTGGTGGCCTCAGGAAAGGCCAGTCCCCATGCGAGTTGCTAGGGGACCTCTCGGGATTCCTCTCCCGTCCATGCCGGGGCCTCAGTCCTTGTGTGGAGTAGGGGCCGGAACCTGAGGATTCCTCTCCAGTGTTGCCATGGATCTTGGGGTGCTTCTGACTCTCCCCAGGGGAGTCAGGCCTCGTCTCGAGTGGGGGCATGCACGTGCGCTTTCCTCCCGAGCTGCAGCAGTAGTGTCACGCTTCCTGTCACGTGGATCAAGGGATCTGTGGCTTTCCCTCGAGGCTGTCCCTCGAGGCTTTCCCACGAGGCTTTCCCACAGGGCTGTGCCACGTGCCACCTTGGTGTGAGTCGATCCTCGGCGTGAAAGACGAGCCGGTGAAGGGAAAAGAGGTTCCTCTGGAATGGACTGAGACATCTGGGGGACTCTTGGAATGGTGGCACGACCCTGGAGTTCCTCTCGCCGTTCCTGTTGAGAGGGCCTCCTCTTGAGATGCGACGGGAACGCCGGGAACTCTTTCCCGACGAAGCAGGGAAAGGATCCCTCATCTCGAGCTACGAGGCGGAAACGGGGCTCCTCTGGATGTGGGCGGGACCCTCGTGATTCCTCTCGAGTGGAGACGGCTAGGTCGGGGAACTTCTTGATTTGCACCAAGGGTGTGAAGGACCCTTTCGAAGTTCCAGAGGTGAGGTGTGATCAGCCTCGAGACGCCTCAGTGGAAATGGGCCTCATCTCGCCTGGAGGGGAGAACCTCCTGGATTTTCTCGAGTTGCGGCAGGTCTACTCGAGTTACGACGGGGACCTCAGGGACCCGCTCTGGTGGCCTCAGGAAAGGCCAGTCCCCATGCGAGTTGCTAGGGGACCTCTCGGGATTCCTCTCCCGTCCATGCCGGGGCCTCAGTCCTTGTGTGGAGTCGGGGCCGGAACCTGAGGATTCCTCTCCAGTGTTGCCATGGATCTTGGGGTGCTTCTGAGTCTCCCCAGGGGAGTCAGGCCTCGTCTCGAGTGGGGGCATGCACGTGCGCTTTCCTCCCGAGCTGCAGCAGTAGTGTCACGCTTCCTGTCACGTGGATCAAGGGATCTGTGGCTTTCCCTCGAGGCTGTCCCTCGAGGCTTTCCCACGAGGCTTTCCCACAGGGCTGTGCCACGTGCCAGCTTGGTGTGAGTCGATCCTCGGCGTGAAAGACGAGCCGGTGAAGGGAAAAGAGGTTCCTCTGGAATGGACTGAGACATCTGGGGGACTCTTGGAATGGTGGCACGACCCTGGAGTTCCTCTCGCCGTTCCTGTTGAGAGGGCCTCCTCTTGAGATGCGACGGGAACGCCGGGAACTCTTTCCCGACGAAGCAGGGAAAGGATCCCTCATCTCGAGCTACGAGGCGGAAACGGGGCTCCTCTGGATGTGGGCGGGACCCTCGTGATTCCTCTCGAGTGGAGACGGCTAGGTCGGGGAACTTCTTGATTTGCACCAAGGGTGTGAAGGACCCTTTCGAAGTTCCAGAGGTGAGGTGTGATCAGCCTCGAGACGCCTCAGTGGAAATGGGCCTCATCTCGCCTGGAGGGGAGAACCTCCTGGATTTTCTCGAGTTGCGGCAGGTCTTCTCGAGTTACGACGGGGACCTCAGGGACCCGCTCTGGTGGCCTCAGGAAAGGCCAGTCCCCATGCGAGTTGCTAGGGGACCTCTTGGGATTCCTCTCCCGTCCATGCCGGGGCCTCAGTCCTTGTGTGGAGTCGGGGCCGGAACCTGAGGATTCCTCTCCAGTGTTGCCATGGATCTTGGGGTGCTTCTGAGTCTCCCCAGGGGAGTCAGGCCTCGTCTCGAGTGGGGGCATGCACGTGCGCTTTCCTCCCGAGCTGCAGCAGTAGTGTCACGCTTCCTGTCACGTGGATCAAGGGATCTGTGGCTTTCCCTCGAGGCTGTCCCTCGAGGCTTTCCCACGAGGCTTTCCCACAGGGCTGTGCCACGTGCCAGCTTGGTGTGAGTCGAACCTCGGCGTGAAAGACGAGCCGGTGAAGGGAAAAGAGGTTCCTCTGGAATGGACTGAGACATCTGGGGGACTCTTGGAATGGTGGCACGACCCTGGAGTTCCTCTCGCCGTTCCTGTTGAGAGGGCCTCCTCTTGAGATGCGACGGGAACGCCGGGAACTCTTTCCCGACGAAGCAGGGAAAGGATCCCTCATCTCGAGCTACGAGGCGGAAACGGGGCTCCTCTGGATGTGGGCGGGACCCTCGTGATTCCTCTCGAGTGGAGACGGCTAGGTCGGGGAACTTCTTGATTTGCACCAAGGGTGTGAAGGACCCTTTCGAAGTTCCAGAGGTGAGGTGTGATCAGCCTCGAGACGCCTCAGTGGAAATGGGCCTCATCTCGCCTGGAGGGGAGAACCTCCTGGATTTTCTCGAGTTGCGGCAGGTCTTCTCGAGTTACGACGGGGACCTCAGGGACCCGCTCTGGTGGCCTCAGGAAAGGCCAGTCCCCATGCGAGTTGCTAGGGGACCTCTCGGGATTCCTCTCCCGTCCATGCCGGGGCCTCAGTCCTTGTGTGGAGTCGGGGCCGGAACCTGAGGATTCCTCTCCAGTGTTGCCATGGATCTTGGGGTGCTTCTGAGTCTCCCCAGGGGAGTCAGGCCTCGTCTCGAGTGGGGGCATGCACGTGCGCTTTCCTCCCGAGCTGCAGCAGTAGTGTCACACTTCCTGTCACGTGGATCAAGGGATCTGTGGCTTTCCCTCGAGGCTGTCCCTCGAGGCTTTCCCACGAGGCTTTCCCACAGGGCTGTGTCACGTGCCACCTTGGTGTCTGTCGATCCTCGGCGTGAAAGACGAGCCGGTGAAGGGAAAAGAGGTTCCTCTGGAATGGACTGAGACATCTGGGGGACTCTTGGAATGGTGGCACGACCCTGGAGTTCCTCTCGCCGTTCCTGTTGAGAGGGCCTCCTCTTGAGATGCGACGGGAACGCCGGGAACTCTTTCCCGACGAAGCAGGGAAAGGATCCCTCATCTCGAGCTACGAGGCGGAAACGGGGCTCCTCTGGATGTGGGCGGGACCCTCGTGATTCCTCTCGAGTGGAGACGGCTAGGTCGGGGAACTTCTTGATTTGCACCAAGGGTGTGAAGGACCCTTTCGAAGTTCCAGAGGTGAGGTGTGATCAGCCTCGAGACGCCTCAGCAGAAATGGGCCTCATCTCGCCTGGAGGGGAGAACCTCCTGCATTTTCTCGAGTTGCGGCAGGTCTTCTCGAGTTACGACGGGGACCTCAGGGACCCGCTCTGGTGGCCTCAGGAAAGGCCAGTCCCCATGCGAGTTGCTAGGGGACCTCTCGGGATTCCTCTCCCGTCCATGCCGGGGCCTCAGTCCTTGTGTGGAGTCGGGGCCGGAACCTGAGGATTCCTCTCCAGTGTTGCCATGGATCTTGGGGTGCTTCTGAGTCTCCCCAGGGGAGTCAGGCCTCGTCTCGAGTGGGGGCATGCACGTGCGCTTTCCTCCCGAGCTGCAGCAGTAGTGTCACGCTTCCTGTCACGTGGATCAAGGGATCTGTGTCTTTCCCTCGAGGCTGTCCCTCGAGGCTTTCCCACGAGGCTTTCCCACAGGGCTGTGCCACGTGCCACCTTGGTGTGAGTCGATCCTCGGCGCGAAAGACGAGCCGGTGAAGGGAAAAGAGGTTCCTCTGGAATGGACTGAGACATCTGGGGGACTCTTGGAGTGGTGGCACGACCCTGGAGTTCCTCTCGCCGTTCCTGTTGAGAGGGCCTCCTCTTGAGATGCGACGGGAACGCCAGGAACTCTTTCCCGACGAAGCAGGGAAAGGATCCCTCATCTCGAGCTACGAGGCGGAAACGGGGCTCCTCTGGATGTGGGCGGGACCCTCGTGATTCCTCTCGAGTGGAGACGGCTAGGTCGGGCAACTTCTTGATTTGCACCAAGGGTGTGAAGGACCCTTTCGAAGTTCCAGAGGTGAGGTGTGATCAGCCTCGAGACGCCTCAGCGGAAATGGGCCTCATCTCGCCTGGAGGGGAGAACCTCCTGGATTTTCTCGAGTTGCGGCAGGTCTTCTCGAGTTACGACGGGGACCTCAGGGACCCGCTCTGGTGGCCTCAGGAAAGGCCAGTCCCCATGCGAGTTGCTAGGGGACCTCTCGGGATTCCTCTCCCGTCCATGCCGGGGCCTCAGTCCTTGTGTGGAGTCGTTGCCGGAACCTGAGGATTCCTCTCCAGTGTTGCCATGGATCTTGGGGTGCTTCTGAGTCTCCCCAGGGGAGTCAGGCCTCGTCTCGAGTGGGGGCATGCACGTGCGCTTTCCTCCCGAGCTGCAGCAGTAGTGTCACGCTTCCTGTCACGTGGATCAAGGGATCTGTGGCTTTCCCTCGAGGCTGTCCCTCGAGGCTTTCCCACGAGGCTTTCCCACAGGGCTGTGCCACGTGCCACCTTGGTGTGAGTCGATCCTCGGCGTGAAAGACGAGCCGGTGAAGGGAAAAGAGGTTCCTCTGGAATGGACTGAGACATCTGGGGGACTCTTGGAATGGTGGCACGACCCTGGAGTTCCTCTCGCCGTTCCTGTTGAGAGGGCCTCCTCTTGAGATGCGAAGGGAACGCCGGGAACTCTTTCCCGACTAAGCAGGGAAAGGATCCCTCATCTCGAGCTACGAGGCGGAAACGGGGCTCCTCTGGATGTGGGCGGGACCCTCGTGATTCCTCTCGAGTGGAGACGGCTAGGTCGGGGAACTTCTTGATTTGCACCAAGGGTGTGAAGGACCCTTTCGAAGTTCCAGAGGTGAGGTGTGATCAGCCTCGAGACGCCTCAGCGGAAATGGGCCTCATCTCGCCTGGAGGGGAGAACCTCCTGGATTTTCTCGAGTTGCGGCAGGTCTTCTCGAGTTACGACGGGGACCTCAGGGACCTGCTCTGGTGGCCTCAGGAAAGGCCAGTCCCCATGCGAGTTGCTAGGGGACCTCTCGGGATCCCTCTCCCGTCCGTGCCGGGGCCTCAGTCCTTGTGTGGAGTCGGGGCCGGAACCTGAGGATTCCTCTCCAGTGTTGCCATGGATCTTGGGGTGCTTCTGAGTCTCCCCAGGGGAGTCAGGCCTCGTCTCGAGTGGGGGCATGCACGTGCGCTTTCCTCCCGAGCTGCAGCAGTAGTGTCACGCTTCCTGTCACGTGGATCAAGGGATCTGTGTCTTTCCCTCGAGGCTGTCCCTCGAGGCTTTCCCACGAGGCTTTCCCACAGGGCTGTGCCACGTGCCACCTTGGTGTGAGTCGATCCTCGGCGTGAAAGACGAGCCGGTGAAGGGAAAAGAGGTTCCTCTGGAATGGACTGAGACATCTGGGGGACTCTTGGAGTGGTGGCACGACCCTGGAGTTCCTCTCGCCGTTCCTGTTGAGAGGGCCTCCTCTTGAGATGCGACGGGAACGCCAGGAACTCTTTCCCGACGAAGCAGGGAAAGGATCCCTCATCTCGAGCTACGAGGCGGAAACGGGGCTCCTCTGGATGTGTGCGGGACCCTCGTGATTCCTCTCGAGTGGAGACGGCTAGGTCGGGGAACTTCCTGATTTGCACCAAGGGTGTGAAGGACCCTTTCGAAGTTCCAGAGGTGAGGTGTGATCAGCCTCGAGACGCCTCAGCAGAAATGGGCCTCATCTCGCCTGGAGGGGAGAACCTCCTGGATTTTCTCGAGTTGCGGCAGGTCTTCTCGAGTTACGACGGGGAACTCAGGGACCCGCTCTGGTGGCCTCAGGAAAGGCCAGTCCCCATGCGAGTTGCTAGGGGACCTCTCGGGATTCCTCTCCCGTCCATGCCGGGGCCTCAGTCCTTGTGTGGAGTCGGGGCCGGAACCTGAGGATTCCTCTCCAGTGTTGCCATGGATCTTGGGGTGCTTCTGAGTCTCCCCAGGGGAGTCAGGCCTCGTCTCGAGTGGGGGCATGCACGTGCGCTTTCCTCCCGAGCTGCAGCAGTAGTGTCACGCTTCCTGTCACGTGGATCAAGGGATCTGTGTCTTTCCCTCGAGGGTGTCCCTCGAGGCTTTCCCACGAGGCTTTCCCACAGGGCTGTGCCACGTGCCACCTTGGTGTGAGTCGATCCTCGGCGCGAAAGACGAGCCGGTGAAGGGAAAAGAGGTTCCTCTGGAATGGACTAAGACATCTGGGGGACTCTTGGAGTGGTGGCACGACCCTGGAGTTCCTCTCGCCGTTCCTGTTGAGAGGGCCTCCTCTTGAGATGCGACGGGAACGCCAGGAACTCTTTCCCGACGAAGCAGGGAAAGGATCCCTCATCTCGAGCTACGAGGCGGAAACGGGGCTCCTCTGGATGTGGGCGGGACCCTCGTGATTCCTCTCGAGTGGAGACGGCTAGGTCGGGCAACTTCTTGATTTGCACCAAGGGTGTGAAGGACCCTTTCGAAGTTCCAGAGGTGAGGTGTGATCAGCCTCGAGACGCCTCAGCGGAAATGGGCCTCATCTCGCCTGGAGGGGAGAACCTCCTGGATTTTCTCGAGTTGCGGCAGGTCTTCTCGAGTTACGACGGGGACCTCAGGGACCCGCTCTGGTGGCCTCAGGAAAGGCCAGTCCCCATGCGAGTTGCTAGGGGACCTCTCGGGATTCCTCTCCCGTCCATGCCGGGGCCTCAGTCCTTGTGTGGAGTCGGGGCCGGAACCTGAGGATTCCTCTCCAGTGTTGCCATGGATCTTGGGGTGCTTCTGAGTCTCCCCAGGGGAGTCAGGCCTCGTCTCGAGTGGGGGCATGCACGTGCGCTTTCCTCCCGAGCTGCAGCCGTAGTGTCACGCTTCCTGTCACGTGGATCAAGGGATCTGTGGCTTTCCCTCGAGGCTGTCCCTCGAGGCTTTCCCACGAGGCTTTCCCACAGGGCTGTGCCACGTGCCACCTTGGTGTGAGTCGATCCTCGGCGTGAAAGACGAGCCGGTGAAGGGAAAAGAGGTTCCTCTGGAATGGACTGAGACATCTGGGGGACTCTTGGAATGGTGGCACGACCCTGGAGTTCCTCTCGCCGTTCCTGTTGAGAGGGCCTCCTCTTGAGATGCGAAGGGAACGCCGGGAACTCTTTCCCGACGAAGCAGGGAAAGGATCCCTCATCTCGAGCTACGAGGCGGAAACGGGGCTCCTCTGGATGTGGGCGGGACCCTCGTGATTCCTCTCGAGTGGAGACGGCTAGGTCGGGGAACTTCTTGATTTGCACCAAGGGTGTGAAGGACCCTTTCGAAGTTCCAGAGGTGAGGTGTGATCAGCCTCGAGACGCCTCAGCGGAAATGGGCCTCATCTCGCCTGGAGGGGAGAACCTCCTGGATTTTCTCGAGTTGCGGCAGGTCTTCTCGAGTTACGACGGGGACCTCAGGGACCTGCTCTGGTGGCCTCAGGAAAGGCCAGTCCCCATGCGAGTTGCTAGGGGACCTCTCGGGATCCCTCTCCCGTCCGTGCCGGGGCCTCAGTCCTTGTGTGGAGTCGGGGCCGGAACCTGAGGATTCCTCTCCAGTGTTGCCATGGATCTTGGGGTGCTTCTGAGTCTCCCCAGGGGAGTCAGGCCTCGTCTCGAGTGGGGGCATGCACGTGCGCTTTCCTCCCGAGCTGCAGCAGTAGTGTCACGCTTCCTGTCACGTGGATCAAGGGATCTGTGTCTTTCCCTCGAGGCTGTCCCTCGAGGCTTTCCCACGAGGCTTTCCCACAGGGCTGTGCCACGTGCCACCTTGGTGTGAGTCGATCCTCGGCGCGAAAGACGAGCCGGTGAAGGGAAAAGAGGTTCCTCTGGAATGGACTGAGACATCTGGGGGACTCTTGGAGTGGTGGCACGACCCTGGAGTTCCTCTCGCCGTTCCTGTTGAGAGGGCCTCCTCTTGAGATGCGACGGGAACGCCAGGAACTCTTTCCCGACGAAGCAGGGAAAGGATCCCTCATCTCGAGCTACGAGGCGGAAACGGGGCTCCTCTGGATGTGGGCGGGACCCTCGTGATTCCTCTCGAGTGGAGACGGCTAGGTCGGGCAACTTCTTGATTTGCACCAAGGGTGTGAAGGACCCTTTCGAAGTTCCAGAGGTGAGGTGTGATCAGCCTCGAGACGCCTCAGCGGAAATGGGCCTCATCTCGCCTGGAGGGGAGAACCTCCTGGATTTTCTCGAGTTGCGGCAGGTCTTCTCGAGTTACGACGGGGACCTCAGGGACCCGCTCTGGTGGCCTCAGGAAAGGCCAGTCCCCATGCGAGTTGCTAGGGGACCTCTCGGGATTCCTCTCCCGTCCATGCCGGGGCCTCAGTCCTTGTGTGGAGTCGGGGCCGGAACCTGAGGATTCCTCTCCAGTGTTGCCATGGATCTTGGGGTGCTTCTGAGTCTCCCCAGGGGAGTCAGTCCTCGTCTCGAGTGGGGGCATGCACGTGCGCTTTCCTCCCGAGCTGCAGCAGTAGTGTCACGCTTCCTGTCACGTGGATCAAGGGATCTGTGGCTTTCCCTCGAGGCTGTCCCTCGAGGCTTTCCCACGAGGCTTTCCCACAGGGCTGTGCCACGTGCCACCTTGGTGTGAGTCGATCCTCGGCGTGAAAGACGAGCCGGTGAAGGGAAAAGAGGTTCCTCTGGAATGGACTGAGACATCTGGGGGACTCTTGGAATGGTGGCACGACCCTGGAGTTCCTCTCGCCGTTCTGTTGAGAGGGCCTCCTCTTGAGATGCGACGGGAACGCCGGGAACTCTTTCCCGACGAAGCAGGGAAAGGATCCCTCATCTCGAGCTACGAGGCGGAAACGGGGCTCCTCTGGATGTGGGCGGGACCCTCATGATTCCTCTCGAGTGGAGACGGCTAGGTCGGGGAACTTCTTGATTTGCACCAAGGGTGTGAAGGACCCTTTCGAAGTTCCAGAGGTGAGGTGTGATCAGCCTCGAGACGCCTCAGCGGAAATGGGCCTCATCTCGCCTGGAGGGGAGAACTCCTGGATTTTCTCGAGTTGCGGCAGGTCTTCTCGAGTTACGACGGGGACCTCAGGGACCCGCTCTGGTGGCCTCAGGAAAGGCCAGTCCCCATGCGAGTTGCTAGGGGACCTCTCGGGATTCCTCTCCCGTCCATGCCGGGGCCTCAGTCCTTGTGTGGAGTCGGGGCCGGAACCTGAGGATTCCTCTCCAGTGTTGCCATGGATCTTGGGGTGCTTCTGAGTCTCCCCAGGGGAGTCAGGCCTCGTCTCGAGTCGGGGCATGCACGTGCGCTTTCCTCCCGAGCTGCAGCAGTAGTGTCACGCTTCCTGTCACGTGGATCAAGGGATCTGTGGCTTTCCCTCGAGGCTGTCCCTCGAGGCTTTCCCACGAGGCTTTCCCACAGGGCTGTGCCACGTGCCACCTTGGTGGGAGTCGATCCTCGGCGTGAAAGACGAGCCGGTGAAGGGAAAAGAGGTTCCTCTGGAATGGACTGAGACATCTGGGGGACTCTTGGAATGGTGGCACGACCCTGGAGTTCCTCTCGCCGTTCCTGTTGAGAGGGCCTCCTCTTGAGATGCGACGGGAACGCCGGGAACTCTTTCCCGACGAAGCAGGGAAAGGATCCCTCATCTCGAGCTACGAGGCGGAAACGGGGCTCCTCTGGATGTGGGCGGGACCCTCGTGATTCCTCTGGAACTTCTTGATTTGCACCAAGGGTGTGAAGGACCCTTTCGAAGTTCCAGAGGGGAGGTGTGATCAGCCTCGAGAGGCCTCAGCGGAAATGGGCCTCATCTTGCCTGGAGGGGAGAACCTCCTGGATTTTCTCGAGTTGCGGCAGGTCTTCTCGAGTTACGACAGGGACCTCAGGGACCCGCTCTGGTGGCCTCAGGAAAGGCCAGTCCCCATGCGAGTTGCTAGGGGACCTCTCGGGATTCCTCTCCCGTCCATGCCGGGGCCTCAGTCCTTGTGTGGAGTCGGGGCCGGAACCTGAGGATTCCTCTCCAGTGTTGCCATGGATCTTGGGGTGCTTCTGAGTCTCCCCAGGGGAGTCAGGCCTCGTCTCGAGTGGGGGCATGCACGTGCGCTTTCCTCCCGAGCTGCAACAGTAGTGTCACGCTTCCTGTCACGTGGATCAAGGGATCTGTGGCTTTCCCTCGAGGCTGTCCCTCGAGGCTTTCCCACGAGGCTTTCCCACAGGGCTGTGCCACGTGCCACCTTGGTGTGAGTCGATCCTCGGCGTGAAAGACGAGCCGGTGAAGGGAAAAGAGGTTCCTCTGCAATGGACTGAGACATCTGGGGGACTCTTGGTGGCACGACCCTGGAGTTCCTCTCGCCGTTCCTGTTGAGAGGGCCTCCTCTTGAGATGCGACGGGAACGCCGGGAACTCTTTCCCGACGAAGCAGGGAAAGGATCCCTCATCTCGAGCTACGAGGCGGAAACGGGGCTCCTCTGGATGTGGGCGGGACCCTCGTGATTCCTCTCGAGTGGAGACGGGTATGTCGGGGAACTTCTTGATTAGCACCAAGGGTGTGAAGGACCCTTTCGAAGTTCCAGAGGTGAGGTGTGATCAGCCTCGAGACGCCTCAGCGGAAATGGGCCTCCTCTCGCCTGGAGGGGAGAACCTCCTGGATTTTCTCGAGTTGCGGCAGGTCTTCTCGAGTTACGAAGGGGACCTGAGGGACCCGCTCTGGTGGCCTCAGGAAAGGCCAGTCCCCATGCGAGTTGCTAGGGGACCTCTCGGGATTCCTCTCCCGTCCATGCCGGGGCCTCAGTCCTTGTGTGGAGTCGGGGCCGGAACGTGAGGATTCCTCTCCAGTGTTGCCATGGATCTTGGGGTGCTTCTGAGTCTCCCCAGGGGAGTCAGGCCTCGTCTCGAGTGGGGGCGTGCACGTGCGCTTTCCTCCCGAGCTGCAGCTGTGGTGTCACGCTTCCTGTCACGTGGATCAAGGGATCTGTGGCTTTCCCGCGAGGCTGTCCCTCGAGGCTTTCCCGCGAGGCTGTCCCTCGAGGCTTTCCCGCGAGGCTTTCCCACAGGGCTGTGCCACGTGCCACCTTGGTGTGAGTCGATCCTCGGCGTGAAAGACGAGCCGGTGAAGGGAAAAGAGGTTCCTCTGGAATGGACTGAGACATCTGGGGGACTCTTGGAATGGTGGCACGACCCTGGAGTTCCTCTCGCCGTTCCTGTTGAGAGGGCCTCCTCTTGAGATGCGACGGGAACGCCGGGAACTCTTTCCCGACGAAGCAGGGAAAGGATCCCTCATCTCGAGCTACGAGGCGGAAACGGGGCTCCTCTGGATGTGGGCGGGACCCTCGTGATTCCTCTCGAGTGGAGACGGCTAGGTCGGGCAACTTCTTGATTTGCACCAAGGGTGTGAAGGACCCTTTCGAAGTTCCAGAGGTGAGGTGTGATCAGCCTGGAGACGCCTCAGCGGAAATGGGCCTCATCTCGCCTGTAGGGGAGAACCTCCTGGATTTTCTCGAGTTGCGGCAGGTCTTCTCGAGTTACGACGGGGACCTCAGATACCCGCTCTGGTGGCCTCAGGAAAGGCCAGTCCCCATGCGAGTTGCTAGGGGACCTCTCGGGATTCCTCTCCCGTCCATGCCGGGGCCTCAGTCCTTGTGTGGAGTCGGGGCCGGAACCTGAGGATTCCTCTCCAGTGTTGCCATGGATCTTGGGGTGCTTCTGAGTCTCCCCAGGGGAGTCAGGCCTCGTCTCGAGTGGGGGCATGCACGTGCGCTTTCCTCCCGAGCTGCAGCAGTAGTGTCACGCTTCCTGTCACGTGGATCAAGGGATCTGTGGCTTTCCCTCGAGGCTGTCCCTCGAGGCTTTCCCGCGAGGCTTTCCCACAGGGCTGTGCCACGTGCCACCTTGGTGGGAGTCGATCCTCGGCGTGAAAGACGAGCCGGTGAAGGGAAAAGAGGTTCCTCTGGAATGGACTGAGACATCTGGGGGACTCTTGGAATGGTGGCACGACCCTGGAGTTCCTCTCGCCGTTCCTGTTGAGAGGGCCTCCTCTTGAGATGCGATGCGAACGCAGGGAACTCTTTCCCGACGAAGCAGGGAAAGGATCCCTCATCTCGAGCTACCAGGCGGAAACGGGGCTCCTCTGGATGTGGGCGGGACCCTCGTGATTTCTCTCGAGTTTAGATGGGTATGTCGGGGAACTTCTTGATTTGCACCAAGGGTGTGAAGGACCCTTTCGAAGTTCCAGAGGTGAGGTGTGATCAGCCTCGAGACGCCTCAGCGGAAATGGGCCTCATCTCGCCTGGAGGGGAGAACCTCCTGGATTTTCTCGAGTTGCGGCAGGTCTTCTCGAGTTACGACGGGGACCTCAGGGACCCGCTCTGGTGGCCTCAGGAAAGGCCAGTCCCCATGCGAGTTGCTAGGGGACCTCTCGGGATTCCTCTCCCGTCCATGCCGGGGCCTCAGTCCTTGTGTGGAGTCGGGGCCGGAACCTGAGGATTCCTCTCCAGTGTTGCCATGGATCTTGGGGTGCTTCTGAGTCTCCCCAGGGGAGTCAGGCCTCGTCTCGAGTGGGGGCATGCACGTGCGCTTTCCTCCCGAGCTGCAGCAGTAGTGTCACGCTTCCTGTCACGTGGATCAAGGGATCTGTGGCTTTCCCTCGAGGCTGTCCCTCGAGGCTTTCCCGCGAGGCTTTCCCACAGGGCTGTGCCACGTGCCACCTTGGTGGGAGTCGATCCTCGGCGTGAAAGACGAGCCGGTGAAGGGAAAAGAGGTTCCTCTGGAATGGACTGAGACATCTGGGGGACTCTTGGAATGGTGGCACGACCCTGGAGTTCCTCTCGCCGTTCCTGTTGAGAGGGCCTCCTCTTGAGATGCGACGGGAACGCCGGGAACTCTTTCCCGACGAAGCAGGGAAAGGATCCCTCATCTCGAGCTACGAGGCGGAAACGGGGCTCCTCTGGATGTGGGCGGGACCCTCGTGATTCCTCTCGAGTGGAGACGGCTAGGTCGGGGAACTTCTTGATTTGCACCAAGGGTGTGAAGGACCCTTTCGAAGTTCCAGAGGTGAGGTGTGATCAGCCTCGAGACGCCTCAGCGGAAATGGGCCTCATCTCGCCTGGAGGGGAGAACCTCCTGGATTTTCTCGAGTTGCGGCAGGTCTTCTCGAGTTACGACGGGGACCTCCGGGACCCGCTCTGGTGGCCTCAGGAAAGGCCAGTCCCCATGCGAGTTGCTAGGGGACCTCTCGGGATTCCTCTCCCGTCCATGCCGGGGCCTCAGTCCTTGTGTGGAGTCGGGGCCGGAACCTGAGGATTCCTCTCCAGTGTTGCCATGGATCTTGGGGTGCTTCTGAGTCTCCCCAGGGGAGTCAGGCCTCGTCTCGAGTGGGGGCATGCACGTGCGCTTTCCTCCCGAGCTGCAGCAGTAGTGTCACGCTTCCTGTCACGTGGATCAAGGGATCTGTGGCTTTCCCTCGAGGCTGTCCCTCGAGGCTTTCCCGCGCGAGGCTTTCCCACAGGGCTGTGCCACGTGCCACCTTGGTGTGAGTCGATCCTCGGCGTGAAAGACGAGCCGGTGAAGGGAAAAGAGGTTCCTCTGGAATGGACTGAGACATCTGGGGGACTCTTGGAATGGTGGCACGACCCTGGAGTTCCTCTCGCCGTTCCTGTTGAGAGGGCCTCCTCTTGAGATGCGACGGGAACGCCGGGAACTCTTTCCCGACGAAGCAGGGAAAGGATCCCTCATCTCGAGCTACGAGGCGGAAACGGGGCTCCTCTGGATGTGGGCGGGACCCTCGTGATTCCTCTCGAGTGGAGACGGCTAGGTCGGGGAACTTCTTGATTTGCACCAAGGGTGTGAAGGAACCTTTCGAAGTTCCAGAGGTGAGGTGTGATCAGCCTGGAGACGCCTCAGCGGAAATGGGCCTCATCTCGCCTGTAGGGGAGAACCTCCTGGATTTTCTCGAGTTGCGGCAGGTCTTCTCGAGTTACGACGGGGACCTCAGGGACCCGCTCTGGTGGCCTCAGGAAAGGCCAGTCCCCATGCGAGTTGCTAGGGGACCTCTCGGGATTCCTCTCCCGTCCATGCCGGGGCCTCAGTCCTTGTGTGGAGTCGGGGCCGGAACCTGAGGATTCCTCTCCAGTGTTGCCATGGATCTTGGGGTGCTTCTGAGTCTCCCCAGGGGAGTCAGGCCTCGTCTCGAGTGGGGGCATGCACGTGCGCTTTCCTCCCGAGCTGCAGCAGTAGTGTCACGCTTCCTGTCACGTGGATCAAGGGATCTGTGGCTTTCCCTCGAGGCTGTCCCTCGAGGCTTTCCCACGAGGCTTTCCCACAGGGCTGTGCCACGTGCCACCTTGGTGGGAGTCGATCCTCGGCGTGAAAGACGAGCCGGTGAAGGGAAAAGAGGTTCCTCTGGAATGGACTGAGACATCTGGGGGACTCTTGGAATGGTGGCACGACCCTGGAGTTCCTCTCGCCGTTCCTGTTGAGAGGGCCTCCTCTTGAGATGCGACGGGAACGCCGGGAACTCTTTCCCGACGAAGCAGGGAAAGGATCCCTCATCTCGAGCTACGAGGCGGAAACGGGGCTCCTCTGGATGTGGGCGGGACCCTCGTGATTCCTCTCGAGTGGAGACGGGTATGTCGGGGAACTTCTTGATTAGCACCAAGGGTGTGAAGGACCCTTTCGAAGTTCCAGAGGTGAGGTGTGATCAGCCTCGAGACGCCTCAGCGGAAATGGGCCTCCTCTCGCCTGGAGGGGAGAACCTCCTGGATTTTCTCGAGTTGCGGCAGGTCTTCTCGAGTTACGAAGGGGACCTGAGGGACCCGCTCTGGTGGCCTCAGGAAAGGCCAGTCCCCATGCGAGTTGCTAGGGGACCTCTCGGGATTCCTCTCCCGTCCATGCCGGGGCCTCAGTCCTTGTGTGGAGTCGGGGCCGGAACGTGAGGATTCCTCTCCAGTGTTGCCATGGATCTTGGGGTGCTTCTGAGTCTCCCCAGGGGAGTCAGGCCTCGTCTCGAGTGGGGGCGTGCACGTGCGCTTTCCTCCCGAGCTGCAGCTGTGGTGTCACCCTTCCTGTCACGTGGATCAAGGGATCTGTGGCTTTCCCTCGAGGCTGTCCCTCGAGGCTTTCCCATGAGGCTTTCCCACAGGGCTGTGCCACGTGCCACTTTGGTGTGAGTCGATCTTCGGCGTGAAAGACGAGCCAGTGAAGGGAAAAGAGGTTCCTCTGGAATGGACTGAGACATCTGGGGGACTCTTGGAATGGTGGCACGACCCTGGAGTTCCTCTCGCCGTTCCTGTTGAGAGGGCCTCCTCTTGAGATGCATAGGGAACGCCGGGAACTCTTTCCCGACGAAGCGGGGAAAGGATCCCTCATCTCGAGCTACGAGGCGGAAACGGGGCTCCTCTGGATGTGGGCGGGACCCTCGTGATTCCTCTCGAGTGGAGACGGGTATGTCGGGGAACTTCTTGATTTGCACCAAGGGTGTGAAGGACCCTTTCGAAGTTCCAGAGGGGACGTGTGATCAGCCTCGAGACGCCTCAGCGGAAATGGGCCTCATCTCGCCTGGAGGGGAGAACCTCCTGGATTTTCTCGAGTTGCGGCAGGTCTTCTCGAGTTACGACGGGGACCTCAGGGACCCGCTCTGGTGGCCTCAGGAAAGGCCAGTCCCCATGCGAGTTGCTAGGGGACCTCTCGGGATTCCTCTCCCGTCCATGCCGGGGCCTCAGTCCTTGTGTGGAGTCGGGGCCGGAACCTGAGGATTCCTCTCCAGTGTTGCCATGGATCTTGGGGTGCTTCTGAGTCTCCCCAGGGGAGTCAGGCCTCGTCTCGAGTGGGGGCATGCACGTGCGCTTTCCTCCCGAGCTGCAGCAGTAGTGTCACGCTTCCTGTCACGTGGATCAAGGGATCTGTGGCTTTCCCTCGAGGCTGTCCCTCGAGGCTTTCCCACGAGGCTTTCCCACAGGGCTGTGCCACGTGCCACCTTGGTGTGAGTCGATCCTCGGCGTGAAAGACGAGCCGGTGAAGGGAAAAGAGGTTCCTCTGCAATGGACTGAGACATCTGGGGGACTCTTGGAATGGTGGCACGACCCTGGAGTTCCTCTCGCCGTTCCTGTTGAGAGGGCCTCCTCTTGAGATGCGACGGGAATGCCGGGAACTCTTTCCCGACGAAGCAGGGAAAGGATCCCTCATCTCGAGCTACGAGGCAGAAACCGGGCTCCTCTGGATGTGGGCGGGACCCTCGTGATTCCTCTCGAGTGGAGACGGGTATGTCGGGGAACTTCTTGATTTGCACCAAGGGTGTGAAGGACCCTTTCGACGTTCCAGAGGGGAGGTGTGATCAGCCTCGAGAGGCCTCAGCGGAAATGGGCCTCATCTTGCCTGGAGGGGAGAACCTCCTGGATTTTCTCGAGTTGCGGCAGGTCTTCTCGAGTTACGACAGGGACCTCAGGGACCCGCTCTGGTGGCCTCAGGAAAGGCCAGTCCCCATGCGAGTTGCTAGGGGACCTCTCGGGATTCCTCTCCCGTCCATGCCGGGGCCTCAGTCCTTGTGTGGAGTCGGGGCCGGAACCTGAGGATTCCTCTCCAGTGTTGCCATGGATCTTGGGGTGCTTCTGAGTCTCCCCAGGGGAGTCAGGCCTCGTCTCGAGTGGGGGCATGCACGTGCGCTTTCCTCCCGAGCTGCAGCAGTAGTGTCACGCTTCCTGTCACGTGGATCAAGGGATCTGTGGCTTTCCCTCGAGGCTGTCCCTCGAGGCTTTCCCACGAGGCTTTCCCACAGGGCTGTGCCACGTGCCACCTTGGTGTGAGTCGATCCTCGGCGTGAAAGACGAGCCGGTGAAGGGAAAAGAGGTTCCTCTGGAATGGACTGAGACATCTGGGGGACTCTTGGAATGGTGGCACGACCCTGGAGTTCCTCTCGCCGTTCCTGTTGAGAGGGCCTCCTCTTGAGATGCGACGGGAACGCCGGGAACTCTTTCCCGACGAAGCAGGGAAAGGATTCCTCATCTCGAGCTACGAGGCGGAAACGGGGCTCCTCTGGATGTGGGCGGGACCCTCGTGATTCCTCTCGAGTGGAGACGGGTATGTCGGGGAACTTCTTGATTTGCACCAAGGGTGTGAAGGACCCTTTCGAAGTTCCAGAGGGGAGGTGTGATCAGCCTCGAGAGGCCTCAGCGGAAATGGGCCTCATCTTGCCTGGAGGGGAGAACCTCCTGGATTTTCTCGAGTTGCGGCAGGTCTTCTCGAGTTACGACGGGGACCTCAGGGACCCGCTCTGGTGGCCTCAGGAAAGGCCAGTCCCCATGCGAGTTGCTAGGGGACCTCTCGGGATTCCTCTCCCGTCCATGCCGGGGCCTCAGTCCTTGTGTGGAGTCGGGGCCGGAACCTGAGGATTCCTCTCCAGTGTTGCCATGGATCTTGGGGTGCTTCTGAGTCTCCCCAGGGGAGTCAGGCCTCGTCTCGAGTGGGGGCATGCACGTGCGCTTTCCTCCCGAGCTGCAGCAGTAGTGTCACGCTTCCTGTCACGTGGATCAAGGGATCTGTGGCTTTCCCTCGAGGCTGTCCCTCGAGGCTTTCCCACGAGGCTTTCCCACAGGGCTGTGCCACGTGCCACCTTGGTGTGAGTCGATCCTCGGCGTGAAAGACGAGCCGGTGAAGGGAAAAGAGGTTCCTCTGGAATGGACTGAGACATCTGGGGGACTCTTGGAATGGTGGCACGACCCTGGAGTTCCTCTCGCCGTTCCTGTTGAGAGGGCCTCCTCTTGAGATGCGACGGGAACGCCGGGAACTCTTTCCCGACGAAGCAGGGAAAGGATCCCTCATCTCGAGCTACGAGGCGGAAACGGGGCTCCTCTGGATGTGGGCGGGACCCTCGTGATTCCTCTCGAGTGGAGACGGGTATGTCGGGGAACTTCTTGATTAGCACCAAGGGTGTGAAGGACCCTTTCGAAGTTCCAGAGGTGAGGTGTGATCAGCCTCGAGACGCCTCAGCGGAAATGGGCCTCCTCTCGCCTGGAGGGGAGAACCTCCTGGATTTTCTCGAGTTGCGGCAGGTCTTCTCGAGTTACGAAGGGGACCTGAGGGACCCGCTCTGGTGGCCTCAGGAAAGGCCAGTCCCCATGCGAGTTGCTAGGGGACCTCTCGGGATTCCTCTCCCGTCCATGCCGGGGCCTCAGTCCTTGTGTGGAGTCGGGGCCGGAACGTGAGGATTCCTCTCCAGTGTTGCCATGGATCTTGGGGTGCTTCTGAGTCTCCCCAGGGGAGTCAGGCCTCGTCTCGAGTGGGGGCATGCACGTGCGCTTTCCTCCCGAGCTGCAGCTGTGGTGTCACCCTTCCTGTCACGTGGATCAAGGGATCTGTGGCTTTCCCTCGAGGCTGTCCCTCGAGGCTTTCCCATGAGGCTTTCCCACAGGGCTGTGCCACGTGCCACTTTGGTGTGAGTCGATCTTCGGCGTGAAAGACGAGCCAGTGAAGGGAAAAGAGGTTCCTCTGGAATGGACTGAGACATCTGGGGGACTCTTGGAATGGTGGCACGACCCTGGAGTTCCTCTCGCCGTTCCTGTTGAGAGGGCCTCCTCTTGAGATGCATAGGGAACGCCGGGAACTCTTTCCCGACGAAGCGGGGAAAGGATCCCTCATCTCGAGCTACGAGGCGGAAACGGGGCTCCTCTGGATGTGGGCGGGACCCTCGTGATTCCTCTCGAGTGGAAACGGGTATGTCGGGGAACTTCGTGATTTGCACCAAGGGTGTGAAGGACCCTTTCGAAGTTCCAGAGGTGACGTGTGATCAGCCTCGAGACGCCTCAGCGGAAATGGGCCTCATCTCGCCTGGAGGGGAGAACCTCCTGGATTTTCTCGAGTTGCGGCAGGTCTTCTCGAGTTACGACGGGGACCTCAGGGACCCGCTCTGGTGGCCTCAGGAAAGGCCAGTCCCCATGCGAGTTGCTAGGGGACCTCTCGGGATTCCTCTCCCGTCCATGCCGGGGCCTCAGTCCTTGTGTGGAGTCGGGTCCGGAACCTGAGGATTCCTCTCCAGTGTTGCCATGGATCTTGGGGTGCTTCTGAGTCTCCCCAGGGGAGTCAGGCCTCGTCTCGAGTGGGGGCATGCACGTGCGCTTTCCTCCCGAGCTGCAGCAGTAGTGTCACGCTTCCTGTCACGTGGATCAAGGGATCTGTGGCTTTCCCTCGAGGCTGTCCCTCGAGGCTTTCCCACGAGGCTTTCCCACAGGGCTGTGCCACGTGCCACCTTGGTGTGAGTCGATCCTCGGCGTGAAAGACGAGCCGGTGAAGGGAAAAGAGGTTCCTCTGGAATGGACTGAGACATCTGGGGGACTCTTGGAATGGTGGCACGACCCTGGAGTTCCTCTCGCCGTTCCTGTTGAGAGGGCCTCCTCTTGAGATGCGACGGGAACGCCGGGAACTCTTTCCCGACGAAGCAGGGAAAGGATCCCTCATCTCGAGCTACGAGGCGGAAACGGGGCTCCTCTGGATGTGGGCGGGACCCTCGTGATTCCTCTCGAGTGGAGACGGGTATGTCGGGGAACTTCTTGATTTGCACCAAGGGTGTGAAGGACCCTTTCGAAGTTCCAGAGGGGAGGTGTGATCAGCCTCGAGAGGCCTCAGCGGAAATGGGCCTCATCTTGCCTGGAGGGGAGAACCTCCTGGATTTTCTCGAGTTGCGGCAGGTCTTCTCGAGTTACGACGGGGACCTCAGGGACCCGCTCTGGTGGCCTCAGGAAAGGCCAGTCCCCATGCGAGTTGCTAGGGGACCTCTCGGGATTCCTCTCCCGTCCATGCCGGGGCCTCAGTCCTTGTGTGGAGTCGGGGCCGGAACCTGAGGATTCCTCTCCAGTGTTGCCATGGATCTTGGGGTGCTTCTGAGTCTCCCCAGGGGAGTCAGGCCTCGTCTCGAGTGGGGGCATGCACGTGCGCTTTCCTCCCGAGCTGCAGCAGTAGTGTCACGCTTCCTGTCACGTGGATCAAGGGATCTGTGGCTTTCCCTCGAGGCTGTCCCTCGAGGCTTTCCCACGAGGCTTTCCCACAGGGCTGTGCCACGTGCCACCTTGGTGTGAGTCGATCCTCGGCGTGAAAGACGAGCCGGTGAAGGGAAAAGAGGTTCCTCTGGAATGGACTGAGACATCTGGGGGACTCTTGGAATGGTGGCACGACCCTGGAGTTCCTCTCGCCGTTCCTGTTGAGAGGGCCTCCTCTTGAGATGCGACGGGAACGCCGGGAACTCTTTCCCGACGAAGCAGGGAAAGGATCCCTCATCTCGAGCTACGAGGCGGAAACGGGGCTCCTCTGGATGTGGGCGGGACCCTCGTGATTCCTCTCGAGTGGAGACGGGTATGTCGGGGAACTTCTTGATTAGCACCAAGGGTGTGAAGGACCCTTTCGAAGTTCCAGAGGTGAGGTGTGATCAGCCTCGAGACGCCTCAGCGGAAATGGGCCTCCTCTCGCCTGGAGGGGAGAACCTCCTGGATTTTCTCGAGTTGCGGCAGGTCTTCTCGAGTTACGAAGGGGACCTGAGGGACCCGCTCTGGTGGCCTCAGGAAAGGCCAGTCCCCATGCGAGTTGCTAGGGGACCTCTCGGGATTCCTCTCCCGTCCATGCCGGGGCCTCAGTCCTTGTGTGGAGTCGGGGCCGGAACGTGAGGATTCCTCTCCAGTGTTGCCATGGATCTTGGGGTGCTTCTGAGTCTCCCCAGGGGAGTCAGGCCTCGTCTCGAGTGGGGGCATGCACGTGCGCTTTCCTCCCGAGCTGCAGCTGTGGTGTCACCCTTCCTGTCACGTGGATCAAGGGATCTGTGGCTTTCCCTCGAGGCTGTCCCTCGAGGCTTTCCCATGAGGCTTTCCCACAGGGCTGTGCCACGTGCCACTTTGGTGTGAGTCGATCTTCGGCGTGAAAGACGAGCCAGTGAAGGGAAAAGAGGTTCCTCTGGAATGGACTGAGACATCTGGGGGACTCTTGGAATGGTGGCACGACCCTGGAGTTCCTCTCGCCGTTCCTGTTGAGAGGGCCTCCTCTTGAGATGCATAGGGAACGCCGGGAACTCTTTCCCGACGAAGCGGGGAAAGGATCCCTCATCTCGAGCTACGAGGCGGAAACGGGGCTCCTCTGGATGTGGGCGGGACCCTCGTGATTCCTCTCGAGTGGAAACGGGTATGTCGGGGAACTTCTTGATTTGCACCAAGGGTGTGAAGGACCCTTTCGAAGTTCCAGAGGTGACGTGTGATCAGCCTCGAGACGCCTCAGCGGAAATGGGCCTCATCTCGCCTGGAGGGGAGAACCTCCTGGATTTTCTCGAGTTGCGGCAGGTCTTCTCGAGTTACGACGGGGACCTCAGGGACCCGCTCTGGTGGCCTCAGGAAAGGCCAGTCCCCATGCGAGTTGCTAGGGGACCTCTCGGGATTCCTCTCCCGTCCATGCCGGGGCCTCAGTCCTTGTGTGGAGTCGGGGCCGGAACCTGAGGATTCCTCTCCAGTGTTGCCATGGATCTTGGGGTGCTTCTGAGTCTCCCCAGGGGAGTCAGGCCTCGTCTCGAGTGGGGGCATGCACGTGCGCTTTCCTCCCGAGCTGCAGCAGTAGTGTCACGCTTCCTGTCACGTGGATCAAGGGATCTGTGGCTTTCCCTCGAGGCTGTCCCTCGAGGCTTTCCCACGAGGCTTTCCCACAGGGCTGTGCCACGTGCCACCTTGGTGTGAGTCGATCCTCGGCGTGAAAGACGAGCCGGTGAAGGGAAAAGAGGTTCCTCTGGAATGGACTGAGACATCTGGGGGACTCTTGGAATGGTGGCACGACCCTGGAGTTCCTCTCGCCGTTCCTGTTGAGAGGGCCTCCTCTTGAGATGCGACGGGAATGCCGGGAACTCTTTCCCGACGAAGCAGGGAAAGGATCCCTCATCTCGAGCTACGAGGCAGAAACCGGGCTCCTCTGGATGTGGGCGGGACCCTCGTGATTCCTCTCGAGTGGAGACGGGTATGTCGGGGAACTTCTTGATTTGCACCAAGGGTGTTAAAGACCCTTTCGACGTTCCAGAGGGGAGGTGTGATCAGCCTCGAGAGGCCTCAGCGGAAATGGGCCTCATCTTGCCTGGAGGGGAGAACCTCCTGGATTTTCTCGAGTTGCGGCAGGTCTTCTCGAGTTACGACAGGGACCTCAGGGACCCGCTCTGGTGGCCTCAGGAAAGGCCAGTCCCCATGCGAGTTGCTAGGGGACCTCTCGGGATTCCTCTCCCGTCCATGCCGGGGCCTCAGTCCTTGTGTGGAGTCGGGGCCGGAACGTGAGGATTCCTCTCCAGTGTTGCCATGGATCTTGGGGTGCTTCTGAGTCTCCCCAGGGGAGTCAGGCCTCGTCTCGAATGGGGGCATGCACGTGCGCTTTCCTCCCGAGCTGCAGCAGTAGTGTCACGCTTCCTGTCACGTGGATCAAGGGATCTGTGGCTTTCCCTCGAGGCTGTCCCTCGAGGCTTTCCCACGAGGCTTTCCCACAGGGCTGTGCCACGTGCCACCTTGGTGTGAGTCGATCCTCGGCGTGAAAGACGAGCCGGTGAAGGGAAAAGAGGTTCCTCTGGAATGGACTGAGACATCTGGGGGACTCTTGGAATGGTGGCACGACCCTGGAGTTCCTCTGGCCGTTCCTGTTGAGAGGGCCTCCTCTTGAGATGCGACGGGAACGCCGGGAACTCTTTCCCGACGAAGCAGGGAAAGGATCCCTCATCTCGAGCTACGAGGCGGAAACGGGGCTCCTCTGGATGTGGGCGGGACCCTCGTGATTCCTCTCGAGTGGAGACGGTTATGTCGGGGAACTTCTTGATTTGCACCAAGGGTGTGAAGGACCCTTTCGACGTTCCAGAGGGGAGGTGTGATCAGCCTCGAGAGGCCTCAGCGGAAATGGGCCTCATCTTGCCTGGAGGGGAGAACCTCCTGGATTTTCTCGAGTTGCGGCAGGTCTTCTCGAGTTACGACAGGGACCTCAGGGACCCGCTCTGGTGGCCTCAGGAAAGGCCAGTCCCCATGCGAGTTGCTAGGGGACCTCTCGGGATTCCTCTCCCGTCCATGCCGGGGCCTCAGTCCTTGTGTGGAGTCGGGGCCGGAACCTGAGGATTCCTCTCCTGTGTTGCCATGGATCTTGGGGTGCTTCTGAGTCTCCCCAGGGGAGTCAGGCCTCGTCTCGAATGGGGGCATGCACGTGCGCTTTCCTCCCGAGCTGCAGCAGTAGTGTCACGCTTCCTGTCACGTGGATCAAGGGATCTGTGGCTTTCCCTCGAGGCTGTCCCTCGAGGCTTTCCCACGAGGCTTTCCCACAGGGCTGTGCCACGTGCCACCTTGGTGTGAGTCGATCCTCGGCGTGAAAGACGAGCCGGTGAAGGGAAAAGAGGTTCCTCTGGAATGGACTGAGACATCTGGGGGACTCTTGGAATGGTGGCACGACCCTGGAGTTCCTCTCGCCGTTCCTGTTGAGAGGGCCTCCTCTTGAGATGCGACAGGAACGCCGGGAACTCTTTCCCGACGAAGCAGGGAAAGGATCCCTCATCTCGAGCTACGAGGCGGAAACGGGGCTCCTCTGGATGTGGGCGGGACCCTCGTGATTCCTCTCGAGTGGAGACGGGTATGTCGGGGAACTTCTTGATTTGCACCAAGGGTGTGAAGGACCCTTTCGAAGTTCCAGAGGTGACGTGTGATCAGCCTCGAGACGCCTCAGCGGAAATGGGCCTCATCTCGCCTGGAGGGGAGAACCTCCTGGATTTTCTCGAGTTGCGGCAGGTCTTCTCGAGTTACGACGGGGACCTGAGGGACCCGCTCTGGTGGCCTCAGGAAAGGCCAGTCCCCATGCGAGTTGCTAGGGGACCTCTCGGGATTCCTCTCCCGTCCATGCCGGGGCCTCAGTCCTTGTGTGGAGTCGGGGCCGGAACGTGAGGATTCCTCTCCAGTGTTGCCATGGATCTTGGGGTGCTTCTGAGTCTCCCCAGGGGAGTCAGGCCTCGTCTCGAGTGGGGGCATGCACGGGCGCTTTCCTCCCGAGCTGCAGCTGTGGTGTCACCCTTCCTGTCACGTGGATCAAGGGATCTGTGGCTTTCCCTCGAGGCTGTCCCTCGAGGCTTTCCCATGAGGCTTTCCCACAGGGCTGTGCCACGTGCCACTTTGGTGTGAGTCGATCTTCGGCGTGAAAGACGAGCCAGTGAAGGGAAAAGAGGTTCCTCTGGAATGGACTGAGACATCTGGGGGACTCTTGGAATGGTGGCACGACCCTGGAGTTCCTCTCGCCGTTCCTGTTGAGAGGGCCTCCTCTTGAGATGCGACGGGAATGCCGGGAACTCTTTCCCGACGAAGCAGGGAAAGGATCCCTCATCTCGAGCTACGAGGCCGAAACGGGGCTCCTCTGGATGTGGGCGGGACCCTCGTGATTCCTCTCGAGTGGAGACGGGTATGTCGGGGAACTTCTTGATTTGCACCAAGGGTGTTAAAGACCCTTTCGACGTTCCAGAGGGGAGGTGTGATCAGCCTCGAGAGGCCTCAGCGGAAATGGGCCTCATCTTGCCTGGAGGGGAGAACCTCCTGGATTTTCTCGAGTTGCGGCAGGTCTTCTCGAGTTACGACAGGGACCTCAGGGACCCGCTCTGGTGGCCTCAGGAAAGGCCAGTCCCCATGCGAGTTGCTAGGGGACCTCTCGGGATTCCTCTCCCGTCCATGCCGGGGCCTCAGTCCTTGTGTGGAGTCGGGGCCGGAACGTGAGGATTCCTCTCCAGTGTTGCCATGGATCTTGGGGTGCTTCTGAGTCTCCCCAGGGGAGTCAGGCCTCGTCTCGAATGGGGGCATGCACGTGCGCTTTCCTCCCGAGCTGCAGCAGTAGTGTCACGCTTCCTGTCACGTGGATCAAGGGATCTGTGGCTTTCCCTCGAGGCTGTCCCTCGAGGCTTTCCCACGAGGCTTTCCCACAGGGCTGTGCCACGTGCCACCTTGGTGTGAGTCGATCCTCGGCGTGAAAGACGAGCCGGTGAAGGGAAAAGAGGTTCCTCTGGAATGGACTGAGACATCTGGGGGACTCTTGGAATGGTGGCACGACCCTGGAGTTCCTCTGGCCGTTCCTGTTGAGAGGGCCTCCTCTTGAGATGCGACGGGAACGCCGGGAACTCTTTCCCGACGAAGCAGGGAAAGGATCCCTCATCTCGAGCTACGAGGCGGAAACGGGGCTCCTCTGGATGTGGGCGGGACCCTCGTGATTCCTCTCGAGTGGAGACGGTTATGTCGGGGAACTTCTTGATTTGCACCAAGGGTGTGAAGGACCCTTTCGACGTTCCAGAGGGGAGGTGTGATCAGCCTCGAGAGGCCTCAGCGGAAATGGGCCTCATCTTGCCTGGAGGGGAGAACCTCCTGGATTTTCTCGAGTTGCGGCAGGTCTTCTCGAGTTACGACAGGGACCTCAGGGACCCGCTCTGGTGGCCTCAGGAAAGGCCAGTCCCCATGCGAGTTGCTAGGGGACCTCTCGGGATACCTCTCCCGTCCATGCCGGGGCCTCAGTCCTTGTGTGGAGTCGGGGCCGGAACCTGAGGATTCCTCTCCTGTGTTGCCATGGATCTTGGGGTGCTTCTGAGTCTCCCCAGGGGAGTCAGGCCTCGTCTCGAATGGGGGCATGCACGTGCGCTTTCCTCCCGAGCTGCAGCAGTAGTGTCACGCTTCCTGTCACGTGGATCAAGGGATCTGTGGCTTTCCCTCGAGGCTGTCCCTCGAGGCTTTCCCACGAGGCTTTCCCACAGGGCTGTGCCACGTGCCACCTTGGTGTGAGTCGATCCTCGGCGTGAAAGACGAGCCGGTGAAGGGAAAAGAGGTTCCTCTGGAATGGACTGAGACATCTGGGGGACTCTTGGAATGGTGGCACGACCCTGGAGTTCCTCTCGCCGTTCCTGTTGAGAGGGCCTCCTCTTGAGATGCGACGGGAACGCCGGGAACTCTTTCCCGACGAAGCAGGGAAAGGATCCCTCATCTCGAGCTACGAGGCGGAAACGGGGCTCCTCTGGATGTGGGCGGGACCCTCGTGATTCCTCTCGAGTGGAGACGGGTATGTCGGGGAACTTCTTGATTTGCACCAAGGGTGTGAAGGACCCTTTCGAAGTTCCAGAGGTGACGTGTGATCAGCCTCGAGACGCCTCAGCGGAAATGGGCCTCATCTCGCCTGGAGGGGAGAACCTCCTGGATTTTCTCGAGTTGCGGCAGGTCTTCTCGAGTTACGACGGGGACCTCAGGGACCCGCTCTGGTGGCCTCAGGAAAGGCCAGTCCCCATGCGAGTTGCTAGGGGACCTCTCGGGATTCCTCTCCCGTCCATGCCGGGGCCTCAGTCCTTGTGTGGAGTCGGGTCCGGAACCTGAGGATTCCTCTCCAGTGTTGCCATGGATCTTGGGGTGCTTCTGAGTCTCCCCAGGGGAGTCAGGCCTCGTCTCGAGTGGGGGCATGCACGTGCGCTTTCCT
The DNA here is from genome assembly GCF_023091745.1 of Budorcas taxicolor. Taxonomy (NCBI): domain Eukaryota; kingdom Metazoa; phylum Chordata; class Mammalia; order Artiodactyla; family Bovidae; genus Budorcas; species Budorcas taxicolor. The sequence continues at coordinate 162,510 of NW_026292779.1, read as the reverse complement.
CCCGAGCTGCAGCAGTAGTGTCACGCTTCCTGTCACGTGGATCAAGGGATCTGTGGCTTTCCCTCGAGGCTGTCCCTCGAGGCTTTCCCACGAGGCTTTCCCACAGGGCTGTGCCACGTGCCACCTTGGTGTGAGTCGATCCTCGGCGTGAAAGACGAGCCGGTGAAGGGAAAAGAGGTTCCTCTGGAATGGACTGAGACATCTGGGGGACTCTTGGAATGGTGGCACGACCCTGGAGTTCCTCTCGCCGTTCCTGTTGAGAGGGCCTCCTCTTGAGATGCGACGGGAACGCCGGGAACTCTTTCCCGACGAAGCAGGGAAAGGATCCCTCATCTCGAGCTACGAGGCGGAAACGGGGCTCCTCTGGATGTGGGCGGGACCCTCGTGATTCCTCTCGAGTGGAGACGGGTATGTCGGGGAACTTCTTGATTTGCACCAAGGGTGTGAAGGACCCTTTCGAAGTTCCAGAGGGGAGGTGTGATCAGCCTCGAGAGGCCTCAGCGGAAATGGGCCTCATCTCGCCTGGAGGGGAGAACCTCCTGGATTTTCTCGAGTTGCGGCAGGTCTTCTCGAGTTACGACGGGGACCTGAGGGACCCGCTCTGGTGGCCTCAGGAAAGGCCAGTCCCCATGCGAGTTGCTAGGGGACCTCTCGGGATTCCTCTCCCGTCCATGCCTGGGCCTCAGTCCTTGTGTGGAGTCGGGGCCGGAACGTGAGGATTCCTCTCCAGTGTTGCCATGGATCTTGGGGTGCTTCTGAGTCTCCCCAGGGGAGTCAGGCCTCGTCTCGAGTGGGGGCATGCACGTGCGCTTTCCTCCCGAGCTGCAGCTGTGGTGTCACCCTTCCTGTCACGTGGATCAAGGGATCTGTGGCTTTCCCTCGAGGCTGTCCCTCGAGGCTTTCCCATGAGGCTTTCCCACAGGGCTGTGCCACGTGCCACTTTGCTGTGAGTCGATCTTCGGCGTGAAAGACGAGCCAGTGAAGGGAAAAGAGGTTCCTCTGGAATGGACTGAGACATCTGGGGGACTCTTGGAATGGTGGCACGACCCTGGAGTTCCTCTCGCCGTTCCTGTTGAGAGGGCCTCCTCTTGAGATGCGTCGGGAACGCCGGGAACTCTTTCCCGACGAAGCGGGGAAAGGATCCCTCATCTCGAGCTACGAGGTGGAAACGGGGCTCCTCTGGATGTGGGCGGGACCCTCGTGATTCCTCTCGAGTGGAGACGGGTATGTCGGGGAACTTCTTGATTTGCACCAAGGGTGTGAAGGACCCTTTCGAAGTTCCAGCGGTGACGTGTGATCAGCCTCGAGACGCCTCATCGGAAATGGGCCTCATCTCGCCTGGAGGGGAGAACCTCCTGGATTTTCTCGAGTTGCGGCAGGTCTTCTCGAGTTACGACGGGGACCTCAGGGACCCGCTCTGGTGGCCTCAGGAAAGGCCAGTCCCCATGCGAGTTGCTAGGGGACCTCTCGGGATTCCTCTCCCGTCCATGCCGGGGCCTCAGTCCTTGTGTGGAGTCGGGTCCGGAACCTGAGGATTCCTCTCCAGTGTTGCCATGGATCTTGGGGTGCTTCTGAGTCTCCCCAGGGGAGTCAGGCCTCGTCTCGAGTGGGGGCATGCACGTGCGCTTTCCTCCCGAGCTGCAGCAGTAGTGTCACGCTTCCTGTCACGTGGATCAAGGGATCTGTGGCTTTCCCTCGAGGCTGTCCCTCGAGGCTTTCCCACGAGGCTTTCCCACAGGGCTGTGCCACGTGCCACCTTGGTGTGAGTCGATCCTCGGCGTGAAAGACGAGCCGGTGAAGGGAAAAGAGGTTCCTCTGGAATGGACTGAGACATCTGGGGGACTCTTGGAATGGTGGCACGACCCTGGAGTTCCTCTCGCCGTTCCTGTTGAGAGGGCCTCCTCTTGAGATGCGACGGGAACGCCGGGAACTCTTTCCCGACGAAGCAGGGAAAGGATCCCTCATCTCGAGCTACGAGGCGGAAACGGGGCTCCTCTGGATGTGGGCGGGACCCTCGTGATTCCTCTCGAGTGGAGACGGTTATGTCGGGGAACTTCTTGATTTGCACCAAGGGTGTGAAGGACCCTTTCGAAGTTCCAGAGGGGAGGTGTGATCAGCCTCGAGAGGCCTCAGCGGAAATGGGCCTCATCTCGCCTGGAGGGGAGAACCTCCTGGATTTTCTCGAGTTGCGGCAGGTCTTCTCGAGTTACGACGGGGACCTCAGGGACCCGCTCTGGTGGCCTCAGGAAAGGCCAGTCCCCATGCGAGTTGCTAGGGGACCTCTCGGGATTCCTCTCCCGTCCATGCCGGGGCCTCAGTCCTTGTGTGGAGTCGGGGCCGGAACGTGAGGATTCCTCTCCAGTGTTGCCATGGATCTTGGGGTGCTTCTGAGTCTCCCCAGGGGAGTCAGGCCTCGTCTCGAATGGGGGCATGCACGTGCGATTTCCTCCCGAGCTGCAGCAGTAGTGTCACGCTTCCTGTCACGTGGATCAAGGGATCTGTGGCTTTCCCTCGAGGCTGTCCCTCGAGGCTTTCCCACGAGGCTTTCCCACAGGGCTGTGCCACGTGCCACCTTGGTGTGAGTCGATCCTCGGCGTGAAAGACGAGCCCGTGAAGGGAAAAGAGGTTCCTCTGGAATGGACTGAGACATCTGGGGGACTCTTGGAATGGTGGCACGACCCTGGAGTTCCTCTCGCCGTTCCTGTTGAGAGGGCCTCCTCTTGAGATGCGACGGGAATGCCGGGAACTCTTTCCCGACGAAGCAGGGAAAGGATCCCTCATCTCGAGCTACGAGGCGGAAACGGGGCTCCTCTGGATGTGGGCGGGACCCTCGTGATTCCTCTCGAGTGGAGACGGGTATGTCGGGGAACTTCTTGATTTGCACCAAGGGTGTGAAGGACCCTTTCGAAGTTCCAGAGGTGAGGTGTGATCAGCCTCGAGACGCCTCAGCGGAAATGGGCCTCATCTCGCCTGGAGGGGAGAACCTCCTGGATTTTCTCGAGTTGCGGCAGGTCTTCTCGAGTTACGAAGGGGACCTGAGGGACCCGCTCTGGTGGCCTCAGGAAAGGCCAGTCCCCATGCGAGTTGCTAGGGGACCTCTCGGGATTCCTCTCCCGTCCATGCCGGGGCCTCAGTCCTTGTGTGGAGTCGGGGCCGGAACCTGAGGATTCCTCTCCAGTGTTGCCATGGATCTTGGGGTGCTTCTGAGTCTCCCCAGGGGAGTCAGGCCTCGTCTCGAGTGGGGGCATGCACGTGCGCTTTCCTCCCGAGCTGCAGCTGTGGTGTCACCCTTCCTGTCACGTGGATCAAGGGATCTGTGGCTTTCCCTCGAGGCTGTCCCTCGAGGCTTTCCCACGAGGCTTTCCCACAGGGCTGTGCCACGTGCCACCTTGGTGTGAGTCGATCCTCGGCGTGAAAGACGAGCCCGTGAAGGGAAAAGAGGTTCCTCTGGAATGGACTGAGACATCTGGGGGACTCTTGGAATGGTGGCACGACCCTGGAGTTCCTCTTGCCGTTCCTGTTGAGAGGGCCTCCTCTTGAGATGCGACGGGAACGCCGGGAACTCTTTCCCGACGAAGCAGGGAAAGGATCCCTCATCTCGAGCTACGAGGCGGAAACGGGGCTCCTCTGGATGTGGGCGGGACCATCGTGATTCCTCTCGAGTGGAGACGGGTATGTCGGGGAACTTCTTGATTTGCACCAAGGGTGTGAAGGAGCCTTTTGAAGTTCCAGAGGTGAGGTGTGATCAGGCTCGAGATGCCTCAGCGGAAATGGGCCTCATCTCGCCTGGAGGGGAGAACCTCCTGGATTTTCTCGAGTTGCGGCAGGTCTTCTCGAGTTACGACGGGGACCTCAGGGACCCGCTCTGTTGGCCTCAGGAAAGGCCAGTCCCCATGCGAGTTGCTAGGGGACCTCTCGGGATTCCTCTCCCGTCCATGCCGGGGCCTCAGTCCTTGTGTGGAGTCGGGGCCGGAACCTGAGGGTTCCTCTCCAGTGTTGCCATGGATCTTGGGGTGCTTCTGAGTCTCCCCAGGGGAGTCAGGCCTCGTCTTGAGTGGGGGCATGCACGTGCACTTTCCTCCCTAGCTGCAGCAGTAGTTTCACGCTTCCTGTCACGTGGATCAAGGGATCTGTGGCTTTCCCTCCAGGCTGTCCCTCGAGGCTTTCCCACGAGGCTTTCCCACAGGGCTGTGCCACGTGCCACCTTGGTGTGAGTCGATCCTCGGCGTGAAAGACGAGCCCGTGAAGGGAAAAGAGGTTCCTCTGGAATGGACTGAGACATCTGGGGGACTCTTGGAATGGTGGCACGACCCTGGAGTTCCTCTCGCCGTTCCTGTTGAGAGGGCCTCCTCTTGAGATGCGACGGGAACGCCGGGAACTCTTTCCCGACGAAGCAGGGAAAGGATCCCTCATCTCGAGCTACGAGGCGGAAACGGGGCTCCTCTGGATGTGGGCGGGACCCTCGTGATTCCTCTCGAGTGGAGACGGGTATGTCGGGGAACTTCTTGATTTGCACCAAGGGTGTGAAGGACCCTTTCGAAGTTCCAGAGGTGAGGTGTGATCAGCCTCGAGACGCCTCAGCGGAAATGGGCCTCATCTCGCCTGGAGGGGAGAACCTCCTGGATTTTCTCGAGTTGCGGCAGGTCTTCTCGAGTTACGACGGGGACCTCAGGGACCCGCTCTGGTGGCCTCAGGAAAGGCCTGTCCCCATGCGAGTTGCTAGGGAACCTCTCGGGATTCCTCTCCCGTCCATGCTGGGGCCTCAGTCCTTGTGTGGAGTCGGGGCCGGAACCTGAGGATTCCTCTACAGTGTTGCCATGGATCTTGGGGTGCTTCTGAGTCTCCCCAGGGGAGTCAGGCCTCGTCTCGAGTGGGGGCATGCACGTGCGCTTTCCTCCCGAGCTGCAGCAGTAGTGTCACGCTTCCTGTCACGTGGATCAAGGGATCTGTGGCTTTCCCTCGAGGCTGTCCCTCGAGGCTTTCCCACGAGGCTTTCCCACAGGGCTGTGCCACGTGCCACCTTGGTGTGAGTCGATCCTCGGCGTGAAAGACGAGCCGGTGAAGGGAAAAGAGATTCCTCTGGAATGGACTGAGACATCTGGGGGACTCTTGGAATGGTGACACGACCCTGGAGTTCCTCTCGCCATTCCTGTTGAGAGGGCCTCCTCTTGAGATGCGACGGGAACGCCGGGAACTCTTTCCCGACGAAGCAGGGAAAGGATCCCTCATCTCGAGCTACGAGGCGGAAACGGGGCTCCTCTGGATGTGGGCGGGACCATCGTGATTCCTCTCGAGTGGAGACGGGTATGTCGGGGAACTTCTTGATTTGCACCAAGGGTGTGAAGGACCCTTTCGAAGTTCCAGAGGTGAGGTGTGATCAGCCTCGAGACGCCTCAGCGGAAATGGGCCTCATCTCGCCTGGAGGGGAGAACCTCCTGGATTTTCTCGAGTTGCGGCAGGTCTTCTCGAGTTACGACGGGGACCTCAGGGACCCGCTCTGGTGGCCTCAGGAAAGGCCAGTCCCCATGCGAGTTGCTAGGGGACCTCTCGGGATTCCTCTCCCGTCCATGCCGGGGCCTCAGTCCTTGTGTGGAGTCGGGGCCGGAACCTGAGGATTCCTCTCCAGTGTTGCCATGGATCTTGGGGTGCTTCTGAGTCTCCCCAGGGGAGTCAGGCCTCGTCTCGAGTGGGGGCATGCACGTGCGCTTTCCTCCCGAGCTGCAGCAGTAGTGTCACGCTTCCTGTCACGTGGATCAAGGGATCTGTGGCTTTCCCTCCAGGCTGTCCCTCGAGGCTTTCCCACGAGGCTTTCCCACAGGGCTGTGCCACGTGCCACCTTGGTGTGAGTCGATCCTCGGCGTGAAAGACGAGCCGGTGAAGGGAAAAGAGGTTCCTCTGGAATGGACTGAGACATCTGGGGGACTCTTGGAATGGTGGCACGACCCTGGAGTTCCTCTCGCCGTTCCTGTTGAGAGGGCCTCCTCTTGAGATGCGACGGGAACGCCGGGAACTCTTTCCCGACGAAGCAGGGAAAGGATCCCTCATCTCGAGCTACGAGGCGGAAACGGGGCTCCTCTGGATGTGGGCGGGACCCTCGTGATTCCTCTCGAGTGGAGACGGGTATGTCGGGGAACTTCTTGATTTGCACCAAGGGTGTGAAGGACCCTTTCGAAGTTCCAGAGGTGAGGTGTGATCAGCCTCGAGACGCCTCAGCGGAAATGGGCCTCATCTCGCCTGGAGGGGAGAACCTCCTGGATTTTCTCGAGTTGCGGCAGGTCTTCTCGAGTTACGACGGGGACCTCAGGGACCCGCTCTGGTGGCCTCAGGAAAGGCCAGTCCCCATGCGAGTTGCTAGGGGACCTCTCGGGATTCCTCTCCCGTCCATGCCGGGGCCTCAGTCCTTGTGTGGAGTCGGGGCCGGAACCTGAGGATTCCTCTCCAGTGTTGCCATGGATCTTGGGGTGCTTCTGAGTCTCCCCAGGGGAGTCAGGCCTCGTCTCGAGTGGGGGCATGCACGTGCGCTTTCCTCCCGAGCTGCAGCAGTATTGTCACGCTTCCTGTCACGTGGATCAAGGGATCTGTGGCTTTCCCTCGAGGCTGTCCCTCGAGGCTTTCCCACGAGGCTTTCCCACAGGGCTGTGCCACGTGCCACCTTGGTGTGAGTCGATCCTCGGCGTGAAAGACGAGCCGGTGAAGGGAAAAGAGGTTCCTCTGGAATGGACTGAGACATCTGGGGGACTCTTGGAATGGTGGCACGACCCTGGAGTTCCTCTCGCCGTTCCTGTTGAGAGGGCCTCCTCTTGAGATGCGACGGGAACGCCGGGAACTCTTTCCCGACGAAGCAGGGAAAGGATCCCTCATCTCGAGCTACGAGGCGGAAACGGGGCTCCTCTGGATGTGGGCGGGACCCTCGTGATTCCTCTCGAGTGGAGACGGGTATGTCGGGGAACTTCTTGATTTGCACCAAGGGTGTGAAGGACCCTTTCGAAGTTCCAGAGGTGAGGTGTGATCAGCCTCGAGACGCCTCAGCGGAAATGGGCCTCATCTCGCCTGGAGGGGAGAACCTCCTGGATTTTCTCGAGTTGCGGCAGGTCTTCTCGAGTTACGACGGGGACCTCAGGGACCCGCTCTGGTGGCCTCAGGAAAGGCCAGTCCCCATGCGAGTTGCTAGGGGACCTCTCGGGATTCCTCTCCCGTCCATGCCGGGGCCTCAGTCCTTGTGTGGAGTCGGGGCCGGAACCTGAGGATTCCTCTCCAGTGTTGCCATGGATCTTGGGGTGCTTCTGAGTCTCCCCAGGGGAGTCAGGCCTCGTCTCGAGTGGGGGTATGCACGTGCGCTTTCCTCCCGAGCTGCAGCAGTAGTGTCACGCTACCTGTCACGTGGATCAAGGGATCTGTGGCTTTCCCTCGAGGCTGTCCCTCGAGGCTTTCCCACGAGGCTTTCCCACAGGGCTGTGCCACGTGCCACCTTGGTGGGAGTCGATCCTCGGCGTGAAAGACGAGCCGGTGAAGGGAAAAGAGGTTCCTCTGGAATGGACTGAGACATCTGGGGGACTCTTGGAATGGTGGCACGACCCTGGAGTTCCTCTCGCCATTCCTGTTGACAGGGCCTCCTCTTGAGATGCGACGGGAACGCCGGGAACCCTTTCCCGACGAAGCAGGGAAAGGATCCCTCATCTCGAGCTACGAGGCGGAAACGGGGCTCCTCTGGATGTGGGCGGGACCCTCGTGATTCCTCTCGAGTGGAGACGGGTATGTCGGGGAACTTCTTGATTTGCACCAAGGGTGTGAAGGACCCTTTCGAAGTTCCAGAGGTGAGGTGTGATCAGCCTCGAGACGCCTCAGCGGAAATGGGCCTCATCTCGCCTGGAGGGGAGAACCTCCTGGATTTTCTCGAGTTGCGGCAGGTCTTCTCGAGTTACGACGGGGACCTCAGGGACCCGCTCTGGTGGCCTCAGGAAAGGCCAGTCCCCATGCGAGTTGCTAGGGGACCTCTCGGGATTCCTCTCCCGTCCATGCCGGGGCCTCAGTCCTTGTGTGGAGTCGGGGCCGGAACCTGAGGATTCCTCTCCAGTGTTGCCATGGATCTTGGGGTGCTTCTGAGTCTTCCCAGGGGAGTCAGGCCTCGTCTCGAGTGGGGGCATGCACGTGCGCTTTCCTGCCGAGCTGCAGCAGTAGTGTCACGCTTCCTGTCACGTGGATCAAGGGATCTGTGGCTTTCCCTCCAGGCTGTCCCTCCAGGCTTTTCCACGAGGCTTTCCCACAGGGCTGTGCCACGTGCCACCTTGGTGTGAGTCGATCCTCGGCGTGAAAGACGAGCCGGTGAAGGGAAAAGAGGTTCCTCTGGAATGGACTGAGACATCTGGGGGACTCTTGGAATGGTGGCACGACCCTGGAGTTCCTCTCGCCGTTCCTGTTGAGAGGGCCTCCTCTTGAGATGCGACGGGAACGCCGGGAACTCTTTCCCGACGAAGCAGGGAAAGGATCCCTATCTCTAGGTACGAGGCGGAAACGGGGCTCCTCTGGATGTGGGCGGGACCCTCGTGATTCCTCTCGAGTGGAGACGGGTATGTCGGGGAACTTCTTGATCTGCACCAAGGGTGTGAAGGACCCTTTCGAAGTTCCAGAGGTGAGGTGTGATCAGCCTCGAGACGCCTCAGCGGAAATGGGCCTCATCTCGCCTGGAGGGGAGAACCTCCTGGATTTTCTCGAGATGCGGCAGGTCTTCTCGAGTTACGACGGGGACCTCAGGGACCCGCTCTGGTGGCCTCAGGAAAGGCCAGTCCCCATGCGAGTTGCTAGGGGACCTCTCGGGATTCCTCTCCCGTCCATGCTGGGGCCTCAGTCCTTGTGTGGAGTCGGGGCCGGAACGTGAGGATTCCTCTCCAGTGTTGCCATGGATCTTGGGGTGCTTCTGAGTCTCCCCAGGGGAGTCAGGCCTCGTCTCGAGTGGGGGCATGCACGTGCGCTTTCCTCCCGCGCTGCAGCAGTAGTGTCACGCTTCCTGTCCCGTGGATCAAGGGATCTGTGGTTTTCCCTCCAGGCTGTCCCTCGAGGCTTTCCCACGAGGCTTTCCCACAGGGCTGTGCCACGTGCCACCTTGGTGTGAGTCGATCCTCGGCGTGAAAGACGAGCCCGTGAAGGGAAAAGAGGTTCCTCTGGAATGGACTGAGACATCTGGGGGACTCTTGGAATGGTGGCACGACCCTGGAGTTCCTCTTGCCGTTCCTGTTGAGAGGGCCTCCTCTTGAGATGCGACGGGAACGCCGGGAACTCTTTCCCGACAAAGCAGGGAAAGGATCCCTCACCTCGAGCTACGAGGCGGAAACGGGGCTCCTCTGGATGTGGGCGGGACCATCGTGATTCCTCTCGAGTGGAGACGGGTATGTCGGGGAACTTCTTGATTTGCACCAAGGGTGTGAAGGAGCCTTTTGAAGTTCCAGAGGTGAGGTGTGATCAGCCTCGAGATGCCTCAGCGGAAATGGGCCTCATCTCGCCTGGAGGGGAGAACCTCCTGGATTTTCTCGAGTTGCGGCAGGTCTTCTCGAGTTACGACGGGGACCTCAGGGACCCGCTCTAGTGGCCTCAGGAAAGGCCAGTCCCCATGCGAGTTGCTAGGGGACCTCTCGGGATTCCTCTCCCGTCCATGTCGGGGCCTCAGTCCTTGTGTGGAGTCGGGGCCGGAACCTGAGGATTCCTCTCCAGTGTTCCATGGATCTTGGGGTGCTTCTGAGTCTCCCCAGGGGAGTCAGGCCTCGTCTTGAGTGGGGGCATGCACGTGCACTTTCCTCCCTAGCTGCAGCAGTAGTTTCACGCTTCCTGTCACGTGGATCAAGGGATCTGTGGCTTTCCCTCCAGGCTGTCCCTCGAGGCTTTCCCACGAGGCTTTCCCACAGGGCTGTGCCACGTGCCACCTTGGTGTGAGTCGATCCTCGGCGTGAAAGACGAGCCGCTGAAGGGAAAAGAGGTTCCTCTGGAATGGACTGAGACATCTGGGGGACTCTTGGAATGGTGGCACGACCCTGGAGTTCCTCTCGCCGTTCCTGTTGAGAGGGCCTCCTCTTGAGATGCGACGGGAACGCCGGGAACTCTCCCGACGAAGCAGGGAAAGGATCCCTCATCTCGAGCTACGAGGCGGAAACGGGGCTCCTCTGGATGTGGGCGGGACCCTCGTGATTCCTCTCGAGTGGAGACGGGTATGTCGGGGAACTTCTTGATTTGCACCAAGGGTGTGAAGGACCCTTTCGAAGTTCCAGAGGTGAGGTGTGATCAGCCTCGAGACGCCTCAGCGGAAATGGGCCTCATCTCGCCTGGAGGGGAGAACCTCCTGGATTTTCTCGAGTTGCGGCAGGTCTTCTCGAGTTACGATGGGGACCTCAGGGACCCGCTCTGGTGGCCTCAGGAAAGGCCAGTCCCCATGCGAGTTGCTAGGGGACCTCTCGGGATTCCTCTCCCGTCCATGCTGGGGCCTCAGTCCTTGTGTGGAGTCGGGGCCGGAACCTGAGGATTCCTCTCCAGTGTTGCCATGGATCTTGGGGTGCTTCTGAGTCTCCCCAGGGGAGTCAGGCCTCGTCTCGAGTGGGGGCATGCACGTGCGCTTTCCTCCCGAGCTGCAGCAGTAGTGTCACGCTTCCTGTCACGTGGATCAAGGGATCTGTGGCTTTCCCTCCAGGCTGTCCCTCGAGGCTTTCCCACGAGGCTTTCCCACAGGGCTGTGCCACGTGCCACCTTGGTGTGAGTCGATCCTCGGCGTGAAAGACGAGCCGCTGAAGGGAAAAGAGGTTCCTCTGGAATGGACTGAGACATCTGGGGGACTCTTGGAATGGTGGCACGACCCTGGAGTTCCTCTCGCCATTCCTGTTGAGAGGGCCTCCTCTTGAGATGCGACGGGAACGCCGGGAACTCTTTCCCGACGAAGCAGGGAAAGGATCCCTCATCTCGAGCTACGAGGCGGAAACGGGGCTCCTCTGGATGTGGGCGGGACCATCGTGATGCCTCTCGAGTGGAGACGGGTATGTCGGGGAACTTCTTGATTTGCACCAAGGGTGTGAAGGACCCTTTCGAAGTTCCAGAGGTGAGGTGTGATCAGCCTCGAGACGCCTCAGCGGAAATGGGCCTCATCTCGCCTGGAGGGGAGAACCTCCTGGATTTTCTCGAGTTGCGGCAGGTCTTCTCGAGTTACGACGGGGACCTCAGGGACCCGCTCTGGTGGCCTCAGGAAAGGCCAGTCCCCATGCGAGTTGCTCGGGGACCTCTCGGGATTCCTCTCCCGTCCATGCCGGGGCCTCAGTCCTTGTGTGGAGTCGGGGCCGGAACCTGAGGATTCCTCTCCAGTGTTGCCATGGATCTTGGGGTGCTTCTGAGTCTCCCCAGGGGAGTCAGGCCTCGTCTCGAGTGGGGGCATGCACGTGCGATTTCCTCCCGAGCTGCAGCAGTAGTGTCACGCTTCCTGTCACGTGGATCAAGGGATCTGTGGCTTTCCCTCGAGGCTGTCCCTCGAGGCTTTCCCACGAGGCTTTCCCACAGGGCTGTGCCACGTGCCACCTTGGTGGGAGTCGATCCTCGGCGTGAAAGACGAGCCGCTGAAGGGAAAAGAGGTTCCTCTGGAATGGACTGAGACATCTGGGGGACTCTTGGAATGGTGGCACGACCCTGGAGTTCCTCTCGCCGTTCCTGTTGAGAGGGCCTCCTCTTGAGATGCGACGGGAACGCCGGGAACTCTTTCCCGACGAAGCAGGGAAAGGATCCCTCATCTCGAGCTACGAGGCGGAAACGGGGCTCCTCTGGATGTGGGCGGGACCCTCGTGATTCCTCTCGAGTGGAGACGGGTATGTCGGGGAACTTCTTGATTTGCACCAAGGGTGTGAAGGACCCTTTCGAAGTTCCAGAGGTGAGGTGTGATCAGCCTCGAGACGCCTCAGCGGAAATGGGCCTCATCTCGCCTGGAGGGGAGAACCTCCTGGATTTTCTCGAGTTGCGGCAGGTCTTCTCGAGTTACGACGGGGACCTCAGGGACCCGCTCTGGTGGCCTCAGGAAAGGCCAGTCCCCATGCGAGTTGCTAGGGGACCTCTCGGGATTCCTCTCCCGTCCATGCCGGGGCCTCAGTCCTTGTGTGGAGTCGGGGCCGGAACCTGAGGATTCCTCTCCAGTGTTGCCATGGATCTTGGGGTGCTTCTGAGTCTCCCCAGGGGAGTCAGGCCTCGTCTCGAGTGGGGGCATGCACGTGCGCTTTCCTCCCGCGCTGCAGCAGTAGTGTCACGCTTCCTGTCACGTGGATCAAGGGATCTGTGGCTTTCCCTCGAGGCTGTCCCTCGAGGCTTTCCCACGAGGCTTTCCCACAGGGCTGTGCCACGTGCCACCTTGGTGTGAGTCGATCCTCGGCGTGAAAGACGAGCCGCTGAAGGGAAAAGAGGTTCCTCTGGAATGGACTGAGACATCTGGGGGACTCTTGGAATGGTGGCACGACCCTGGAGTTCCTCTCGCCGTTCCTGTTGAGAGGGCCTCCTCTTGAGATGCGACGGGAACGCCGGGAACTCTTTCCCGACGAAGCAGGGAAAGGATCCCTCATCTCGAGCTACGAGGCGGAAACGGGGCTCCTCTGGATGTGGGCGGGACCCTCGTGATTCCTCTCGAGTGGAGACGGGTATGTTGGGGAACTTCTTGATTTGCACCAAGGGTGTGAAGGACCCTTTCGAAGTTCCAGAGGTGAGGTGTGATCAGCCTCGAGACGCCTCAGCGGAAATGGGCCTCATCTCGCCTGGAGGGGAGAACCTCCTGGATTTTCTCGAGTTGCGGCAGGTCTTCTCGAGTTACGACGGGGACCTCAGGGACCCGCTCTGGTGGCCTCAGGAAAGGCCAGTCCCCATGCGAGTTGCTAGGGGACCTCTCGGGATTCCTCTCCCGTCCATGCCGGGGCCTCAGTCCTTGTGTGGAGTCGGGGCCGGAACCTGAGGATTCCTCTCCAGTGTTGCCATGGATCTTGGGGTGCTTCTGAGTCTCCCCAGGGGAGTCAGGCCTCGTCTCGAGTGGGGGCATGCACGTGCGCTTTCCTCCCGCGCTGCAGCAGTAGTGTCACGCTTCCTGTCACGTGGATCAAGGGATCTGTGGCTTTCCCTCGAGGCTGTCCCTCGAGGCTTTCCCACGAGGCTTTCCCACAGGGCTGTGCCACGTGCCACCTTGGTGTGAGTCGATCCTCGGCGTGAAAGACGAGCCCGTGAAAGGAAAAGAGGTTCCTCTGGAATGGACTGAGACATCTGGGGACTCTTGGAATGGTGGCACGACCCTGGAGTTCCTCTTGCCGTTCCTGTTGAGAGGGCCTCCTCTTGAGATGCGACGGGAACGCCGGGAACTCTTTCCCGACGAAGCAGGGAAAGGATCCCTCATCTCGAGCTACGAGGCGGAAACGGGGCTCCTCTGGATGTGGGCGGGACCATCGTGATTCCTCTCGAGTGGAGACGGGTATGTCGGGGAACTTCTTGATTTGCACCAAGGGTGTGAAGGAGCCTTTTGAAGTTCCAGAGGTGAGGTGTGATCAGCCTCGAGACGCCTCAGCGGAAATGGGCCTCATCTCGCCTGGAGGGGAGAACCTCCTGGATTTTCTCGAGTTGCGGCAGGTCTTCTCGAGTTACGACGGGGACATCAGGGACCCGCTCTGGTGGCCTCAGGAAAGGCCAGTCCCCATGCGAGTTGCTAGGGGACCTCTCGGGATTCCTCTCCCGTCCATGCCGGGGCCTCAGTCCTTGTGTGGAGTCGGGGCCGGAACCTGAGGATTCCTCTCCAGTGTTGCCATGGATCTTGGGGTGCTTCTGAGTCTCCCCAGGGGAGTCAGGCCTCGTCTTGAGTGGGGGCATGCACGTGCACTTTCCTCCCTAGCTGCAGCAGTAGTTTCACGCTTCCTGTCACGTGGATCAAGGGATCTGTGGCTTTCCCTCGAGGCTGTCCCTCGAGGCTTTCCCACGAGGCTTTCCCACAGGGCTGTGCCACGTGCCACCTTGGTGGGAGTCGACCCTCGGCGTGAAAGACGAGCCGCTGAAGGGAAAAGAGGTTCCTCTGGAATGGACTGAGACATCTGGGGGACTCTTGGAATGGTGGCACGACCCTGGAGTTCCTCTCGCCGTTCCTGTTGAGAGGGCCTCCTCTTGAGATGCGACGGGAATGCCGGGAACTCTTTCCCGACGAAGCAGGGAAAGGATCCCTCATCTCGAGCTACGAGGCGGATACGGGGCTCCTCTGGATGTGGGCGGGACCCTCGTGATTCCTCTCGAGTGGAGTCGGGTATGTCGGGGAACTTCTTGATTTGCACCAAGGGTGTGAAGGACCCTTTCGAAATTCCAGAGGGGAGGTGTGATCAGCCTCGAGACGCCTCAGCGGAAATGGGCCTCATCTCGCCTGGAGGGGAGAACCTCCTGGATTTTCTCGAGTTGCGGCAGGTCTTCTCGAGTTACGACGGGGACCTCAGGGACCCGCTCTGGTGGCCTCAGGAAAGGCCAGTCCCCATGCGAGTTGCTAGGGGACCTCTCTGGATTCCTCTCCCGTCCATGCCGGGGCCTCAGTCCTTGTGTGGATTCGGGGCCGGAACCTGAGGATTCCTCTCCAGTGTTGCCATGGATCTTGGGGTGCTTCTGAGTCTCCCCAGGGGAGTCAGGCCTCGTCTCGAGTGGGGGCATGCACGTGCGCTTTCCTCCCGAGCTGCAGCAGTAGTGTCACGCTTCCTGTCACGTGGATCAAGGGATCTGTGGCTTTCCCTCGAGGCTGTCCCTCGAGGCTTTCCCACGAGGCTTTCCCACAGGGCTGTGCCACGTGCCACCTTGGTGGGAGTCGATCCTCGGCGTGAAAGACGAGCCCGTGAAGGGAAAAGAGGTTCCTCTGGAATGGACTGAGACATCTGGGGGACTCTTGGAATGGTGGCACGACCCTGGAGTTCCTCTTGCCGTTCCTGTTGAGAGGGCCTCCTCTTGAGATGCGACGGGAACGCCGGGAACTCTTTCCCGACGATGCAGGGAAAGGATCCCTCATCTCGAGCTACGAGGCGGAAACGGGCTCCTCTGGATGTGGGCGGGACCCTCGTGATTCCTCTCGAGTGGAGACGGGTATGTAGGGGAACTTCTTGATTTGCACCAAGGTTGTGAAGGAGCCTTTTGAAGTTCCAGAGGTGTGGTGTGATCAGCCTCGAGACGCCTCAGTGGAAATGGGCCTCATCTCGCCTGGAGGGGAGAACCTCCTGGATTTTCTCGAGTTGCGGCAGGTCTTCTCGAGTTACGACGGGGACCTCAGGGACCCGCTCTGGTGGCCTCAGGAAAGGCCAGTCCCCATGCGAGTTGCTAGGGGACATCTCGGGATTCCTCTCCCGTCCATGCCGGGGCCTCAGTCCTTGTGTGGAGTCGGGGCCGGAACCTGAGGATTCCTCTCCAGTGTTGCCATGGATCTTGGGGTGCTTCTGAGTCTCCCTAGGGGAGTCAGGCCTCGTCTCGAGTGGGGGCATGCACGTGCGCTTTCCTCCCGAGCTGCAGCAGTAGTGTCACGCTTCCTGTCACGTGGATCAAGGAATCTGTGGCTTTCCCTCGAGGCTGTCCCTCGAGGCTTTCCCACGAGGCTTTCCCACAGGGCTGTGCCACGTGCCACCTTGGTGTGAGTCGATCCTCGGCGTGAAGGACGAGCCGGTGAAGGGAAAAGAGGTTCCTCTGGAATGGACTGAGACATCTGGGGGACTCTTGGAATGGTGGCACGACCCTGGAGTTCCTCTCGCCATTCCTGTTGAGAGGGCCTCCTCTTGAGATGCGACGGGAACGCCGGGAACTCTTTCCCGACGAAGCAGGGAAAGGATCCCTCATCTCGAGCTACGAGGCGGAAACGGGGCTCCTCTGGATGTGGGCGGGACCCTCGTGATTCCTCTCGAGTGGAGACGGGTATGTCGGGGAACTTCTTGATTTGCACCAAGGGTGTGAAGGACCCTTTCGAAGTTCCAGAGGTGAGGTGTGATCAGCCTCGAGACGCCTCAGCGGAAATGGGCCTCATCTCGCCTGGAGGGGAGAACCTCCTGGATTTTCTCGAGTTGCGGCAGGTCTTCTCGAGTTACGACGGGGACCTCAGGGACCCGCTCTGGTGGCCTCAGGAAAGGCCAGTCCCCATGCGAGTTGCTAGGGGACCTCTCGGGATTCCTCTCCCGTCCATGCCGGGGCCTCAGTCCTTGTGTGGAGTCGGGGCCGGAACCTGAGGATTCCTCTCCAGTGTTGCCATGGATCTTGGGGTGCTTCTGAGTCTCCCCAGGGGAGTCAGGCCTCGTCTCGAGTGGGGGCATGCACGTGCGCTTTCCTCCCGCGCTGCAGCAGTAGTGTCACGCTTCCTGTCACGTGGATCAAGGGATCTGTGGCTTTCCCTCGAAGCTGTCCCTCGAGGCTTTCCCACGAGGCTTTCCCACAGGGCTGTGCCACGTGCCACCTTGGTGTGAGTCGATCCTCGGCGTGAAAGACGAGCCCGTGAAGGGAAAAGAGGTTCCTCTGGAATGGACTGAGACATCTGGGGGACTCTTGGAATGGTGGCACGACCCTGGAGTTCCTCTTGCCGTTCCTGTTGAGAGGGCCTCCTCTTGAGATGCGACGGGAACGCCGGGAACTCTTTCCCGACGAAGCAGGGAAAGGATCCCTCATCTCGAGCTACGAGGCGGAAACGGGGCTCCTCTGGATGTGGGCGGGACCATCGTGATTCCTCTCGAGTGGAGACGGGTATGTCGGGGAACTTCTTGATTTGCACCAAGGGTGTGAAGGAGCCTTTTGAAGTTCCAGAGGTGAGGTGTGATCAGCCTCGAGACGCCTCAGCGGAAATGGGCCTCATCTCGCCTGGAGGGGAGAACGTCCTGGATTTTCTCGAGTTGCGGCAGGTCTTCTCGAGTTACGACGGGGACATCAGGGACCCGCTCTGGTGGCCTCAGGAAAGGCCAGTCCCCATGCGAGTTGCTAGGGGACCTCTCGGGATTCCTCTCCCGTCCATGCCGGGGCCTCAGTCCTTGTGTGGAGTCGGGGCCGGAACCTGAGGATTCCTCTCCAGTGTTGCCATGGATCTTGGGGTGCTTCTGAGTCTCCCCAGGGGAGTCAGGCCTCGTCTTGAGTGGGGGCATGCACGTGCACTTTCCTCCCTAGCTGCAGCAGTAGTTTCACGCTTCCTGTCACGTGGATCAAGGGATCTGTGGCTTTCCCTCGAGGCTGTCCCTCGAGGCTTTCCCACGAGGCTTTCCCACAGGGCTGTGCCACGTGCCACCTTGGTGGGAGTCGACCCTCGGCGTGAAAGACGAGCCGGTGAAGGGAAAAGAGGTTCCTCTGGAATGGACTGAGACATCTGGGGGACTCTTGGAATGGTGGCACGACCCTGGAGTTCCTCTCGCCGTTCCTGTTGAGAGGGCCTCCTCTTGAGATGCGACGGGAATGCCGGGAACTCTTTCCCGACGAAGCAGGGAAAGGATCCCTCATCTCGAGCTACGAGGCGGATACGGGGCTCCTCTGGATGTGGGCGGGACCCTCGTGATTCCTCTCGAGTGGAGTCGGGTATGTCGGGGAACTTCTTGATTTGCACCAAGGGTGTGAAGGACCCTTTCGAAATTCCAGAGGGGAGGTGTGATCAGCCTCGAGACGCCTCAGCGGAAATGGGCCTCATCTCGCCTGGAGGGGAGAACCTCCTGGATTTTCTCGAGTTGCGGCAGGTCTTCTCGAGTTACGACGGGGACCTCAGGGACCCGCTCTGGTGGCCTCAGGAAAGGCCAGTCCCCATGCGAGTTGCTAGGGGACCTCTCTGGATTCCTCTCCCGTCCATGCCGGGGCCTCAGTCCTTGTGTGGAGTCGGGGCCGGAACCTGAGGATTCCTCTCCAGTGTTGCCATGGATCTTGGGGTGCTTCTGAGTCTCCCCAGGGGAGTCAGGCCTCGTCTCGAGTGGGGGCATGCACGTGCGCTTTCCTCCCGAGCTGCAGCAGTAGTGTCACGCTTCCTGTCACGTGGATCAAGGGATCTGTGGCTTTCCCTCGAGGCTGTCCCTCGAGGCTTTCCCACGAGGCTTTCCCACAGGGCTGTGCCACGTGCCACCTTGGTGGGAGTCGACCCTCGGCGTGAAAGACGAGCCGGTGAAGGGAAAAGAGGTTCCTCTGGAATGGACTGAGACATCTGGGGGACTCTTGGAATGGTGGCACGACCCTGGAGTTCCTCTCGCCGTTCCTGTTGAGAGGGCCTCCTCTTGAGATGCGACGGGAACGCCGGGAACTCTTTCCCGACGATGCAGGGAAAGGATCCCTCATCTCGAGCTACGAGGCGGAAACGGGCTCCTCTGGATGTGGGCGGGACCCTCGTGATTCCTCTCGAGTGGAGACGGCTAGGTCGGGGAACTTCTTGATTTGCGCCAAGGGTGTGAAGGACCATTTCGAAGTTCCAGAGGTGAGGTGTGATCAGCCTCGAGACGCCTCAGCGGAAATGGGCCTCATCTCGCCTGGAGGGGAGAACCTCCTGGATTTTCTCGAGTTGCGGCAGGTCTTCTCGAGTTACGACGGGGACCTCAGGGACCCGCTCTGTTGGCCTCAGGAAAGGCCAGTCCCCATGCGAGTTGCTAGGGGACCTCTCGGGATTCCTCTCCCGTCCATGCCGGGGCCTCAGTCCTTGTGTGGAGTCGGGGCCGGAACCTGAGGATTCCTCTCCAGTGTTGCCATGGATCTTGGGGTGCTTCTGAGTCTCCCCAGGGGAGTCAGGCCTCGTCTCGAGTGGGGGCATGCACGTGCGCTTTCCTCCCGAGCTGCAGCAGTAGTGTCACGCTTCCTGTCACGTGGATCAAGGGATCTGTGGCTTTCCCTCGAGGCTGTCCCTCGAGGCATTCCCACGAGGCTTTCCCACAGGGCTGTGCCACGTGCCACCTTGGTGTGAGTCGATCCTCGGCGTGAAAGACGAGCCGCTGAAGGGAAAAGAGGTTCCTCTGGAATGGACTGAGACATCTGGGGGACTCTTGGAATGGTGGCACGACCCTGGAGTTCCTCTCGCCGTTCCTGTTGAGAGGGCCTCCTCTTGAGATGCGACGGGAACGCCGGGAACTCTTTCCCGACGAAGCAGGGAAAGGATCCCTCATCTCGAGCTATGAGGCGGAAACGGGGCTCCTCTGGATGTGGGCGGGACCCTCTTGATTCCTCTCGAGTGGAGACGGGTATGTCGGGGAACTTCTTGATTTGCACCAAGGGTGTGAAGGACCCTTTCGAAGTTCCAGAGGTGAGGTGTGATCAGCCTCGAGACGCCTCAGCGGAAATGGGCCTCATCTCGCCTGGAGGGGAGAACCTCCTGGATTTTCTCGAGTTGCGGCAGGTCTTCTCGAGTTACGACGGGGACCTCAGGGACCCGCTCTGGTGGCCTCAGGAAAGGCCAGTCCCCATGCGAGTTGCTAGGGGACCTCTCGGGATTCCTCTCCCGTCCATGCCGGGGCCTCAGTCCTTGTGTGGAGTCGGGGCCGGAACCTGAGGATTCCTCTCCAGTGTTGCCATGGATCATGGGGTGCTTCTGAGTCTCCCCAGGGGAGTCAGGCCTCGTCTCGAGTGGGGGCATGCACGTGCGCTTTCCTCCCGAGCTGCAGCAGTAGTGTCACGCTTCCTGTCACGTGGATCAAGGGATCTGTGGCTTTCCCTCGAGGCTGTCCCTCGAGGCTTTTCCACGAGGCTTTCCCACAGGGCTGTGCCACGTGCCACCTTGGTGTGAGTCGATCCTCGGCGTGAAAGACGAGCCGGTGAAGGGAAAAGAGGTTCCTCTGGAATGGACTGAGACATCTGGGGGACTCTTGGAATGGTGGCACGACCCTGGAGTTCCTCTCGCCGTTCCTGTTGAGAGGGCCTCCTCTTGAGATGCGACGGGAACGCCGGGAACTCTTTCCCGACGAAGCAGGGAAAGGATCCCTCATCTCGAGCTACGAGGCGGAAACGGGGCTCCTCTGGATGTGGGCGGGACCATCGTGATTCCTCTCGAGTGGAGACGGGTATGTCGGGGAACTTCTTGATTTGCACCAAGGGTGTGAAGGAGCCTTTTGAAGTTCCAGAGGTGAGGTGTGATCAGCCTCGAGACGCCTCAGCGGAAATGGGCCTCATCTCGCCTGGAGGGGAGAACCTCCTGGATTTTCTCGAGTTGCGGCAGCTCTTCTCGAGTTACGACGGGGACATCAGGGACCCGCTCTGGTGGCCTCAGGAAAGGCCAGTCCCCATGCGAGTTGCTAGGGGACCTCTCGGGATTCCTCTCCCGTCCATGCCGGGGCCTCAGTCCTTGTGTGGAGTCGGGGCCGGAACCTGAGGATTCCTCTCCAGTGTTGCCATGGATCTTGGGGTGCTTCTGAGTCTCCCCAGGGGAGTCAGGCCTCGTCTTGTGTGGGGGCATGCACGTGCACTTTCCTCCCTAGCTGCAGCAGTAGTTTCACGCTTCCTGTCACGTGGATCAAGGGATCTGTGGCTTTCCCTCCAGGCTGTCCCTCGAGGCTTTCCCACGAGGCTTTCCCACAGGGCTGTGCCACGTGCCACCTTGGTGGGAGTCGACCCTCGGCGTGAAAGACGAGCCGGTGAAGGGAAAAGAGGTTCCTCTGGAATGGACTGAGACATCTGGGGGACTCTTGGAATGGTGGCACGACCCTGGAGTTCCTCTCGCCGTTCCTGTTGAGAGGGCCTCCTCTTGAGATGCGACGGGAATGCCGGGAACTCTTTCCCGACGAAGCAGGGAAAGGATCCCTCATCTCGAGCTACGAGGCGGATACGGGGCTCCTCTGGATGTGGGCGGGACCCTCGTGATTCCTCTCGAGTGGAGACGGGTATGTCGGGGAACTTCTTGATTTGCACCAAGGGTGTGAAGGACCCTTTCGAAATTCCAGAGGGGAGGTGTGATCAGCCTCGAGACGCCTCAGCGGAAATGGGCCTCATCTCGCCTGGAGGGGAGAACCTCCTGGATTTTCTCGAGTTGCGGCAGGTCTTCTCGAGTTACGACGGGGACCTCAGGGACCCGCTCTGGTGGCCTCAGGAAAGGCCAGTCCCCATGCGAGTTGCTAGGGGACCTCTCTGGATTCCTCTCCCGTCCATGCCGGGGCCTCAGTCCTTGTGTGGATTCGGGGCCGGAACCTGAGGATTCCTCTCCAGTGTTGCCATGGATCTTGGGGTGCTTCTGAGTCTCCCCAGGGGAGTCAGGCCTCGTCTCGAGTGGGGGCATGCACGTGCGCTTTCCTCCCGAGCTGCAGCAGTAGTGTCACGCTTCCTGTCACGTGGATCAAGGGATCTGTGGCTTTCCCTCGAGGCTGTCCCTCGAGGCTTTCCCACGAGGCTTTCCCACAGGGCTGTGCCACGTGCCACCTTGGTGTGAGTCGATCCTCGGCGTGAAAGACGAGCCCGTGAAGGGAAAAGAGGTTCCTCTGGAATGGACTGAGACATCTGGGGGACTCTTGGAATGGTGGCACGACCCTGGAGTTCCTCTTGCCGTTCCTGTTGAGAGGGCCTCCTCTTGAGATGCGACGGGAATGCCGGGAACTCTTTCCCGAAGATGCAGGGAAAGGATCCCTCATCTCGAGCTACGAGGCGGAAACGGGCTCCTCTGGATGTGGGCGGGACCCTCGTGATTCCTCTCGAGTGGAGACGGGTATGTAGGGGAACTTCTTGATTTGCACCAAGGTTGTGAAGGAGCCTTTTGAAGTTCCAGAGGTGAGGTGTGATCAGCCTCGAGACGCCTCAGTGGAAATGGGCCTCATCTCGCCTGGAGGGGAGAACCTCCTGGATTTTCTCGAGTTGCGGCAGGTCTTCACGAGTTACGACGGGGACCTCAGGGACCCGCTCTGGTGGCCTCAGGAAAGGCCAGTCCCCATGCGAGTTGCTAGGGGACATCTCGGGATTCCTCTCCCGTCCATGCCGGGGCCTCAGTCCTTGTGTGGAGTCGGGGCCGGAACCTGAGGATTCCTCTCCAGTGTTGCCATGGATCTTGGGGTGCTTCTGAGTCTCCCCAGGGGAGTCAGGCCTCGTCTCGAGTGGGGGCATGCACGTGCGCTTTCCTCCCGAGCTGCAGCAGTAGTGTCACGCTTCCTGTCACGTGGATCAAGGAATCTGCGGCTTTCCCTCGAGGCTGTCCCTCGAGGCTTTCCCACGAGGCTTTCCCACAGGGCTGTGCCACGTGCCACCTTGGTGTGAGTCGATCCTCGGCGTGAAAGACGAGCCGGTGAAGGGAAAAGAGGTTCCTCTGGAATGGACTGAGACATCTGGGGGACTCTTGGAATGGTGGCACGACCCTGGAGTTCCTCTCGCCGTTCCTGTTGAGAGGGCCTCCTCTTGAGATGCGACGGGAACGCCGGGAACTCTTTCCCGACGAAGCAGGGAAAGAATCCCTCATCTCGAGCTACGAGGCGGAAACGGGGCTCCTCTGGATGTGGGCGGGACCCTCGTGATTCCTCTCGAGTGGAGACGGCTAGGTCGGGGAACTTCTTGATTTGCACCAAGGGTGTGAAGGACCCTTTCGAAGTTCCAGAGGTGAGGTGTGATCAGCCTCGAGACGCCTCAGCGGAAATGGGCCTCATCTCGCCTGGAGGGGAGAACCTCCTGGATTTTCTCGAGTTGCGGCAGGTCTTCTCGAGTTACGACGGGGACCTCAGGGACCCGCTCTGGTGGCCTCAGGAAAGGCCAGTCCCCATGCGAGTTGCTAGGGGACCTCTCGGGATTCCTCTCCCGTCCATGCCGGGGCCTCAGTCCTTGTGTGGAGTCGGGGCCGGAACCTGAGGATTCCTCTCCAGTGTTGCCATGGATCATGGGGTGCTTCTGAGTCTTCCCAGGGGAGTCAGGCCTCGTCTCGAGTGGGGGCATGCACGTGCGCTTTCCTCCCGAGCTGCAGCAGTAGTGTCACGCTTCCTGTCACGTGGATCAAGGGATCTGTGGCTTTCCCTCGAGGCTGTCCCTCGAGGCTTTTCCACGAGGCTTTCCCACAGGGCTGTGCCACGTGCCACCTTGGTGTGAGTCGATCCTCGGCGTGAAAGACGAGCCGGTGAAGGAAAAAGAGGTTCCTCTGGAATGGACTGAGACATCTGGGGGACTCTTGGAATGGTGGCACGACCCTGGAGTTCCTCTCGCCATTCCTGTTGAGAGGGCCTCCTCTTGAGATGCGACGGGAACGCCGGGAACTCTTTCCCGACGAAGCAGGGAAAGGATCCCTCATCTCGAGCTACGAGGCGGAAACGGGGCTCCTCTGGATGTGGGCGGGACCCTCGTGATTCCTCTCGAGTGGAGACGGGTATGTCGGGGAACTTCTTGATTTGCACCAAGGGTGTGAAGGACCCTTTCGAAGTTCCAGAGGTGAGGTGTGATCAGCCTCGAGACGCCTCAGCGGAAATGGGCCTCATCTCGCCTGGAGGGGAGAACCTCCTGGATTTTCTCGAGTTGCGGCAGGTCTTCTCGAGTTACGACGGGGACCTCAGGGACCCGCTCTGGTGGCCTCAGGAAAGGCCAGTCCCCATGCGAGTTGCTAGGGGACCTCTCGGGATTCCTCTCCCGTCCATGCCGGGGCCTCAGTCCTTGTGTGGAGTCGGGGCCGGAACCTGAGGATTCCTCTTCAGTGTTGCCATGGATCTTGGGGTGCTTCTGAGTCTCCCCAGGGGAGTCAGGCCTCGTCTCGAGTGGGGGCATGCACGTGCGCTTTCCTCCCGCGCTGCAGCAGTAGTGTCACGCTTCCTGTCACGTGGATCAAGGGATCTGTGGCTTTCCCTCGAGGCTGTCCCTCGAGGCTTTCCCACGAGGCTTTCCCACAGGGCTGTGCCACGTGCCACCTTGGTGTGAGTCGATCCTCGGCGTGAAAGACGAGCCCGTGAAGGGAAAAGAGGTTCCTCTGGAATGGACTGAGACATCTGGGGGACTCTTGGAATGGTGGCACGACCCTGGAGTTCCTCTTGCCGTTCCTGTTGAGAGGGCCTCCTCTTGAGATGCGACGGGAACGCCGGGAACTCTTTCCCGACGAAGCAGGGAAAGGATCCCTCATCTCGAGCTACGAGGCGGAAACGGGGCTCCTCTGGATGTGGGCGGGACCATCGTGATTCCTCTCGAGTGGAGACGGGTATGTCGGGGAACTTCTTGATTTGCACCAAGGGTGTGAAGGAGCGTTTTGAAGTTCCAGAGGTGAGGTGTGATCAGCCTCGAGACGCCTCAGCGGAAATGGGCCTCATCTCGCCTGGAGGGGAGAACCTCCTGGATTTTCTCGAGTTGCGGCAGCTCTTCTCGAGTTACGACGGGGACATCAGGGACCCGCTCTGGTGGCCTCAGGAAAGGCCAGTCCCCATGCGAGTTGCTAGGGGACTTCTCGGGATTCCTCTCCCGTCCATGCCGGGGCCTCAGTCCTTGTGTGGAGTCGGGGCCGGAACCTGAGGATTCCTCTCCAGTGTTGCCATGGATCTTGGGGTGCTTCTGAGTCTCCCCAGGGGAGTCAGGCCTCGTCTTGAGTGGGGGCATGCACGTGCACTTTCCTCCCTAGCTGCAGCAGTAGTTTCACGCTTCCTGTCACGTGGATCAAGGGATCTGTGGCTTTCCCTCGAGGCTGTCCCTCGAGGCTTTCCCACGAGGCTTTCCCACAGGGCTGTGCCACGTGCCACCTTGGTGGGAGTCGACCCTCGGCGTGAAAGACGAGCCGGTGAAGGGAAAAGAGGTTCCTCTGGAATGGACTGAGACATCTGGGGGACTCTTGGAATGGTGGCACGACCCTGGAGTTCCTCTCGCCGTTCCTGTTGAGAGGGCCTCCTCTTGAGATGAGACGGGAATGCCGGGAACTCTTTCCCGACGAAGCAGGGAAAGGATCCCTCATCTCGAGCTACGAGGCGGATACGGGGCTCCTCTGGATGTGGGCGGGACCCTCGTGATTCCTCTCGAGTGGAGACGGGTATGTCGGGGAACTTCTTGATTTGCACCAAGGGTGTGAAGGACCCTTTCGAAATTCCAGAGGGGAGGTGTGATCAGCCTCGAGACGCCTCAGCGGAAATGGGCCTCATCTCGCCTGGAGGGGAGAACCTCCTGGATTTTCTCGAGTTGCGGCAGGTCTTCTCGAGTTACGACGGGGACCTCAGGGACCCGCTCTGGTGGCCTCAGGAAAGGCCAGTCCCCATGCGAGTTGCTAGGGGACCTCTCTGGATTCCTCTCCCGTCCATGCCGGGGCCTCAGTCCTTGTGTGGATTCGGGGCCGGAACCTGAGGATTCCTCTCCAGTGTTGCCATGGATCTTGGGGTGCTTCTGAGTCTCCCCAGGGGAGTCAGGCCTCGTCTCGAGTGGGGGCATGCACGTGCGCTTTCCTCCCGAGCTGCAGCAGTAGTGTCACGCTTCCTGTCACGTGGATCAAGGGATCTGTGGCTTTCCCTCGAGGCTGTCCCTCGAGGCTTTCCCACGAGGCTTTCCCACAGGGCTGTGCCACGTGCCACCTTGGTGTGAGTCGATCCTCGGCGTGAAAGACGAGCCGGTGAAGGGAAAAGAGGTTCCTCTGGAATGGACTGAGACATCTGGGGGACTCTTGGAATGGTGGCACGACCCTGGAGTTCCTCTCGCCGTTCCTGTTGAGAGGGCCTCCTCTTGAGATGCGACGGGAACGCCGGGAACTCTTTCCCGACGAAGCAGGGAAAGGATCCCTCATCTCGAGCTACGAGGCGGAAACGGGGCTCCTCTGGATGTGGGCGGGACCCTCGTGATTCCTCTCGAGTGGAGACGGGTATGTCGGGGAACTTCTTGATTTGCACCAAGGGTGTGAAGGACCCTTTCGAAGGTCCAGAGGTGAGGTGTGATCAGCCTCGAGACGCCTCAGCGGAAATGGGCCTCATCTCGCCTGGAGGGGAGAACCTCCTGGATTTTCTCGAGTTGCGGCAGGTCTTCTCGAGTTACGACGGGGACCTCAGGGACCCGCTCTGGTGGCCTCAGGAAAGGCCAGTCCCCATGCGAGTTGCTAGGGGACCTCTCGGGATTCCTCTCCCGTCCATGCCGGGGCCTCAGTCCTTGTGTGGAGTCGGGGCCGGAACCTGAGGATTCCTCTTCAGTGTTGCCATGGATCTTGGGGTGCTTCTGAGTCTCCCCAGGGGAGTCAGGCCTCGTCTCGAGTGGGGGCATGCACGTGCGCTTTCCTCCCGCGCTGCAGCAGTAGTGTCACGCTTCCTGTCACGTGGATCAAGGGATCTGTGGCTTTCCCTCGAGGCTGTCCCTCGAGGCTTTCCCACGAGGCTTTCCCACAGGGCTGTGCCACGTGCCACCTTGGTGTGAGTCGATCCTCGGCGTGAAAGACGAGCCCGTGAAGGGAAAAGAGGTTCCTCTGGAATGGACTGAGACATCTGGGGGACTCTTGGAATGGTGGCACGACCCTGGAGTTCCTCTTGCCGTTCCTGTTGAGAGGGCCTCCTCTTGAGATGCGACGGGAACGCCGGGAACTCTTTCCCGACGAAGCAGGGAAAGGATCCCTCATCTCGAGCTACGAGGCGGAAACGGGGCTCCTCTGGATGTGGGCGGGACCATCGTGATTCCTCTCGAGTGGAGACGGGTATGTCGGGGAACTTCTTGATTTGCACCAAGGGTGTGAAGGAGCCTTTTGAAGTTCCAGAGGTGAGGTGTGATCAGCCTCGAGACGCCTCAGCGGAAATGGGCCTCATCTCGCCTGGAGGGGAGAACCTCCTGGATTTTCTCGAGTTGCGGCAGCTCTTCTCGAGTTACGACGGGGACATCAGGGACCCGCTCTGGTGAGCTCAGGAAAGGCCAGTCCCCATGCGAGTTGCTAGGGGACCTCTCGGGATTCCTCTCCCGTCCATGCCGGGGCCTCAGTCCTTGTGTGGAGTCGGGGCCGGAACCTGAGGATTCCTCTCCAGTGTTGCCATGGATCTTGGGGTGCTTCTGAGTCTCCCCAGGGGAGTCAGGCCTCGTCTTGAGTGGGGGCATGCACGTGCACTTTCCTCCCTAGCTGCAGCAGTAGTTTCACGCTTCCTGTCACGTGGATCAAGGGATCTGTGGCTTTCCCTCGAGGCTGTCCCTCGAGGCTTTCCCACGAGGCTTTCCCACAGGGCTGTGCCACGTGCCACCTTGGTGGGAGTCGACCCTCGGCGTGAAAGACGAGCCGGTGAAGGGAAAAGAGGTTCCTCTGGAATGGACTGAGACATCTGGGGGACTCTTGGAATGGTGGCAC
This sequence comes from Budorcas taxicolor, assembly GCF_023091745.1. NCBI lineage: Eukaryota > Metazoa > Chordata > Mammalia > Artiodactyla > Bovidae > Budorcas > Budorcas taxicolor. The sequence continues at coordinate 135,362 of NW_026292779.1, read as the reverse complement.
GACCCTGGAGTTCCTCTCGCCGTTCCTGTTGAGAGGGCCTCCTCTTGAGATGCGACGGGAATGCCGGGAACTCTTTCCCGACGAAGCAGGGAAAGGATCCCTCATCTCGAGCTACGAGCGGATACGGGGCTCCTCTGGATGTGGGCGGGACCCTCGTGATTCCTCTCGAGTGGAGACGGGTATGTCGGGGAACTTCTTGATTTGCACCAAGGGTGTGAAGGACCCTTTCGAAATTCCAGAGGGGAGGTGTGATCAGCCTCGAGACGCCTCAGCGGAAATGGGCCTCATCTCGCCTGGAGGGGAGAACCTCCTGGATTTTCTCGAGTTGCGGCAGGTCTTCTCGAGTTACGACGGGGACCTCAGGGACCCGCTCTGGTGGCCTCAGGAAAGGCCAGTCCCCATGCGAGTTGCTAGGGGACCTCTCTGGATTCCTCTCCCGTCCATGCCGGGGCCTCAGTCCTTGTGTGGATTCGGGGCCGGAACCTGAGGATTCCTCTCCAGTGTTGCCATGGATCTTGGGGTGCTTCTGAGTCTCCCCAGGGGAGTCAGGCCTCGTCTCGAGTGGGGGCATGCACGTGCGCTTTCCTCCCGAGCTGCAGCAGTAGTGTCACGCTTCCTGTCACGTGGATCAAGGGATCTGTGGCTTTCCCTCGAGGCTGTCCCTCGAGGCTTTCCCACGAGGCTTTCCCACAGGGCTGTGCCACGTGCCACCTTGGTGTGAGTCGATCCTCGGCGTGAAAGACGAGCCCGTGAAGGGAAAAGAGGTTCCTCTGGAATGGACTGAGACATCTGGGGGACTCTTGGAATGGTGGCACGACCCTGGAGTTCCTCTTGCCGTTCCTGTTGAGAGGGCCTCCTCTTGAGATGCGACGGGAACGCCGGGACTCTTTCCCGAAGATGCAGGGAAAGGATCCCTCATCTCGAGCTACGAGGCGGAAACGGGCTCCTCTGGATGTGGGCGGGACCCTCGTGATTCCTCTCGAGTGGAGACGGGTATGTAGGGGAACTTCTTGATTTGCACCAAGGTTGTGAAGGAGCCTTTTGAAGTTCCAGAGGTGAGGTGTGATCAGCCTCGAGACGCCTCAGTGGAAATGGGCCTCATCTCGCCTGGAGGGGAGAACCTCCTGGATTTTCTCGAGTTGCGGCAGGTCTTCTCGAGTTACGACGGGGACCTCAGGGACCCGCTCTGGTGGCCTCAGGAAAGGCCAGTCCCCATGCGAGTTGCTAGGGGACATCTCGGGATTCCTCTCCCGTCCATGCCGGGGCCTCAGTCCTTGTGTGGAGTCGGGGCCGGAACGTGAGGATTCCTCTCCAGTGTTGCCATGGATCTTGGGGTGCTTCTGAGTCTCCCCAGGGGAGTCAGGCCTCGTCTCGAGTGGGGGCATGCACGTGCGCTTTCCTCCCGAGCTGCAGCAGTAGTGTCACGCTTCCTGTCACGTGGATCAAGGAATCTGCGGCTTTCCCTCGAGGCTGTCCCTCGAGGCTTTCCCACGAGGCTTTCCCACAGGGCTGTGCCACGTGCCACCTTGGTGTGAGTCGATCCTCGGCGTGAAAGACGAGCCGGTGAAGGGAAAAGAGGTTCCTCTGGAATGGACTGAGACATCTGGGGGACTCTTGGAATGGTGGCACGACCCTGGAGTTCCTCTCGCCGTTCCTGTTGAGAGGGCCTCCTCTTGAGATGCGACGGGAACGCCGGGAACTCTTTCCCGACGAAGCAGGGAAAGAATCCCTCATCTCGAGCTACGAGGCGGAAACGGGGCTCCTCTGGATGTGGGCGGGACCCTCGTGATTCCTCTCGAGTGGAGACGGCTAGGTCGGGGAACTTCTTGATTTGCACCAAGGGTGTGAAGGACCCTTTCGAAGTTCCAGAGGTGAGGTGTGATCAGCCTCGAGACGCCTCAGCGGAAATGGGCCTCATCTCGCCTGGAGGGGAGAACCTCCTGGATTTTCTCGAGTTGCGGCAGGTCTTCTCGAGTTACGACGGGGACCTCAGGGACCCGCTCTGGTGGCCTCAGGAAAGGCCAGTCCCCATGCGAGTTGCTAGGGGACCTCTCGGGATTCCTCTCCCGTCCATGCCGGGGCCTCAGTCCTTGTGTGGAGTCGGGGCCGGAACCTGAGGATTCCTCTCCAGTGTTGCCATGGATCTTGGGGTGCTTCTGAGTCTCCCCAGGGGAGTCAGGCCTCGTCTCGAGTGGGGGCATGCACGTGCGCTTTCCTCCCGAGCTGCAGCAGTAGTTTCACGCTTACTGTCACGTGGATCAAGGGATCTGTGGCTTTCCCTCGAGGCTGTCCCTCGAGGCTTTCCCACGAGGCTTTCCCACAGGGCTGTGCCACGTGCCACCTTGGTGTGAGTCGATCCTCGGCGTGAAAGACGAGCCGGTGAAGGGAAAAGAGGTTCCTCTGGAATGGACTGAGACATCTGGGGGACTCTTGGAATGGTGGCACGACCCTGGAGTTCCTCTCGCCGTTCCTGTTGAGAGGGCCTCCTCTTGAGATGCGACGGGAACGCCGGGAACTCTTTCCCGACGAAGCAGGGAAAGGATCCCTCATCTCGAGCTACGAGGCGGAAACGGGGCTCCTCTGGATGTGGGCGGGACCCTCGTGATTCCTCTCGAGTGGAGACGGGTATGTCGGGGAACTTCTTGATTTGCACCAAGGGTGTGAAGGACCCTTTCGAAGTTCCAGAGGTGAGGTGTGATCAGCCTCGAGACGCCTCAGCGGAAATGGGCCTCATCTCGCCTGGAGGTGAGAACCTCCTGGATTTTCTCGAGTTGCAGCAGGTCTTCTCGAGTTATGACGGGGACCTCAGGGACCCGCTCTGGTGGCCTCAGGAAAGGCCAGTCCCCATGCGAGTTGCTAGGGGACCTCTCGGGATTCCTCTCCCGTCCATGCCGGGGCCTCAGTCCTTGTGTGGAGTCGGGGCCGGAACCTGAGGATTCCTCTCCAGTGTTGCCATGGATCTTGGGGTGCTTCTGAGTCTCCCCAGGGGAGTCAGGCCTCGTCTCGAGTGGGGGCATGCACGTGCGCTTTCCTCCCGAGCTGCAGCAGTAGTTTCACGCTTCCTGTCACGTGGATCAAGGGATCTGTGGCTTTCCCTCGAGGCTGTCCCTCGAGGCTTTCCCACGAGGCTTTCCCACAGGGCTGTGCCACGTGCCACCTTGGTGTGAGTCGATCCTCGGCGTGAAAGACGAGCCGGTGAAGGGAAAAGAGGTTCCTCTGGAATGGACTGAGACATCTGGGGGACTCTTGGAATGGTGGCACGACCCTGGAGTTCCTCTCGCCGTTCCTGTTGAGAGGGCCTCCTCTTGAGATGCGACGGGAACGCCGGGAACTCTTTCCCGACGAAGCAGGGAAAGGATCCCTCATCTCGAGCTACGAGGCGGAAACGGGGCTCCCCTGGATGTGGGCGGGACCCACGTGATTCCTATCGAGTAGAGACGGCTAGGTCGGGGAACTTCTTGATTTGCACCAAGGGTGTGAAGGACCCTTTCGAAGTTCCAGAGGGGAGGTGTGATCAGCCTCGAGACGCCTCAGCGGAAATGGGCCTCATCTCGCCTGGAGGGGAGAACCTCCTGGATTTTCTCGAGTTGCGGCAGGTCTTCTCGAGTTACGACGGGGACCACAGGGACCTGCATTGGTGGCCTCAGGAAAGGCCAGTCCCCATGCGAGTTGCTAGGGGACCTCTCGGGATTCCTCTCCCGTCCATCCCGGGGCCTCAGTCCTTGTGTGGAGTCGGGGCCGGAACCTGAGGATTCCTCTCCAGTGTTGCCATGGATCTTGGGGTTCTTCTGAGTCTCCCCAGGGGAGTCAGGCCTCGTCTCGAGTGGGGGCATGCACGTGCGCTTTCCTCCCGAGCTGCAGCAGTAGTGTCACGCTTCCTGTCACGTGGATCAAGGGATCTGTGGCTTTCCCTCGAGGCTGTCCCTCGAGGCTTTCCCATGAGGCTTTCCCACAGGGCTGTGCCACGTGCCACCTTGGTGTGAGTCGATCCTCGGGGTGAAAGACGAGCCGGTGAAGGGAAAAGAGGTTCCTCTGGAATGGACTGAGACATCTGGGGGACTCTTGGAATGGTGGCACGACCCTGGAGTTCCTCTCGCCGTTCCTGTTGAGAGGGCCTCCTCTTGAGATGCGACGGGAACACCGGGAACTCTTTCCCGACGAAGCAGGGAAAGGATCCCTCATCTCGAGCTACGAGGCGGAAACGGGGCTCCTCTGGATGTGGGCGGGACCCACGTGATTCCTCTCGAGTGGAGACGGCTAGGTCGGGGAACTTCTTGATTTGCACCAAGGGTGTGAAGGAACCTTTCGAAGTTCCAGAGGTGAGGTGTGATCAGCCTCGAGACGCCTCAGCGTAAATGGGCCTCATCTCGCCTGGAGGGGAGAACCTCCTGGATTTTCTCCAGTTGCGGCCGGTCTTCTCGAGTTACAACGGGGACCTCAGGGACCCGCTCTGGTGGCCTCAGGAAAGGCCAGTCCCCATGCGAGTTGCTAGGGGACCTCTCGGGATTCCTCTCCCGTCCAAGCCGGGGCCTCAATCCTTGTGTGGAATTGGGGCCGGAACCTGAGGACTCCTCTCCAGTGTTGCCATGGTTCTTGGGGTGCTTCTGAGTCTCCCCAGGGGAGTCAGGCCTCGTCTCGAGTGGGGGCATGCACGTGCGCTTTCCTCCCGAGCTGCAGCAGTAGTGTCACGCTTCCTGTCACGTGGATCAAGGGATCTGTGGCTTTCCCTCGAGGCTGTCCCTCGAGGCTTTCCCACGAGGCTTTCCCACAGGGCTGTGCCACGTGCCACCTTGGTGTGAGTCGATCCTCGGCGTGAAAGACGAGCCGGTGAAGGGAAAAGAGGTTCCTCTGGAATGGACTGAGACATCTGGGGGACTCTTGGAATGGTGGCACGACCCTGGAGTTCCTCTCGCCGTTCCTGTTGAGAGGACCTCCTCTTGAGATGCGACGGGAACGCCGGGAACTCTTTCCCGACGAAGCAGGGAAAGGATCCCTCATCTCGAGCTACGAGGCGGAAACGGGGCTCCTCTGGATGTGGGCGGGACCCTCGTGATTCCTCTCGAGTGGAGACGGGTATGTCGGGGAACTTCTTGATTTGCACCAAGGGTGTGAAGGACCCTTTCGAAGTTCCAGAGGTGAGGTGTGATCAGCCTCGAGACGCCTCAGCGGAAATGGGCCTCATCTCGCCTGAAGGGGAGAACCTCCTGGATTTTCTCGAGTTGCGGCAGGTCTTCTCGAGTTACGACGGGGACCTCAGGGACCCGCTCTGGTGGCCTCAGGAAAGGCCAGTCCCCATGCGAGTTGCTAGGGGACCTCTCGGGATTCCTCTCCCGTCCATGCCGGGGCCTCAGTCCTTGTGTGGAGTCGGGGCCGGAACCTGAGGATTCCTCTCCAGTGTTGCCATGGATCTTGGGGTGCTTCTGAGTCTCCCCAGGGGAGTCAGGCCTCGTCTCGAGTGGGGGCATGCACGTGCGCTTTCCTCCCGAGCTGCAGCAGTAGTGTCACGCTTCCTGTCACGTGGATCAAGGGATCTGTGGCTTTCCCTCCAGGCTGTCCCTCGAGGCTTTCCCACGAGGCTTTCCCACAGGGCTGTGCCACGTGCCACCTTGGTGTGAGTCGATCCTCGGCGTGAAAGACGAGCCGGTGAAGGGAAAAGAGGTTCCTCTGGAATGGACTGAGACATCTGGGGGACTCTTGGAATGGTGGCACGACCCTGGAGTTCCTCTCGCCGTTCCTGTTGAGAGGGCCTCCTCTTGAGATGCGACGGGAACGCCGGGAACTCATTCCCGACGAAGCAGGGAAAGGATCCCTCATCTCGAGCTACGAGGCGGAAACGGGGCTCCTCTGGATGTGGGCGGGACCCTCGTGATTCCTCTCGAGTGGAGACGGGTATGTCGGGGAACTTCTTGATTTGCACCAAGGGTGTGAAGGACCCTTTCGAAGTTCCAGAGGTGAGGTGTGATCAGCCTCGAGACGCCTCAGCGGAAATGGGCCTCATCTCGCCTGGAGGGGAGAACCTCCTGGATTTTCTCGAGTTGCGGCAGGTCTTCTCGAGTTACGACGGGGACCTCAGGGACCCGCTCTGTTGGCCTCAGGAAAGGCCAGTCCCCATGCGAGTTGCTAGGGGACCTCTCGGGATTCCTCTCCCGTCCATGCCGGGGCCTCAGTCCTTGTGTGGAGTCGGGGCCGGAACCTGAGGATTCCTCTCCAGTGTTGCCATGGATCTTGGGGTGCTTCTGAGTCTCCCCAGGGGAGTCAGGCCTCGTCTCGAGTGGGGGCATGCACGTGCGCTTTCCTCCCGAGCTGCAGCAGTAGTGTCACGCTTCCTGTCACGTGGATCAAGGGATCTGTGGCTTTCCCTCGAGGCTGTCCCTCGAGGCTTTCCCACGAGGCTTTCCCACAGGGCTGTGCCACGTGCCACCTTGGTGTGAGTCGATCCTCGGCGTGAAAGACGAGCCCGTGAAGGGAAAAGAGGTTCCTCTGGAATGGACTGAGACATCTGGGGGACTCTTGGAATGGTGGCACGACCCTGGAGTTCCTCTTGCCGTTCCTGTTGAGAGGGCCTCCTCTTGAGATGCAACGGGAACGCCGGGAACTCTTTCCCGACGAAGCAGGGAAAGGATCCCTCATCTCGAGCTACGAGGCGGAAACGGGGCTCCTCTGGATGTGGGCGGGACCCTCGTGATTCCTCTCGAGTGGAGACGGGTATGTCGGGGAACTTCTTGATTTGCACCAAGGGTGTGAAGGAGCCTTTTGAAGTTCCAGAGGTGAGGTGTGATCAGCCTCGAGTCGCCTCAGCGGAAATGGGCCTCATCTCGCCTGGAGGGGAGAACCTCCTGGATTTTCTCGAGTTGCGGCAGGTCTTCTCGAGTTACGACGGGGACCTCAGGGACCCGCTCTGGTGGCCTCAGGAAAGGCCAGTCCCCATGCGAGTTGCTAGGGGACCTCTCGGGATTCCTTTCCCGTCCATGCCGGGGCCTCAGTCCTTGTGTGGAGTCGGGGCCGGAACCTGAGGATTCCTCTCCAGTGTTGCCATGGATCTTGGGGTGCTTCTGAGTCTCCCCAGGGGAGTCAGGCCTCGTCTCGAGTGGTGGCATGCACGTGCGCTTTCCTCCCGAGCTGCAGCAGTAGTTTCACGCTTCCTGTCACGTGGATCAATGGATCTGTGGCTTTCCCTCGAGGCTGTCCCGCGAGGCTTTCCCACGAGGCTTTCCCACAGGGCTGTGCCACGTGCCACCTTGGTGTGAGTCGATCCTCGGCGTGAAAGACGAGCCGGTGAAGGGAAAAGAGGTTCCTCTGGAATGGACTGAGACATCTGGGGGACTCTTGGAATGGTGGCACGACCCTGGAGTTCCTCTCGCCGTTCCTGTTGAGAGGGCCTCCTCTTGAGATGCGACGGGAACGCCGGGAACTCTTTCCCGACGAAGCAGGGAAAGGATCCCTCATCTCGAGCTACGAGGCGGAAACGGGGCTCCTCTGGATGTGGGCGGGACCCTCGTGATTCCTCTCGAGTGGAGACGGGTATGTCGGGGAACTTCTTGATTTGCACCAAGGGTGTGAAGGACCCTTTCGAAGTTCCAGAGGTGAGGTGTGATCAGCCTCGAGACGCCTCAGCGGAAATGGGCCTCATCTCGCCTGGAGGGGAGAACCTCCCGGATTTTCTCGAGTTGCGGCAGGTCTTCTCGAGTTACGACGGGGACCTCAGGGACCCGCTCTGGTGGCCTCAGGAAAGGCCAGTCCCCATGCGAGTTGCTAGGGGACCTCTCGGGATTCCTCTCCCGTCCATGCCGGGGCCTCAGTCCTTGTGTGGAGTCGGGGCCGGAACCTGAGGATTCCTCTCCAGTGTTGCCATGGATCTTGGGGTGCTTCTGAGTCTCCCCAGGGGAGTCAGGCCTCGTCTCTTTTGGGGGCATGCACGTGCACTTTCCTCCCGAGCTGCAGCAGTAGTGTCACGCTTCCTGTCACGTGGATCAAGGGATCTGTGGCTTTCCCTCGAGGCTGTCCCTCGAGGCTTTCCCACGAGGCTTTCCCACAGGGCTGTGCCACGTGCCACCTTGGTGTGAGTCGATCCTCGGCGTGAAAGACGAGCCGGTGAAGGGAAAAGAGGTTCCTCTGGAATGGACTGAGACATCTGGGGGACTCTTGGAATGGTGGCACGACCCTGGAGTTCCTCTCGCCGTTCCTGTTGAGAGGGCCTCCTCTTGAGATGCGACAGGAATGCCGGGAACTCTTTCCCGACGAAGCAGGGAAAGGACCCCTCATCTCGAGCTACGAGGGGGAAACGGGGCTCCTCTGGATGTGGGCGGGACCCTCGTGATTCCTCTCGAGTGGAGACGGCTAGGTCGGGGAACTTCTTGATTTGCACCAAGGGTGTGAAGGATCCTTTCGAAGTTCCAGAGGTGAGGTGTGATCAGCCTCGAGACACCTCACCGGAAATGGGCCTCATCTCGCCTGGAGGGGAGAACCTCCTGGATTTTCTCCAGTTGCGGCAGGTCTTCTCGAGTTACGACGGGGACCACAGGGACCCGCTCTGTTGGCCTCAGGAAAGGCCAGTCCCCATGCGAGTTGCTAGGGGACCTCTCGCGATTCCTCTCCCTTCCATGCCGGGGCCTCAGTCCTTGTGTGGAGTCGGGGCCGGAACCTGAGGATTCCTCTCCAGTGTTGCCATGGATCTTGGGGTGCTTCTGAGTCTCCCCAGGGGAGTCAGGCCTCGTCTCGAGTGGGGGCATGCACGTGCGCTTTCCTCCCGAGCTGCAGCAGCAGTGTCACGCTTCCTGTCACGTGGATCAAGGGATCTGTGGCTTTCCCTTGAGGCTGTCCCTCGAGGCTTTCCCACGAGGCTTTCCCACAGGGCTGAGCCACGTGCCACCTTGGTGTGAGTCGATCCTCGGCGTGAAAGACGAGCCGGTGAAGGGAAAAGAGGTTCCTCTGGAATGGACTGAGACATCTGGGGGACTCTTGGAATGGTGGCACGACCCTGGAGTTCCTCTCGCCGTTCCTGTTGAGAGGGCCTCCTTTTGAGATGCGACGGGAAGTTCGGGAACTCTGTCCCGAAGAAGCAGGGAAAGGATCCCTCATCTCGAGCGACGAGGCGGAAACGGGGCTCCTCTGGATGTGGGCGGGACCCTCGTGATTCCTCTCGAGTGGAGACGGGTATGTCGGGGAACTTCTTGATTTGCACCAAGGGTGTGAAGGACCCTTTCGAAGGTCCAGAGGTGAGGTGTGATCAGCCTCGAGACGCCTCAGCGGAAATGGGCCTCATCTCGCCTGGAGGGGAGAACCTCTTGGATTTTCTCGAGTTGCGGCAGGTCTTCTCGAGTTACGACGGGGACCTCAGGGACCCGCTCTGGTGGCCACAGGAAAGGCCAGTCCCCATGCGAGTTGCTAGGGGACCTCTCGGGATTCCTCTCCCATCCATGCTGGGGCCTCAGTCCTTGTGTGGAGTCGGGGCCGGAACCTGAGGATTCCTCTCCAGTGTTGCCATGGATCTTGGGGTGCTTCTGAGTCTCCCCAGGGGAGTCAGGCCTCGTCTCGAGTGGGGGCATGCACGTGCACTTTCCTCCCGAGCTGCAGCAGTAGTGTCACGCTTCCTGTGACGTGGATCAAGGGATCTGTGGCTTTCCCTCGAGGCTGTCCCTCGAGGCTTTCCTTCGAGGCTTTCCCACAGGGCTGTGCCACGTGCCACCTTGGTGTGAGTCGATCCTCGGCGTGAAAGACGAGCCGGTGAAGGGAAAAGAGGTTCCTCTGGAATGGACTGAGACATCTGGGGGACTCTTGGAATGGTGGCACGACCCTGGAGTTCCTCTCGCCGTTCCTGTTGAGAGGGCCTCCTCTTGAGATGCGACGGGAACGCCGGGAACTCTCTCCCGACGAAGCAGGGAAAGGATCCCTCATCTCGAGCTACGAGGCCGAAACGGGGCTCCTCTGGATGTGGGCGGGACCCTCGTGATTCCTCTCGAGTGGAGACGGGTATGTCGGGGAACTTCTTGATTTGCACCAAGGGTGTGAAGGACCCTTTCGAAGTTCCAGAGGTGAGGTGTGATCAGCCTCGAGACGCCTCAGCGGAAATGGGCCTCATCTCGCCTGGAGGGGAGAACCTCCTGGATTTTCTCCAGTTGCGGCAGGTCTTCTCGAGTTACGACGGGGACCACAGGGACCCGCTCTGTTGGCCTCAGGAAAGGCCAGTCCCCATGCGAGTTGCTAGGGGACCTCTCGCGATTCCTCTCCCGTCCATGCCGGGGCCTCAGTCCTTGTGTGGAGTCGGGGCCGGAACCTGAGGATTCCTCTCCAGTGTTGCCATGGATCTTGGGGTGCTTCTGAGTCTCCCCAGGGGAGTCAGGCCTCGTCTCGAGTGGGGGCATGCACGTGCGCTTTCCTCCCGAGCTGCAGCAGTAGTGTCACGCTTCCTGTCACGTGGATCAAGGGATCTGTGGCTTTCCCTTGAGGCTGTCCCTCGAGGCTTTCCTTCGAGGCTTTCCCACAGGGCTGTGCCACGTGCCACCTTGGTGTGAGTCGATCCTCGGCGTGAAAGACGAGCCGGTGAAGGGAAAAGAGGTTCCTCTGGAATGGACTGAGACATCTGGGGGACTCTTGGAATGGTGGCACGACCCTGGAGTTCCTCTCGCCGTTCCTGTTGAGAGGGCCTCCTCTTGAGATGCGACGGGAATGCCGGGAACTCTTTCCCGACGAAGCAGGGAAAGGATCCCTCATCTCGAGCTACGAGGCGGAAACGGGGCTCCTCTGGATGTGGGCGGGACCCTCGTGATTCCTCTCGAGTGGAGACGGCTATGTCGGGGAACTTCTTGATTTGCACCAAGGATGTGAAGGATCCTTTCGAAGTTCCAGAGGTGAGGTGTGATCAGCCTCGAGACGCCTCAGCAGAAATGGGCCTCATCTCGCCTGGAGGGGAGAACCTCCTGGATTTTCTCCAGTTGCGGCAGGTCTTCTCGAGTTACGACGGGGACCACAGGGACCCGCTCTGTTGGCCTCAGGAAAGGCCAGTCCCCATGCGAGTTGCTAGGGGACCTCTCGCGATTCCTCTCCCTTCCATGCCGGGGCCTCAGTCCTTGTGTGGAGTCGGGGCCGGAACCTGAGGATTCCTCTCCAGTGTTGCCATGGATCTTGGGGTGCTTCTGAGTCTCCCCAGGGGAGTCAGGCCTCGTCTCGAGTGGGGGCATGCACGTGCGCTTTCCTCCCGAGCTGCAGCAGCAGTGTCACGCTTCCTGTCACGTGGATCAAGGGATCTGTGGCTTTCCCTTGAGGCTGTCCCTCGAGGCTTTCCCACGAGGCTTTCCCACAGGGCTGAGCCACGTGCCACCTTGGTGTGAGTCGATCCTCGGCGTGAAAGACGAGCCGGTGAAGGGAAAAGAGGTTCCTCTGGAATGGACTGAGACATCTGGGGGACTCTTGGAATGGTGGCACGACCCTGGAGTTCCTCTCGCCGTTCCTGTTGAGAGGGCCTCCTTTTGAGATGCGACGGGAAGTTCGGGAACTCTGTCCCGAAGAAGCAGGGAAAGGATCCCTCATCTCGAGCGACGAGGCGGAAACGGGGCTCCTCTGGATGTGGGCGGGACCCTCGTGATTCCTCTCGAGTGGAGACGGGTATGTCGGGGAACTTCTTGATTTGCACCAAGGGTGTGAAGGACCCTTTCGAAGGTCCAGAGGTGAGGTGTGATCAGCCTCGAGACGCCTCAGCGGAAATGGGCCTCATCTCGCCTGGAGGGGAGAACCTCTTGGATTTTCTCGAGTTGCGGCAGGTCTTCTCGAGTTACGACGGGGACCTCAGGGACCCGCTCTGGTGGCCACAGGAAAGGCCAGTCCCCATGCGAGTTGCTAGGGGACCTCTCGGGATTCCTCTCCCATCCATGCTGGGGCCTCTGTCCTTGTGTGGAGTCGGGGCCGGAACCTGAGGATTCCTCTCCAGTGTTGCCATGGATCTTGGGGTGCATCTGAGTCTCCCCAGGGGAGTCAGGCCTCGTCTCGAGTGGGGGCATGCACGTGCACTTTCCTCCCGAGCTGCAGCAGTAGTGTCACGCTTCCTGTGACGTGGATCAAGGGATCTGTGGCTTTCCCTCGAGGCTGTCCCTCGAGGCTTTCCCACGAGGCTTTCCCACAGGGCTGTGCCACGTGCCACCTTGGTGTGAGTCGATCCTCGGCGTGAAAGACGAGCCGGTGAAGGGAAAAGAGGTTCCTCTGGAATGGACTGAGACATCTGGGGGACTCTTGGAATGGTGGCACGACCCTGGAGTTCCTCTCGCCGTTCCTGTTGAGAGGGCCTCCTCTTGAGATGCGACGGGAACGCCGGGAACTCTTTCCCGACGAAGCAGGGAAAGGATCCCTCATGTCGAGCTACGAGGCGGAAACGGGGCTCCTCTGGATGTGGGCGGGACCCTCGTGATTCCTCTCGAGTGGAGACGGGTATGTCGGGGAACTTCTTGATTTGCACCAAGGGTGTGAAGGACCCTTTCGAAGTTCCAGAGGTGAGGTGTGATCAGCCTCGAGACGCCTCAGCGGAAATGGGCCTCATCTCGCCTGGAGGGGAGAACCTCCTGGATTTTCTCCAGTTGCGGCAGGTCTTCTCGAGTTACGACGGGGACCACAGGGACCCGCTCTGTTGGCCTCAGGAAAGGCCAGTCCCCATGCGAGTTGCTAGGGGACCTCTCGCGATTCCTCTCCCGTCCATGCCGGGGCCTCAGTCCTTGTGTGGAGTCGGGGCCGGAACCTGAGGATTCCTCTCCAGTGTTGCCATGGATCTTGGGGTGCTTCTGAGTCTCCCCAGGGGAGTCAGGCCTCGTCTCGAGTGGGGGCATGCACGTGCGCTTTCCTCCCGAGCTGCAGCAGTAGTGTCACGCTTCCTGTCACGTGGATCAAGGGATCTGTGGCTTTCCCTTGAGGCTGTCCCTCGAGGCTTTCCTTCGAGGCTTTCCCACAGGGCTGTGCCACGTGCCACCTTGGTGTGAGTCGATCCTCGGCGTGAAAGACGAGCCGGTGAAGGGAAAAGAGGTTCCTCTGGAATGGACTGAGACATCTGGGGGACTCTTGGAATGGTGGCACGACCCTGGAGTTCCTCTCGCCGTTCCTGTTGAGAGGGCCTCCTCTTGAGATGCGACGGGAATGCCGGGAACTCTTTCCCGACGAAGCAGGGAAAGGATCCCTCATCTCGAGCTACGAGGCGGAAACGGGGCTCCTCTGGATGTGGGCGGGACCCTCGTGATTCCTCTCGAGTGGAGACGGCTAGGTCGGGGAACTTCTTGATTTGCACCAAGGGTGTGAAGGATCCTTTCGAAGTTCCAGAGGTGAGGTGTGATCAGCCTCGAGACGCCTCAGCAGAAATGGGCCTCATCTCGCCTGGAGGGGAGAACCTCCTGGATTTTCTCCAGTTGCGGCAGGTCTTCTCGAGTTACGACGGGGACCACAGGGACCCGCTCTGTTGGCCTCAGGAAAGGCCAGTCCCCATGCGAGTTGCTAGGGGACCTCTCGCGATTCCTCTCCCGTCCATGCCGGGGCCTCAGTCCTTGTGTGGAGTCGGGGCCGGAACCTGAGGATTCCTCTCCAGTGTTGCCATGGATCTTGGGGTGCTTCTGAGTCTCCCCAGGGGAGTCAGGCCTCGTCTCTTTTGGGGGCATGCACGTGCGCTTTCCTCCCGAGCTGCAGCAGTAGTGTCACGCTTCCTGTCACGTGGATCAAGGGATCTGTGGCTTTCCCTTGAGGCTGTCCCTCGAGGCTTTCCTTCGAGGCTTTCCCACAGGGCTGTGCCACGTGCCACCTTGGTGTGAGTCGATCCTCGGCGTGAAAGACGAGCCGGTGAAGGGAAAAGAGGTTCCTCTGGAATGGACTGAGACATCTGGGGGACTCTTGGAATGGTGGCACGACCCTGGAGTTCCTCTCGCCGTTCCTGTTGAGAGGGCCTCCTCTTGAGATGCGACGGGAATGCCGGGAACTCTTTCCCGACGAAGCAGGGAAAGGATCCCTCATCTCGAGCTACGAGGCGGAAACGGGGCTCCTCTGGATGTGGGCGGGACCCTCGTGATTCCTCTCGAGTGGAGACGGCTAGGTCGGGGAACTTCTTGATTTGCACCAGGGGTGTGAAGGATCCTTTCGAAGTTCCAGAGGTGAGGTGTGATCAGCCTCGAGACGCCTCAGCGGAAATGGGCCTCATCTCGCCTGGAGGGGAGAACCTCCTGGATTTTCTCGAGTTGCGGCAGGTCTTCTCGAGTTACGACGGGGACCACAGGGACCCGCTCTGTTGGCCTCAGGAAAGGCCAGTCCCCATGCGAGTTGCTAGGGGACCTCTCGCGATTCCTCTCCCGTCCATGCCGGGGCCTCAGTCCTTGTGTGGAGTCGGGGCCGGAACCTGAGGATTCCTCTCCAGTGTTGCCATGGATCTTGGGGTGCTTCTGAGTCTCCCCAGGGGAGTCAGGCCTCGTCTCTTTTGGGGGCATGCACGTGCGCTTTCCTCCCGAGCTGCAGCAGTAGTGTCACGCTTCCTGTCACGTGGATCAAGGGATCTGTGGCTTTCCCTTGAGGCTGTCCCTCGAGGCTTTCCTTCGAGGCTTTCCCACAGGGCTGTGCCACGTGCCACCTTGGTGTGAGTCGATCCTCGGCGTGAAAGACGAGCCGGTGAAGGGAAAAGAGGTTCCTCTGGAATGGACTGAGACATCTGGGGGACTCTTGGAATGGTGGCACGACCCTGGAGTTCCTCTCGCCGTTCCTGTTGAGAGGGCCTCCTCTTGAGATCCGACGGGAATGCCGGGAACTCTTTCCCGACGAAGCAGGGAAAGGATCCCTCATCTCGAGCTACGAGGCGGAAACGGGGCTCCTCTGGATGTGGGCGGGACCCTCGTGATTCCTCTCGAGTGGAGACGGCTAGGTCGGGGAACTTCTTGATTTGCACCAAGGGTGTGAAGGATCCTTTCGAAGTTCCAGAGGTGAGGTGTGATCAGCCTCGAGACGCCTCAGCAGAAATGGGCCTCATCTCGCCTGGAGGGGAGAACCTCCTGGATTTTCTCCAGTTGCGGCAGGTCTTCTCGAGTTACGACGGGGACCACAGGGACCCGCTCTGTTGGCCTCAGGAAAGGCCAGTCCCCATGCGAGTTGCTAGGGGACCTCTCGCGATTCCTCTCCCTTCCATGCCGGGGCCTCAGTCCTTGTGTGGAGTCGGGGCCGGAACCTGAGGATTCCTCTCCAGTGTTGCCATGGATCTTGGGGTGCTTCTGAGTCTCCCCAGGGGAGTCAGGCCTCGTCTCGAGTGGGGGCATGCACGTGCGCTTTCCTCCCGAGCTGCAGCAGCAGTGTCACGCTTCCTGTCACGTGGATCAAGGGATCTGTGGCTTTCCCTTGAGGCTGTCCCTCGAGGCTTTCCCACGAGGCTTTCCCACAGGGCTGAGCCACGTGCCACCTTGGTGTGAGTCGATCCTCGGCGTGAAAGACGAGCCGGTGAAGGGAAAAGAGGTTCCTCTGGAATGGACTGAGACATCTGGGGGACTCTTGGAATGGTGGCACGACCCTGGAGTTCCTCTCGCCGTTCCTGTTGAGAGGGCCTCCTTTTGAGATGCGACGGGAAGTTCGGGAACTCTGTCCCGAAGAAGCAGGGAAAGGATCCCTCATCTCGAGCGACGAGGCGGAAACGGGGCTCCTCTGGATGTGGGCGGGACCCTCGTGATTCCTCTCGAGTGGAGACGGGTATGTCGGGGAACTTCTTGATTTGCACCAAGGGTGTGAAGGACCCTTTCGAAGGTCCAGAGGTGAGGTGTGATCAGCCTCGAGACGCCTCAGCGGAAATGGGCCTCATCTCGCCTGGAGGGGAGAACCTCTTGGATTTTCTCGAGTTGCGGCAGGTCTTCTCGAGTTACGACGGGGACCTCAGGGACCCGCTCTGGTGGCCACAGGAAAGGCCAGTCCCCATGCGAGTTGCTAGGGGACCTCTCGGGATTCCTCTCCCATCCATGCTGGGGCCTCAGTCCTTGTGTGGAGTCGGGGCCGGAACCTGAGGATTCCTCTCCAGTGTTGCCATGGATCTTGGGGTGCATCTGAGTCTCCCCAGGGGAGTCAGGCCTCGTCTCGAGTGGGGGCATGCACGTGCACTTTCCTCCCGAGCTGCAGCAGTAGTGTCACGCTTCCTGTGACGTGGATCAAGGGATCTGTGGCTTTCCCTCGAGGCTGTCCCTCGAGGCTTTCCCACGAGGCTTTCCCACAGGGCTGTGCCACGTGCCACCTTGGTGTGAGTCGATCCTCGGCGTGAAAGACGAGCCGGTGAAGGGAAAAGAGGTTCCTCTGGAATGGACTGAGACATCTGGGGGACTCTTGGAATGGTGGCACGACCCTGGAGTTCCTCTCGCCGTTCCTGTTGAGAGGGCCTCCTCTTGAGATGCGACGGGAACGCCGGGAACTCTTTCCCGACGAAGCAGGGAAAGGATCCCTCATGTCGAGCTACGAGGCGGAAACGGGGCTCCTCTGGATGTGGGCGGGACCCTCGTGATTCCTCTCGAGTGGAGACGGGTATGTCGGGGAACTTCTTGATTTGCACCAAGGGTGTGAAGGACCCTTTCGAAGTTCCAGAGGTGAGGTGTGATCAGCCTCGAGACGCCTCAGCGGAAATGGGCCTCATCTCGCCTGGAGGGGAGAACCTCCTGGATTTTCTCGAGTTGCGGCAGGTCTTCTCGAGTTACGACGGGGACCACAGGGACCCGCTCTGTTGGCCTCAGGAAAGGCCAGTCCCCATGCGAGTTGCTAGGGGACCTCTCGCGATTCCTCTCCCGTCCATGCCGGGGCCTCAGTCCTTGTGTGGAGTCGGGGCCGGAACCTGAGGATTCCTCTCCAGTGTTGCCATGGATCTTGGGGTGCTTCTGAGTCTCCCCAGGGGAGTCAGGCCTCGTCTCGAGTGGGGGCATGCACGTGCGCTTTCCTCCCGAGCTGCAGCAGTAGTGTCACGCTTCCTGTCACGTGGATCAAGGGATCTGTGGCTTTCCCTTGAGGCTGTCCCTCGAGGCTTTCCTTCGAGGCTTTCCCACAGGGCTGTGCCACGTGCCACCTTGGTGTGAGTCGATCCTCGGCGTGAAAGACGAGCCGGTGAAGGGAAAAGAGGTTCCTCTGGAATGGACTGAGACATCTGGGGGACTCTTGGAATGGTGGCACGACCCTGGAGTTCCTCTCGCCGTTCCTGTTGAGAGGGCCTCCTCTTGAGATGCGACGGGAATGCCGGGAACTCTTTCCCGACGAAGCAGGGAAAGGATCCCTCATCTCGAGCTACGAGGCGGAAACGGGGCTCCTCTGGATGTGGGCGGGACCCTCGTGATTCCTCTCGAGTGGAGACGGCTAGGTCGGGGAACTTCTTGATTTGCACCAAGGGTGTGAAGGATCCTTTCGAAGTTCCAGAGGTGAGGTGTGATCAGCCTCGAGACGCCTCAGCAGAAATGGGCCTCATCTCGCCTGGAGGGGAGAACCTCCTGGATTTTCTCCAGTTGCGGCAGGTCTTCTCGAGTTACGACGGGGACCACAGGGACCCGCTCTGTTGGCCTCAGGAAAGGCCAGTCCCCATGCGAGTTGCTAGGGGACCTCTCGCGATTCCTCTCCCGTCCATGCCGGGGCCTCAGTCCTTGTGTGGAGTCGGGGCCGGAACCTGAGGATTCCTCTCCAGTGTTGCCATGGATCTTGGGGTGCTTCTGAGTCTCCCCAGGGGAGTCAGGCCTCGTCTCTTTTGGGGGCATGCACGTGCGCTTTCCTCCCGAGCTGCAGCAGTAGTGTCACGCTTCCTGTCACGTGGATCAAGGGATCTGTGGCTTTCCCTTGAGGCTGTCCCTCGAGGCTTTCCCACAAGGCTTTCCCACAGGGCTGAGCCACGTGCCACCTTGGTGTGAGTCGATCCTCGGCGTGAAAGACGAGCCGGTGAAGGGAAAAGAGGTTCCTCTGGAATGGACTGAGACATCTGGGGGACTCTTGGAATGGTGGCACGACCCTGGAGTTCCTCTCGCCGTTCCTGTTGAGAGGGCCTCCTCTTGAGATGCGACGGGAATGCCGGGAACTCTTTCCCGACGAAGCAGGGAAAGGATCCCTCATCTCGAGCTACGAGGCGGAAACGGGGCTCCTCTGGATGTGGGCGGGACCCTCGTGATTCCTCTCGAGTGGAGACGGCTAGGTCGGGGAACTTCTTGATTTGCACCAAGGGTGTGAAGGATCCTTTCGAAGTTCCAGAGGTGAGGTGTGATCAGCCTCGAGACGCCTCAGCAGAAATGGGCCTCATCTCGCCTGGAGGGGAGAACCTCCTGGATTTTCTCCAGTTGCGGCAGGTCTTCTCGAGTTACGACGGGGACCACAGGGACCCGCTCTGTTGGCCTCAGGAAAGGCCAGTCCCCATGCGAGTTGCTAGGGGACCTCTCGCGATTCCTCTCCCTTCCATGCCGGGGCCTCAGTCCTTGTGTGGAGTCGGGGCCGGAACCTGAGGATTCCTCTCCAGTGTTGCCATGGATCTTGGGGTGCTTCTGAGTCTCCCCAGGGGAGTCAGGCCTCGTCTCGAGTGGGGGCATGCACGTGCGCTTTCCTCCCGAGCTGCAGCAGCAGTGTCACGCTTCCTGTCACGTGGATCAAGGGATCTGTGGCTTTCCCTTGAGGCTGTCCCTCGAGGCTTTCCCACGAGGCTTTCCCACAGGGCTGAGCCACGTGCCACCTTGGTGTGAGTCGATCCTCGGCGTGAAAGACGAGCCGGTGAAGGGAAAAGAGGTTCCTCTGGAATGGACTGAGACATCTGGGGGACTCTTGGAATGGTGGCACGACCCTGGAGTTCCTCTCGCCGTTCCTGTTGAGAGGGCCTCCTTTTGAGATGCGACGGGAAGTTCGGGAACTCTGTCCCGAAGAAGCAGGGAAAGGATCCCTCATCTCGAGCGACGAGGCGGAAACGGGGCTCCTCTGGATGTGGGCGGGACCCTCGTGATTCCTCTCGAGTGGAGACGGGTATGTCGGGGAACTTCTTGATTTGCACCAAGGGTGTGAAGGACCCTTTCGAAGGTCCAAAGGTGAGGTGTGATCAGCCTCGAGACGCCTCAGCGGAAATGGGCCTCATCTCGCCTGGAGGGGAGAACCTCTTGGATTTTCTCGAGTTGCGGCAGGTCTTCTCGAGTTACGACGGGGACCTCAGGGACCCGCTCTGGTGGCCACAGGAAAGGCCAGTCCCCATGCGAGTTGCTAGGGGACCTCTCGGGATTCCTCTCCCATCCATGCTGGGGCCTCAGTCCTTGTGTGGAGTCGGGGCCGGAACCTGAGGATTCCTCTCCAGTGTTGCCATGGATCTTGGGGTGCATCTGAGTCTCCCCAGGGGAGTCAGGCCTCGTCTCGAGTGGGGGCATGCACGTGCACTTTCCTCCCGAGCTGCAGCAGTAGTGTCACGCTTCCTGTGACGTGGATCAAGGGATCTGTGGCTTTCCCTCGAGGCTGTCCCTCGAGGCTTTCCCACGAGGCTTTCCCACAGGGCTGTGCCACGTGCCACCTTGGTGTGAGTCGATCCTCGGCGTGAAAGACGAGCCGGTGAAGGGAAAAGAGGTTCCTCTGGAATGGACTGAGACATCTGGGGGACTCTTGGAATGGTGGCACGACCCTGGAGTTCCTCTCGCCGTTCCTGTTGAGAGGGCCTCCTCTTGAGATGCGACGGGAACGCCGGGAACTCTTTCCCGACGAAGCAGGGAAAGGATCCCTCATGTCGAGCTACGAGGCGGAAACGGGGCTCCTCTGGATGTGGGCGGGACCCTCGTGATTCCTCTCGAGTGGAGACGGGTATGTCGGGGAACTTCTTGATTTGCACCAAGGGTGTGAAGGACCCTTTCGAAGTTCCAGAGGTGAGGTGTGATCAGCCTCGAGACGCCTCAGCGGAAATGGGCCTCATCTCGCCTGGAGGGGAGAACCTCCTGGATTTTCTCGAGTTGCGGCAGGTCTTCTCGAGTTACGACGGGGACCACAGGGACCCGCTCTGTTGGCCTCAGGAAAGGCCAGTCCCCATGCGAGTTGCTAGGGGACCTCTCGCGATTCCTCTCCCGTCCATGCCGGGGCCTCAGTCCTTGTGTGGAGTCGGGGCCGGAACCTGAGGATTCCTCTCCAGTGTTGCCATGGATCTTGGGGTGCTTCTGAGTCTCCCCAGGGGAGTCAGGCCTCGTCTCGAGTGGGGGCATGCACGTGCGCTTTCCTCCCGAGCTGCAGCAGTAGTGTCACGCTTCCTGTCACGTGGATCAAGGGATCTGTGGCTTTCCCTTGAGGCTGTCCCTCGAGGCTTTCCTTCGAGGCTTTCCCACAGGGCTGTGCCACGTGCCACCTTGGTGTGAGTCGATCCTCGGCGTGAAAGACGAGCCGGTGAAGGGAAAAGAGGTTCCTCTGGAATGGACTGAGACATCTGGGGGACTCTTGGAATGGTGGCACGACCCTGGAGTTCCTCTCGCCGTTCCTGTTGAGAGGGCCTCCTCTTGAGATGCGACGGGAATGCCGGGAACTCTTTCCCGACGAAGCAGGGAAAGGATCCCTCATCTCGAGCTACGAGGCGGAAACGGGGCTCCTCTGGATGTGGGCGGGACCCTCGTGATTCCTCTCGAGTGGAGACGGCTAGGTCGGGGAACTTCTTGATTTGCACCAAGGGTGTGAAGGATCCTTTCGAAGTTCCAGAGGTGAGGTGTGATCAGCCTCGAGACGCCTCAGCAGAAATGGGCCTCATCTCGCCTGGAGGGGAGAACCTCCTGGATTTTCTCCAGTTGCGGCAGGTCTTCTCGAGTTACGACGGGGACCACAGGGACCCGCTCTGTTGGCCTCAGGAAAGGCCAGTCCCCATGCGAGTTGCTAGGGGACCTCTCGCGATTCCTCTCCCGTCCATGCCGGGGCCTCAGTCCTTGTGTGGAGTCGGGGCCGGAACCTGAGGATTCCTCTCCAGTGTTGCCATGGATCTTGGGGTGCTTCTGAGTCTCCCCAGGGGAGTCAGGCCTCGTCTCTTTTGGGGGCATGCACGTGCGCTTTCCTCCCGAGCTGCAGCAGTAGTGTCACGCTTCCTGTCACGTGGATCAAGGGATCTGTGGCTTTCCCTTGAGGCTGTCCCTCGAGGCTTTCCCACAAGGCTTTCCCACAGGGCTGAGCCACGTGCCACCTTGGTGTGAGTCGATCCTCGGCGTGAAAGACGAGCCGGTGAAGGGAAAAGAGGTTCCTCTGGAATGGACTGAGACATCTGGGGGACTCTTGGAATGGTGGCACGACCCTGGAGTTCCTCTCGCCGTTCCTGTTGAGAGGGCCTCCTCTTGAGATGCGACGGGAACGCCGGGAACTCTTTCCCGACGAAGCAGGGAAAGGATCCCTCATCTCGAGCTACGAGGCGGAAACGGGGCTCCTCTGGATGTGGGCGGGACCCTCGTGATTCCTCTCGAGTGGAGACGGGTATGTCGGGGAACTTCTTGATTTGCACCAGGGGTGTGAAGGACCCTTTCGAAGGTCCAGAGGTGAGGTGTGATCAGCCTCGAGACGCCTCAGCGGAAATGGGCCTCATCTCGCCTGGAGGGGAGAACCTCTTGGATTTTCTCGAGTTGCGGCAGGTCTTCTCGAGTTACGACGGGGACCTCAGGGACCCGCTCTGGTGGCCTCAGGAAAGGCCAGTCCCCATGCGAGTTGCTAGGGGACCTCTCGGGATTCCTCTCCCATCCATGCTGGGGCCTCAGTCCTTGTGTGGAGTCGGGGCCGGAACCTGAGGATTCCTCTCCAGTGTTTCCATGGATCTTGGGGTGCATCTGAGTCTCCCCAGGGGAGTCAGGCCTCGTCTCGAGTGGGGGCATGCACGTGCACTTTCCTCCCGAGCTACAGCAGTAGTGTCACGCTTCCTGTCACGTGGATCAAGGGATCTGTGGCTTTCCCTCGAGGCTGTCCCTCGAGGCTTTCCCACGAGGCTTTCCCACAGGGCTGTGCCACGTGCCACCTTGGTGTGAGTCGATCCTCGGCGTGAAAGACGAGCCGGTGAAGGGAAAAGAGGTTCCTCTGGAATGGACTGAGACATCTGGGGGACTCTTGGAATGGTGGCACGACACTGGAGTTCCTCTCGCCGTTCCTGTTGAGAGGGCCTCCTCTTGAGATGCGACGGGAACGCCGGGAACTCTTTCCCGACGAAGCAGGGAAAGGATCCCTCATCTCGAGCTACGAGGCGGAAACGGGGCTCCTCTGGATGTGGGCGGGACCCTCGTGATTCCTCTCGAGTGGAGACGGCTAGGTCGGGGAACTTCTTGATTTGCACCAAGGGTGTGAAGGATCCTTTCGAAGTTCCAGAGGTGAGGTGTGATCAGCCTCGAGACGCCTCAGCGGAAATGGGCCTCATCTCGCCTGGAGGGGAGAACCTCCTGGATTTTCTCGAGTTGCGGCAGGTCTTCTCGAGTTACGACGGGGACCACAGGGACCCGCTCTGTTGGCCTCAGGAAAGGCCAGTCCCCATGCGAGTTGCTAGGGGACCTCTCGCGATTCCTCTCCCGTCCATGCCGGGGCCTCAGTCCTTGTGTGGAGTCGGGGCCGGAACCTGAGGATTCCTCTCCAGTGTTGCCATGGATCTTGGGGTGCTTCTGAGTCTCCCCAGGGGAGTCAGGCCTCGTCTCGAGTGGGGGCATGCACGTGCGCTTTCCTCCCGAGCTGCAGCAGTAGTGTCACGCTTCCTGTCACGTGGATCAAGGGATCTGTGGCTTTCCCTTGAGGCTGTCCCTCGAGGCTTTCCCACGAGGCTTTCCCACAGGGCTGAGCCACGTGCCACCTTGGTGTGAGTCGATCCTCGGCGTGAAAGACGAGCCGGTGAAGGGAAAAGAGGTTCCTCTGGAATGGACTGAGACATCTGGGGGACTCTTGGAATGGTGGCACGACCCTGGAGTTCCTCTCGCCGTTCCTGTTGAGAGGGCCTCCTCTTGAGATGCGACGGGAACGCCGGGAACTCTTTCCCGACGAAGCAGGGAAAGGATCCCTCATCTCGAGCTACGAGGCGGAAACGGGGCTCCTCTGGATGTGGGCGGGACCCTCGTGATTCCTCTCGAGTGGAGACGGGTATGTCGGGGAACTTCTTGATTTGCACCAAGGGTGTGAAGGACCCTTTCGAAGGTCCAGAGGTGAGGTGTGATCAGCCTCGAGACGCCTCAGCGGAAATGGGCCTCATCTCGCCTGGAGGGGAGAACCTCTTGGATTTTCTCGAGTTGCGGCAGGTCTTCTCGAGTTACGACGGGGACCTCAGGGACCCGCTCTGGTGGCCTCAGGAAAGGCCAGTGCCCATGCGAGTTGCTAGGGGACCTCTCGGAATTCCACTCCCATCCATGCTGGGGCCTCAGTCCTTGTGTGGAGTCGGGGCCGGAACCTGAGGATTCCTCTCCAGTGTTGCCATGGATCTTGGGGTGCATCTGAGTCTCCCCAGGGGAGTCAGGCCTCGTCTCGAGTGGGGGCATGCACGTGCACTTTCCTCCCGAGCTGCAGCAGTAGTGTCACGCTTCCTGTCACGTGGATCAAGGGATCTGTGGCTTTCCCTCGAGGCTGTCCCTCGAGGCTTTCCCACGAGGCTTTCCCACAGGGCTGTGCCACGTGCCACCTTGGTGTGAGTCGATCCTCGGCGTGAAAGACGAGCCGGTGAAGGGAAAAGAGGTTCCTCTGGAATGGACTGAGACATCTGGGGGACTCTTGGAATGGTGGCACGACCCTGGAGTTCCTCTCGCCGTTCCTGTTGAGAGGGCCTCCTCTTGAGATGCGACGGGAACGCCGGGAACTCTTTCCCGACGAAGCAGGGAAAGGATCCCTCATCTCGAGCTACGAGGCGGAAACGGGGCTCCTCTGGATGTGGGCGGGACCCTCGTGATTCCTCTCGAGTGGAGACGGGTATGTCGGGGAACTTCTTGATTTGCACCAAGGGTGTGAAGGACCCTTTCGAAGTTCCAGAGGTGAGGTGTGATCAGCCTCGAGACGCCTCAGCGGAAATGGGCCTCATCTCGCCTGGAGGGGAGAACCTCCTGGATTTTCTCGAGTTGCGGCAGGTCTTCTCGAGTTACGACGGGGACCTCAGGGACCCGCTCTGGTGGCCTCAGGAAAGGCCAGTCCCCATGCGAGTTGCTAGGGGACCTCTCGGGATTCCTCTCCCGTCCATGCCGGGGCCTCAGTCCTTGTGTGGAGTCGGGGCCGGAACCTGAGGATTCCTCTCCAGTGTTGCCATGGATCTTGGGGTGCTTCTGAGTCTCCCCAGGGGAGTCAGGCCTCGTCTCGAGTGGGGGCATGCACGTGCGCTTTCCTCCGGAGCTGCAGCAGTAGTGTCACGCTTCCTGTCACGTGGATCAAGGGATCTGTGGCTTTCCCACGAGGCTGTCCCTCGAGGCTTTCCCACGAGGCTTTCCCACAGGGCTGTGCCACGTGCCACCTTGGTGTGAGTCGATCCTCGGCGTGAAAGACGAGCCGGTGAAGGGAAAAGAGGTTCCTCTGGAATGGACTGAGACATCTGGGGGACTCTTGGAATGGTGGCACTACCCTGGAGTTCCTCTCGCCGTTCCTGTTGAGAGGGCCTCCTCTTGAGATGCGACGGGAACGCCGGGAACTCTTTCCCGACAAAGCAGGGAAAGGATCCCTCATCTCGAGCTACGAGGCCGATACGGGGCTCCTCTGGATGTGGGCGGGACCCTCGTGATTCCTCTCGAGTGGAGACGGCTAGGTCGGGGAACTTCTTGATTTGCACCAAGTGTGTGAAGGACCCTTTCGAAGTTCCAGAGGTGAGGTGTGATCAGACTCGAGACGCCTCAGCGGAAATGGGCCTCATCTCGCCTGGAGGGGAGAACCTCCTGGATTTTCTCGAGTTGCGGCAGGTCTTCTCGAGTTACGACGGGGACCTCAGGGACCCGCTCTGGTGGCCTCAGGAAAGGCCAGTCCCCATGCGAGTTGCTAGGGGACCTCTCGGGATTCCTCTCCCATCCATGCTGGGGCCTCAGTCCTTGTGTGGAGTCGGGGCCGGAACCTGAGGATTCCTCTCCAGTGTTGCCATGGATCTTGGGGTGCTTCTGAGTCTCCCCAGGGGAGTCAGGCCTCGTCTCGAGTGGGGGCATGCACGTGCACTTTCCTCCCGAGCTGCAGCAGTAGTGTCACGCTTCCTGTCACGTGGATCAAGGGATCTGTGGCTTTCCCTCGAGGCTGTCCCTCGAGGCTTTCCCACGAGGCTTTCCCACAGGGCTGTGCCACGTGCCACCTTGGTGTGAGTCGATCCTCGGCGTGAAAGACGAGCCGGTGAAGGGAAAAGAGGTTCCTCTGGAATGGACTGAGACATCTGGGGGACTCTTGGAATGGTGGCACGACCCTGGAGTTCCTCTCGCCGTTCCTGTTGAGAGGGCCTCCTCTTGACATGCGACGGGAACGCCGGGAACTCTTTCCCGAAGAAGCAGGGAAAGGATCCCTCATCTCGAGCTACGAGGAGGAAACGGGGCTCCTCTGGATGTGGGCGTGACCCTCGTGATTCCTCTCGAGTGGAGACGGGTATGTCGGGGAACTTCTTGATTTGCACAAAGGGTGTGAAGGACCCTTTCGAAGTTCCAGAGGTGAGGTGTGATCAGCCTCGAGACGCCTCAGCGGAAATGGGCCTCACCTCGCCTGGAGGGGAGAACCTCTTGGATTTTCTCCATTTGCGGCAGGTCTTCTCGAGTTACGACGGGGACCACAGGGACCCGCTCTGGTGGCCTCAGGAAAGGCCAGTCCCCATGCGAGTTGCTAGGGGACCTCTCGGGATTCCTCTCCCGTCCATGCCGGGGCCTCAGTCCTTGTGTGGAGTCGGGGCCGGAACCTGAGGATTCCTCTCCAGTGTTGCCATGGATCTTGGGGTGCTTCTGAGTCTCCCCAGGGGAGTCAGGCCTCGTCTCGAGTGGGGGCATGCACGTGCGCTTTCCTCCCGAGCTGCAGCAGTAGTGTCACGCTTCCTGTCACGTGGATCAAGGGATCTGTGGCTTTCCCTCGAGGCTGTCCCTCGAGGCTTTCCCACGAGGCTTTCCCACAGGGCTGTGCCACGTGCCACCTTGGTGTGAGTCGATCCTCGGCGTGAAAGACGAGCCGGTGAAGGGAAAAGAGGTTCCTCTGGAATGGACTGAGACATCTGGGGGACTCTTGGAATGGTGGCACGACCCTGGAGTTCCTCTCGCCGTTCCTGTTGAGAGGGCCTCCTCTTTAGATGCGACGGGAACGCCGGGAACTCTTTCCCGACGAAGCAGGGAAAGGATCCCTCATCTCGAGCTACGAGGTGCAAACGGGGCTCCTCTGGATGTGGGGGGGACCCTCGTGATTCCTCTCGAGTGGAGACGGCTAGGTCGGGGAACTTCTTGATTTGCACCAAGGGTGTGAAGGACCCTTTCGAAGTTCCAGAGGTGAGGTGTGATCAGCCTCGAGACGCCTCAGAGGAAATGGGCCTCATCTCGCCTGGAGGGGAGAACCTCCTGGATTTTCTCGAGTTGCGGCAGGTCTTCTCGAGTTACGACGGGGACCTCAGGGATCCGCTATGGTGGCCTCAGGAAAGGCCAGTCCCCACGCGAGTTGCTAGGGGACCTCTCGGGATTCCTCTCCCGTCCATGCTGGGGCCTCAGTCCTTGTGTGGAGTCGGGGCCGGAACCTGAGGATTCCTCTCCAGTGTTGCCATGGATCTTGGGGTGCTTCTGAGTCTCCCCAGGGGAGTCAGGCCTCGTCTCGAGTGGAGGCATGCACGTATGCTTTCCTCCCGAGCTGCAGCAGTAGTGTCACGCTTCCTGTCACGTGGATCAAGGGATCTGTGTCTTTCCCTCGAGGCTGTCCCTCCAGGCTTTCCCACGAGGCTTTCCCACAGGGCTGTGCCACGTGCCACCTTGGTGTGAGTCGATCCTCGGCGTGAAAGACGAGCCGGTGAAGGGAAAAGAGGTTCCTCTGGAATGGACTGAGACATCTGGGGGACTCTTGGAATGGTGGCACGACCCTGGAGTTCCTCTCGCCGTTCCTGTTGAGAGGGCCTCCTCTTGAGATGCGACGGGAACGCCGGGAACTCTTTCCCGACGAAGCAGGGAAAGGATCCCTCATCTCGAGCTACGAGGAGGAAACGGGGCTCCTGTGGATGTGGGAGGGACCCTCGTGATTCCTCTCGACTGGAGACGGGTATGTCGGGGAACTTCTTGATTTGCACCAAGGGTGTGAAGGACCCTTTCAAAGTTCCAGAGGTGAGGTGTGATCAGCCTCGAGACGCCTCAGCGGAAATGGGCCTCATCTCGCCTGGAGGGGAGAACCTCTTGGATTTTCTCGAGTTGCGGCAGGTCTTCTCGAGTTACGACGGGGACCTCAGGGACCCGCTCTGGTGGCCTCAGGAAAGGCCAGTCCCCATGCGAGTTGCTAGGGGACCTCCCGGGATTCCTCTCCCGTCCATGCCGGAGCCTCAGTCCTTGTGTGGAGTCGGGGCCGGAACCTGAGGATTCCTCTCCAGTGTTGCCATGGATCTTGGGGTGCTTCTGAGTCTCCCCAGGGGAGTCAGGCCTCGTCTCGAGTGGGGGCATGCACGTGCGCTTACCTCCCGAGCTGCAGCAGTAGTGTCACGCTTCCTGTCACGTGGATCAAGGGATCTGTGGCTTTCCCTCGAGGCTGTCCCTCGAGGCTTTCCCACGAGGCTTTCCCACAGGGCTGTGCCACGTGCCACCTTGGTGTGAGTCGATCCTCAGCGTGAAAGACGAGCCGGTGAAGGGAAAAGTGGTTCCTCTGGAATGGACTGAGACATCTGGGGGACTCTTGGAATGGTGGCACGACCCTGGAGTTCCTCTCGCCGTTCCTGTTGAGAGGGCCTCCTCTTGAGATGCGACGGGAATGCCGGGAACTATTTCCCGACGAAGCAGGGAAAGGATCCCTCATCTCGAGCGACGAGGCGGAAACGGGGCTCCTCTGGATGTGGGCGGGACCCTCGTGATTCCTCTCGAGTGGAGACGGCTAGGTCGGGGAACTTCTTGATTTGCACCAAGGGTGTGAAGGATCCTTTCGAAGTTCCAGAGGGGAGGTGTGATCAGCCTCGAGACGCCTCAGCGGAAATGGGCCTCATCTCGCCTGGAGGGGAGAACCTCCTGGATTTTCTCCAGTTGCGGCAGGTCTTCTCGAGTTACGACGGGGACCACAGGGACCCGCTCTGGTGGCCTCAGGAAAGGCCAGTCCCCATGCGAGTTGCTAGGCGACCTCTCGGGATTCCTCTCCCGTCCATGCCGGGGCCTCAGTCCTTGTGTGGAGTCGGGGCCGGAACCTGAGGATTCCTCTCCAGTGTTGCCATGGATCTTGGGGTGCTTCTGAGTCTCCCCAGGGGAGTCAGGCCTCGTCTCGAGTGGGGGCATGCACGTGCGCTTTCCTCCCGAGCTGCAGCAGTAGTGTCACGCTTCCTGTCACGTGGATCAAGGGATCTGTGGCTTTCCCTCGAGGCTGTCCCTCGAGGCTTTCCCACGAGGCTTTCCCACAGGGCTGTGCCACGTGCCACCTTGGTGTGAGTCGATCCTCGGCGTGAAAGACGAGCCGGTGAAGGGAAAAGAGGTTCCTCTGGAATGGACTGAGACATCTGGGGGACTCTTGGAATGGTGGCACGACCCTGGAGTTCCTCTCGCCGTTCCTGTTGAGAGGGCCTCCACTTGAGATGCGACGGGAACGCCGGGAACTCTTTCCCGACGAAGCAGGGAAAGGATCCCTCATCTCGAGCTACGAGGTGGAAACGGGGCTCCTCTGGATGTGGGGGGGACCCTCGTGATTCCTCTCGAGTGGAGACGGCTAGGTCGGGGAACTTCTTGATTTGCACCAAGGGTGTGAAGGACCCTTTCGAAGTTCCAGAGGTGAGGTGTGATCAGCCTCGAGACGCCTCAGCGGAAATGGGCCTCATCTCGCCTGGAGGGGAGAACCTCCTGGATTTTCTCGAGTTGCGGCAGGTCTTCTCGAGTTACGACGGGGACCTCAGGGATCCGCTCTGGTGGCCTCAGGAAAGGCCAGTCCCCACGCGAGTTGCTAGGGGACCTCCCGGGATTCCTCTCCCGTCCATGCCGGAGCCTCAGTCCTTGTGTGGAGTCGGGGCCGGAACCTGAGGATTCCTCTCCAGTGTTGCCATGGATCTTGGGGTGCTTCTGAGTCTCCCCAGGGGAGTCAGGCCTCGTCTCGAGTGGGGGCATGCACGTGCGCTTACCTCCCGAGCTGCAGCAGTAGTGTCACGCTTCCTGTCACGTGGATCAAGGGATCTGTGGCTTTCCCTCGAGGCTGTCCCTCGAGGCTTTCCCACGAGGCTTTCCCACAGGGCTGTGCCACGTGCCACCTTGGTGTGAGTCGATCCTCGGCGTGAAAGACGAGCCGGTGAAGGGAAAAGTGGTTCCTCTGGAATGGACTGAGACATCTGGGGGACTCTTGGAATGGTGGCACGACCCTGGAGTTCCTCTCGCCGTTCCTGTTGAGAGGGCCTCCTCTTGAGATGCGACGGGAAGGCCGGGAACTCTTTCCCGACGAAGCAGGGAAAGGATCCCTCATCTCGAGCTATGAGGCCGAAACGGGGCTCCTCTGGATGTGCGCGGGACCCTCGTGATTCCTCTCGAGTGGAGACGGGTATGTCGGGGAACTTCTTGATTTGCACCAAGGGTGTGAAGGACCCTTTCAAAGTTCCAGAGGTGAGGTGTGATCAGCCTCGAGACGCCTCAGCGGAAATGGGCCTCATCTCGCCTGGAGGGGAGAACCTCCTGGATTTTCTCCAGTTGCGGCAGGTCTTCTCGAGTTACGACGGGGACCACAGGGACCCGCTCTGGTGGCCTCAGGAAAGGCCAGTCCCCATGCGAGTTGCTAGGGGACCTCTCGGGATTCCTCTCCCGTCCATGCCAGGGCCTCAGTCCTTGTGTGGAGTCGGGGCCGGAACCTGAGGATTCCTCTCCAGTGTTGCCATGGATCTTGGGGTGCTTCTGAGTCTCCCCAGGGGAGTCAGGCCTCGTCTCGAGTGGGGGCATGCACGTGCGCTTTCCTCCCGAGCTGCAGCAGTAGTGTCACGCTTCCTGTCACGTGGATCAAGGGATCTGTGGCTTTCCCTTGAGGCTGTCCCTCGAGGCTTTCCCACGAGGCTTCCCCACAGGGCTGAGCCACGTGCCACCTTGGTGTGAGTCGATCCTCGGCGTGAAAGACGAGCCGGTGAAGGGAAAAGAGGTTCCTCTGGAATGGACTGAGACATCTGGGGGACTCTTGGAATGGTGGCACGACCCTGGAGTTCCTCTCGCCGTTCCTGTTGAGAGGGCCTCCTTTTGAGATGCGACGGGAAGTTCGGGAACTCTGTCCCGAAGAAGCAGGGAAAGGATCCCTCATCTCGAGCGACGAGGCGGAAACGGGGCTCCTCTGGATGTGGGCGGGACCCTCGTGATTCCTCTCGAGTGGAGACGGCTAGGTCGGGGAACTTCTTGATTTGCACCAAGGGTGTGAAGGACCCTTTCGAAGTTCCAGAGGTGAGGTGTGATCAGCCTCGAGACGCCTCAGCGGAAATGGGCCTCATCTCGCCTGGAGGGGAGAACCTCCTGGATTTTCTCGAGTTGCGGCAGGTCTTCTCGAGTTACGACGGGGACCTCAGGGACCCGCTCTGGTGGCCTCAGGAAAGGCCAGTCCCCACGCGAGTTGCTAGGGGACCTCTCGGGATTCCTCTCCCGTCCATGCTGGGGCCTCAGTCCTTGTGTGGAGTCGGGGCCGGAACCTGAGGATTCCTCTCCAGTGTTGCCATGGATCTTGGGGTGCTTCTGAGTCTCCCCAGGGGAGTCAGGCCTCGTCTCTTTTGGGGGCATGCACGTGCACTTTCCTCCCGAGCTGCAGCAGTAGTGTCACGCTTCCTGTCACGTGGATCAAGGGATCTGTGGCTTTCCCTCGAGGCTGTCCCTCGAGGCTTTCCCACGAGGCTATCCCACAGGGCTGTGCCACGTGCCACCTTGGTGTGAGTCGATCCTCGGCGTGAAAGACGAGCCGGTGAAGGGAAAAGAGGTTCCTCTGGAATGGACTGAGACATCTGGGGGACTCTTGGAATGGTGGCACGACCCTGGAGTTCCTCTCGCCGTTCCTGTTGAGAGGGCCTCCTCTTGAGATGCGACGGGAATGCCGGGAACTATTTCCCGACGAAGCAGGGAAAGGATCCCTCATCTCGAGCTACGAGGCGGAAACGGGGCTCCTCTGGATGTGGGCGGGACCCTCGTGATTCCTCTCGAGTGGAGACGGCTAGGTCGGGGAACTTCTTGATTTGCACCAAGGGTGTGAAGGATCCTTTCGAAGTTCCAGAGGGGAGGTGTGATCAGCCTCGAGACGCCTCAGCGGAAATGGGCCTCATCTCGCCTGGAGGGGAGAACCTCCTGGATTTTCTCGAGTT
The DNA here is from genome assembly GCF_023091745.1 of Budorcas taxicolor. Classification (NCBI taxonomy): domain Eukaryota; kingdom Metazoa; phylum Chordata; class Mammalia; order Artiodactyla; family Bovidae; genus Budorcas; species Budorcas taxicolor. Next base: position 104,029 of record NW_026292779.1, on the reverse strand, counting down.
GCGGCAGGTCTTCTCGAGTTACGACTGGGACCACAGGGACCCGCTCTGGTGGCCTCAGGAAAGGCCAGTCCCCATGCGAGTTGCTAGGGGACCTCTCGGGATTCCTCTCCCGTCCATGCCGGGGCCTCAGTCCTTGTGTGGAGTCGGGGCCGGAACCTGAGGATTCCTCTCCAGTGTTGCCATGGATCTTGGGGTGCTTCTGAGTCTCCCCAGGGGAGTCAGGCCTCGTCTCGAGTGGGGGCATGCACGTGCGCTTTCCTCCCGAGCTGCAGCAGTAGTGTCACGCTTCCTGTCACGTGGATCAAGGGATCTGTGGCTTTCCCTCGAGGCTGTCCCTCGAGGCTTTCCCACGAGGCTTTCCCACAGGGCTGTGCCACGTGCCACCTTGGTGTGAGTCGATCCTCGGCGTGAAAGACGAGCCGGTGAAGGGAAAAGAGGTTCCTCTGGAATGGACTGAGACATCTGGGGGACTCTTGGAATGGTGGCACGACCCTGGAGTTCCTCTCGCCGTTCCTGTTGAGAGGGCCTCCTCTTGAGATGCGACGGGAACGCCGGGAACTCTTTCCCGACGAAGCAGGGAAAGGATCCCTCATCTCGAGCTACGAGGTGGAAACGGGGCTCCTCTGGATGTGTGGGGGACCCTCGTGATTCCTCTCGAGTGGAGACGGCTAGGTCGGGGAACTTCTTGATTTGCACCAAGGGTGTGAAGGACCCTTTCGAAGTTCCAGAGGTGAGGTGTGATCAGCCTCGAGACGCCTCAGCGGAAATGGGCCTCATCTCGCCTGGAGGGGAGAACCTCCTGGATTTTCTCGAGTTGCGGCAGGTCTTCTCGAGTTACGACGGGGACCTCAGGGATCCGCTCTGGTGGCCTCAGGAAAGGCCAGTCCCCACGCGAGTTGCTAGGGGACCTCTCGGGATTCCTCTCCCGTCCATGCTGGGGCCTCAGTCCTTGTGTGGTGTCGGGGCCGGAACCTGAGGATTCCTCTCCAGTGTTGCCATGGATCTTGGGGTGCTTCTGAGTCTCCCCAGGGGAGTCAGGCCTCGTCTCGAGTGGAGGCATGCACGTGCGCTTTCCTCCCGAGCTGCAGCAGTAGTGTCACGCTTCCTGTCACGTGGATCAAGGGATCTGTGGCTTTCCCTCGAGGCTGTCCCTCGAGGCTTTCCCACGAGGCTTTCCCACAGGGCTGTGCCACGTGCCACCTTGGTGTGAGTCGATCCTCGGCGTGAAAGACGAGCCGGTGAAGGGAAAAGAGGTTCCTCTGGAATGGACTGAGACATCTGGGGGACTCTTGGAATGGTGGCACGACCCTGGAGTTCCTCTCGCCGTTCCTGTTGAGAGGGCCTCCTCTTGAGATGCGACGGGAACGCCGGGAACTCTTTCCCGACGAAGCAGGGAAAGGATCCCTCATCTCGAGCTACGAGGAGGAAACGGGGCTCCTCTGGATGTGGGCGGGACCCTCGTGATTCCTCTCGAGTGGAGACGGGTATGTCGGGGAACTTCTTGATTTGCACCAAGGGTGTGAAGGACCCTTTCGAAGTTCCAGAGGTGAGGTGTGATCAGCCTCGAGACGCCTCAGCGGAAATGGGCCTCATCTCGCCTGGAGGGGAGAACCTCTTGGATTTTCTCGAGTTGCGGCAGGTCTTCTCGAGTTACGACGGGGACCTCAGGGACCCGCTCTGGTGGCCTCAGGAAAGGCCAGTCCCCATGCGAGTTGCTAGGGGACCTCCCGGGATTCCTCTCCCGTCCATGCCGGAGCCTCAGTCCTTGTGTGGAGTCGGGGCCGGAACCTGAGGATTCCTCTCCAGTGTTGCCATGGATCTTGGGGTGCTTCTGAGTCTCCCCAGGGGAGTCAGGCCTCGTCTCGAGTGGGGGCATGCACGTGCGCTTACCTCCCGAGCTGCAGCAGTAGTGTCACGCTTCCTGTCACGTGGATCAAGGGATCTGTGGCTTTCCCTCGAGGCTGTCCCTCGAGGCTTTCCCACGAGGCTTTCCCACAGGGCTGTGCCACGTGCCACCTTGGTGTGAGTCGATCCTCGGCGTGAAAGACGAGCCGGTGAAGGGAAAAGTGGTTCCTCTGGAATGGACTGAGACATCTGGGGGACTCTTGGAATGGTGGCACGACCCTGGAGTTCCTCTCGCCGTTCCTGTTGAGAGGGCCTCCTCTTGAGATGCGACGGGAAAGCCGGGAACTCTTTCCCGACGAAGCAGGGAAAGGATCCCTCATCTCGAGCTATGAGGCCGAAACGGGGCTCCTCTGGATGTGCGCGGGACCCTCGTGATTCCTCTCGAGTGGAGACGGGTATGTCGGGGAACTTCTTGATTTGCACCAAGGGTGTGAAGGACCCTTTCAAAGTTCCAGAGGTGAGGTGTGATCAGCCTCGAGACGCCTCAGCGGAAATGGGCCTCATCTCGCCTGGAGGGGAGAACCTCCTGGATTTTCTCCAGTTGCGGCAGGTCTTCTCGAGTTACGACGGGGACCACAGGGACCCGCTCTGGTGGCCTCAGGAAAGGCCAGTCCCCATGCGAGTTGCTAGGGGACCTCTCGGGATTCCTCTCCCGTCCATGCCAGGGCTTCAGTCCTTGGGTGGAGTCGGGGCCGGAACCTGAGGATTCCTCTCCAGTGTTGCCATGGATCTTGGGGTGCTTCTGAGTCTCCCCAGGGGAGTCAGGCCTCGTCTCGAGTGGGGGCATGCACGTGCGCTTTCCTCCCGAGCTGCAGCAGTAGTGTCACGCTTCCTGTCACGTGGATCAAGGGATCTGTGGCTTTCCCTTGAGGCTGTCCCTCGAGGCTTTCCCACGAGGCTTTCCCACAGGGCTGAGCCACGTGCCACCTTGGTGTGAGTCGATCCTCGGCGTGAAAGACGAGCCGGTGAAGGGAAAAGAGGTTCCTCTGGAATGGACTGAGACATCTGGGGGACTCTTGGAATGGTGGCACGACCCTGGAGTTCCTCTCGCCGTTCCTGTTGAGAGGGCCTCCTTTTGAGATGCGACGGGAAGTTCGGGAACTCTGTCCCGAAGAAGCAGGGAAAGGATCCCTCATCTCGAGCGACGAGGCGGAACGGGGCTCCTCTGGATGTGGGCGGGACCCTCGTGATTCCTCTCGAGTGGAGACGGCTAGGTCGGGGAACTTCTTGATTTGCACCAAGGGTGTGAAGGACCCTTTCAAAGTTCCAGAGGTGAGGTGTGATCAGCCTCGAGACGCCTCAGCGGAAATGGGCCTCATCTCGCCTGGAGGGGAGAACCTCCTGGATTTTCTCGAGTTGCGGCAGGTCTTCTCGAGTTACGACGGGGACCACAGGGACCCGCTCTGGTGGCCTCAGGAAAGGCCAGTCCCCATGCGAGTTGCTAGGGGACCTCTCGGGATTCCTCTCCCGTCCATGCCGGGGCCTCAGTCCTTGTGTGGAGTCGGGGCCGGAACCTGAGGATTCCTCTCCAGTGTTGCCATGGATCTTGGGGTGCTTCTGAGTCTCCCCAGGGGAGTCAGGCCTCGTCTCGAGTGGGGGCATGCACGTGCACTTTCCTCCCGAGCTGCAGCAGTAGTGTCACGCTTCCTGTCACGTGGATCAAGGGATCTGTGGCTTTCCCTCGAGGCTGTCCCTCGAGGCTTTCCCACGAGGCTTTCCCACAGGGCTGTGCCACGTGCCACCTTGGTGTGAGTCGATCCTCGGCGTGAAAGACGAGCCGGTGAAGGGAAAAGAGGTTCCTCTGGAATGGACTGAGACATCTGGGGGACTCTTGGAATGGTGGCACGACCCTGGAGTTCCTCTCGCCGTTCCTGTTGAGAGGGCCTCCTCTTGAGATGCGACGGGAATGCCGGGAACTATTTCCCGACGAAGCAGGGAAAGGATCCCTCATCTCGAGCTACGAGGCGGAAACGGGGCTCCTCTGGATGTGGGCGGGACCCTCGTGATTCCTCTCGAGTGGAGACGGCTAGGTCGGGGAACTTCTTGATTTGCACCAAGGGTGTGAAGGATCCTTTCGAAGTTCCAGAGGTGAGGTGTGATCAGCCTCGAGACGCCTCAGCGGAAATGGGCCTCATCTCGCCTGGAGGGGAGAACCTCCTGGATTTTCTCGAGTTGCGGCAGGTCTTCTCGAGTTGCGACGGGGACCACAGAGACCGCTCTGTTGGCCTCAGGAAAGGCCAGTCCCCATGCGAGTTGCTAGGGGACCTCTCGGGATTCCTCTCCCGTCCATGCCGGGGCCTCAGTCCTTGTGTGGAGTCGGGGCCGGAACCTGAGGATTCCTCTCCAGTGTTGCCATGTTTCTTGGGGTGCTTCTGAGTCTCCCCAGGGGAGTCAGGCCTCGTCTCGAGTGGGGGCATGCACGTGCGCTTTCCTCCCGAGCTGCAGCAGTAGTGTCACGCTTCCTGTCACGTGGATCAAGGGATCTGTGGCTTTCCCTCGAGGCTGTCCCTCGAGGCTTTCCCACGAGGCTTTCCCACAGGGCTGAGCCACGTGCCACCTTGGTGTGAGTCGATCCTCGGCGTGAAAGACGAGCCGGTGAAGGGAAAAGAGGTTCCTCTGGAATGGACTGAGACATCTGGGGGACTCTTGGAATGGTGGCACCACCCTGGAGTTCCTCTCGCCGTTCCTGTTGAGAGGGCCTCCTCTTGAGATGCTTCGGGAACGCCGGGAACACTTTCCCGACGAAGCAGGGAAAGGATCCCACATCTCGAGCTACGAGGCGGAAACGGGGCTCCTCTGGATGTGGGCGGGACCCTCGTGATTCCTCTCGAGTGGAGACGGCTAGGTCGGGGAACTTCTTGATTTGCACCAAGGGTGTGAAGGACCCTTTCGAAGTTCCAGAGGGGAGGTGTGATCAGCCTCGAGACGCCTCAGCGGAAATGGGCCTCATCTCGCCTGGAGGGGAGAACCTCCTGGATTTTCTCGAGTTGCGGCAGGTCTTCTCGAGTTACGACGGGGACCTCAGGGACCCGCTCTGGTGGCCTCAGGAAAGGCCAGTCCCCATGCGAGTTGCTAGGGGACCTCTCGGGATTCCTCTCCCGTCCATGCCGGGGCCTCAGTCCTTGTGTGGAGTCGGGGACGGAACCTGAGGATTCCTCTCCAGTGTTGCCATGGATCTTGGGGTGCTTCTGAGTCTCCCCAGGGGAGTCAGGCCTCGTCTCGAGTGGGGGCATGCACGTGCGCTTTCCTCCCGAGCTGCAGCAGTAGTGTCACGCTTCCTGTCACGTGGATCAAGGGATCTGTGGCCTTCCCTCGAGGCTGTCCCTCGAGGCTTTCCCACGAGGCTTTCCCACAGGGCTGTGCCACGTGCCACCTTGGTGTGAGTCGATCCTCGGCGTGAAAGACGAGCCGGTGAAGGGAAAAGAGGTTCCTCTGGAATGGACTGAGACATCTGGGGGACTCTTGGAATGGTGGCACGACCCTGGAGTTCCTCTCGCCGTTCCTGTTGAGAGGGCCTCCTCTTGAGATGCGACGGGAACGCCGGGAACTCTTTCCCGACGAAGCAGGGAAAGGATCCCTCATCTCGAGCTACGAGGTGGAAACGGGGCTCCTCTGGATGTGGGGGGGACCCTCGTGATTCCTCTCGAGTGGAGACGGCTAGGTCGGGGAACTTCTTGATTTGCACCAAGGGTGTGAAGGACCCTTTCGAAGTTCCAGAGGTGAGGTGTGATCAGCCTCGAGACGCCTCAGCGGAAATGGGCCTCATCTCGCCTGGAGGGGAGAACCTCCTGGATTTTCTCGAGTTGCGGCAGGTCTTCTCGAGTTACGACGGGAACCTCAGGGATCCGCTCTGGTGGCCTCAGGAAAGGCCAGTCCCCACGCGAGTTGCTAGGGGACCTCTCGGGATTCCTCTCCCGTCCATGCTGGGGCCTCAGTCCTTGTGTGGAGTCGGGGCCGGAACCTGAGGATTCCTCTCCAGTGTTGCCATGGATCTTGGGGTGCTTCTGAGTCTCCCCAGGAGAGTTAGGCCTCGTCTCGAGTGGAGGCATGCACGTGCGCTTTCCTCCCGAGCTGCAGCAGTAGTGTCACGCTTCCTGTCACGTGGATCAAGGGATCTGTGTCTTTCCCTCGAGGCTGTCCCTCGAGGCTTTCCCACGAGGCTTTCCCACAGGGCTGTGCCACGTGCCACCTTGGTGTGAGTCGATCCTCGGCGTGAAAGACGAGTCGGTGAAGGGAAAAGAGGTTCCTCTGGAATGGACTGAGACATCTGGGGGACTCTTGGAATGGTGGCACGACCCTGGAGTTCCTCTCGCCGTTCCTGTTGAGAGGGCCTCCTCTTGAGATGCGACGGGAACGCCGGGAACTCTTTCCCGACGAAGCAGGGAAAGGATCTCTCATCTCGAGCTACGAGGAGGAAACGGGGCTCCTCTGGATGTGGGCGGGACCCTCGTGATTCCTCTCGACTGGAGACGGGTATGTCGGGGAACTTCTTGATTTGCACCAAGGGTGTGAAGGACCCTTTCGAAGTTCCAGAGGTGAGGTGTGATCAGCCTCGAGACGCCTCAGCGGAAATGGGCCTCATCTCGCCTGGAGGGGAGAACCTCTTGGATTTTCTCGAGTTGCGGCAGGTCTTCTCGAGTCACGACGGGGACCTCAGGGACACGCTCTGGTGGCCTCAGGAAAGGCCAGTCCCCATGCGAGTTGCTAGGGGACCTACCGGGATACCTCTCCCGTCCATGCCGGAGCCTCAGTCCTTGTGTGGAGTCGGGGCCGGAACCTGAGGATTCCTCTCCAGTGTTGCCATGGATCTTGGGGTGCTTCTGAGTCTCCCCAGGGGAGTCAGGCCTCGTCTCGAGTGGGGGCATGCACGTGCGCTTACCTCCCGAGCTGCAGCAGTAGTGTCACGCTTCCTGTCACGTGGATCAAGGGATCTGTGGCTTTCCCTCGAGGCTGTCCCTCGAGGCTTTCCCACGAGGCTTTCCCACAGGGCTGTGCCACGTGCCACCTTGGTGTGAGTCGATCCTCGGCGTGAAAGACGAGCCGGTGAAGGGAAAAGTGGTTCCTCTGGAATGGACTGAGACATCTGGGGGACTCTTGGAATGGTGGCACGACCCTGGAGTTCCTCTCGCCGTTCCTGTTGAGAGGGCCTCCTCTTGAGATGCGACGGGAAGGCCGGGAACTCTTTCCCGACGAAGCAGGGAAAGGATCCCTCATCTCGAGCTATGAGGCCGAAACGGGGCTCCTCTGGATGTGCGCGGGACCCTCGTGATTCCTCTCGAGTGGAGACGGGTATGTCGGGGAACTTCTTGATTTGCACCAAGGGTGTGAAGGACCCTTTCAAAGTTCCAGAGGTGAGGTGTGATCAGCCTCGAGACGCCTCAGCGGAAATGGGCCTCATCTCGCCTGGAGGGGAGAACCTCCTGGATTTTCTCCAGTTGCGGCAGGTCTTCTCGAGTTACCACGGGGACCACAGGGACCCGCTCTGGTGGCCTCAGGAAAGGCCAGTCCCCATGCGAGTTGCTAGGGGACCTCTCGGGATTCCTCTCCCGTCCATGCCAGGGCCTCAGTCCTTGGGTGGAGTCGGGGCCGGAACCTGAGGATTCCTCTCCAGTGTTGCCATGGATCTTGGGGTGCTTCTGAGTCTCCCCAGGGGAGTCAGGCCTCGTCTCGAGTGGGGGCATGCACGTGCGCTTTCCTCCCGAGCTGCAGCAGTAGTGTCACGCTTCCTGTCACGTGGATCAAGGGATCTGTGGCTTTCCCTTGAGGCTGTCCCTCGAGGCTTTCCCACGAGGCTTTCCCACAGGGCTGAGCCACGTGCCACCTTGGTGTGAGTCGATCCTCGGCGTGAAAGACGAGCCGGTGAAGGGAAAAGAGGTTCCTCTGGAATGGACTGAGACATCTGGGGGACTCTTGGAATGGTGGCACGACCCTGGAGTTCCTCTCGCCGTTCCTGTTGAGAGGGCCTCCTTTTGAGATGCGACGGGAAGGCCGGGAACTCTGTCCCGAAGAAGCAGGGAAAGGATCCCTCATCTCGAGCGACGAGGCGGAAACGGGGCTCCTCTGGATGTGGGCGGGACCCTCGTGATTCCTCTCGAGTGGAGACGGCTAGGTCGGGGAACTTCTTGATTTGCACCAAGGGTGTGAAGGACCCTTTCAAAGTTCCAGAGGTGAGGTGTGATCAGCCTCGAGACGCCTCAGCGGAAATGGGCCTCATCTCGCCTGGAGGGGAGAACCTCCTGGATTTTCTCGAGTTGCGGCAGGTCTTCTCGAGTTACGACGGGGACCACAGGGACCCGCTCTGGTGGCCTCAGGAAAGGCCAGTCCCCATGCGAGTTGCTAGGGGACCTCTCGGGATTCCTCTCCCGTCCATGCCGGGGCCTCAGTCCTTGTGTGGAGTCGGGGCCGGAACCTGAGGATTCCTCTCCAGTGTTGCCATGGATCTTGGGGTGCTTCTGAGTCTCCCCAGGGGAGTCAGGCCTCGTCTCTTTTGGGGGCATGCACGTGCAATTTCCTCCCGAGCTGCAGCAGTAGTGTCACGCTTCCTGTCACGTGGATCAAGGGATCTGTGGCTTTCCCTCGAGGCTGTCCCTCGAGGCTTTCCCACGAGGCTTTCCCACAGGGCTGTGCCACGTGCCACCTTGGTGTGAGTCGATCCTCGGCGTGAAAGACGAGCCGGTGAAGGGAAAAGAGGTTCCTCTGGAATGGACTGAGACATCTGGGGGACTCTTGGAATGGTGGCACGACCCTGGAGTTCCTCTCGCCGTTCCTGTTGAGAGGGCCTCCTCTTGAGATGCGACGGGAATGCCGGGAACTATTTCCCGACGAAGCAGGGAAAGGATCCCTCATCTCGAGCTACGAGGCGGAAACGGGGCTCCTCTGGATGTGGGCGGGACCCTCGTGATTCCTCTCGAGTGGAGACGGCTAGGTCGGGGAACTTCTTGATTTGCACCAAGGGTGTGAAGGATCCTTTCGAAGTTCCAGAGGTGAGGTGTGATCAGCCTCGAGACGCCTCAGCGGAAATGGGCCTCATCTCGCCTGGAGGGGAGAACCTCCTGGATTTTATCCAGTTGCGGCAGGTCTTCTCGAGTTACGACGGGGACCACAGGGACCCGCTCTGTTGGCCTCAGGAAAGGCCAGTCCCCATGCGAGTTGCTAGGGGACCTCTCGGGATTCCTCTCCCGTCCATGCCGGGGCCTCAGTCCTTGTGTGGAGTCGGGGCCGGAACCTGAGGATTCCTCTCCAGTGTTGCCATGGATCTTGGGGTGCTTCTGAGTCTCCCCAGGGGAGTCAGGCCTCGTCTCTTTTGGGGGCATGCACGTGCACTTTCCTCCCGAGCTGCAGCAGTAGTGTCACGCTTCCTGTCACGTGGATCAAGGGATCTGTGGCTTTCCCTCGAGGCTGTCCCTCGAGGCTTTCCCACGAGGCTTCCCACAGGGCTCTGCCACGTGCCACCTTGTTGTGAGTCGATCCTCGGCGTGAAAGACGAGCCGGTGAAGGGAAAAGAGGTTCCTCTGGAATGGACTGAGACATCTGGGGGACTCTTGGAATGGTGGCACGACCCTGGAGTTCCTCTCGCCGTTCCTGTTGAGAGGGCCTCCTCTTGAGATGCGACGGGAATGCCGGGAACTCTTTCCCGACGAAGCAGGGAAAGGATCCCTCATCTCGAGCTACGAGGCGGAAACGGGGCTCCTCTGGATGTGGGCGGGACCCTCGTGATTCCTCTCGAGTGGAGACGGCTAGGTCGGGGAACTTCTTGATTTGCACCAAGGGTGTGAAGTATCCTTTCGAAGTTCCAGAGGTGAGGTGTGATCAGCCTCGAGACGCCTCAGCGGAAATGGGCCTCATCTCGCCTGGAGGGGAGAACCTCCTGGATTTTCTCGAGTTGCGGCAGGTCTTCTCGAGTTGCGACGGGGACCACAGAGACCCGCTCTGTTGGCCTCAGGAAAGGCCAGTCCCCATGCGAGTTGCTAGGGGACCTCTCGGGATTCCTCTCCCGTCCATGCCGGGGCCTCAGTCCTTGTGTGGAGTCGGGGCCGGAACCTGAGGATTCCTCTCCAGTGTTGCCATGTTTCTTGGGGTGCTTCTGAGTCTCCCCAGGGGAGTCAGGCCTCGTCTCGAGTGGGGGCATGCACGTGCGCTTTCCTCCCGAGCTGCAGCAGTAGTGTCACGCTTCCTGTCACGTGGATCAAGGGATCTGTGGCTTTCCCTCGAGGCTGTCCCTCGAGGCTTTCCCACGAGGCTTTCCCACAGGGCTGTGCCACGTGCCACCTTGGTGTGAGTCGATCCTCGGCGTGAAAGACGAGCCGGTGAAGGGAAAAGAGGTTCCTCTGGAATGGACTGAGACATCTGGGGGACTCTTGGAATGGTGGCACCACCCTGGAGTTCCTCTCGCCGTTCCTGTTGAGAGGGCCTCCTCTTGAGATGCTTCGGGAACGCCGGGAACTCTTTCCCGACGAAGCAGGGAAAGGATCCCACATCTCGAGCTACGAGGCGGAAACGGGGCTCCTCTGGATGTGGGCGGGACCCTCGTGATTCCTCTCGAGTGGAGACGGCTATGTCGGGGAACTTCTTGATTTGCACCAAGGGTGTGAAGGACCCTTTCGAAGTTCCAGAGGGGAGGTGTGATCAGCCTCGAGACGCCTCAGTGGAAATGGGCCTCATCTCGCCTGGAGGGGAGAACCTCCTGGATTTTCTCGACTTGCGGCAGGTCTTCTCGAGTTACGACGGGGACCTCAGGGACCCGCTCTGGTGGCCTCAGGAAAGGCCAGTCCCCATGCGAGTTGCTAGGGGACCTCTCGGGATTCCTCTCCCGTCCATGCCGGGGCCTCAGTCCTTGTGTGGAGTCGGGGACGGAACCTGAGGATTCCTCTCCAGTGTTGCCATGGATCTTGGGGTGCTTCGGAGTCTCCCCAGGGGAGTCAGGCCTCGTCTCGAGTGGGGGCATGCACGTGCGCTTTCCTCCCGAGCTGCAGCAGTAGTGTCACGCTTCCTGTCACGTGGATCAAGGGATCTGTGGCTTTCCCTCGAGGCTGTCCCTCGAGGCTTTCCCACGAGGCTTTCCCACAGGGCTGTGCCACGTGCCACCTTGGTGTGAGTCGATCCTCGGCGTGAAAGACGAGCCGGTGAAGGGAAAAGAGGTTCCTCTGGAATGGACTGAGACATCTGGGGGACTCTTGGAATGGTGGCACGACCCTGGAGTTCCTCTCGCCGTTCCTGTTGAGAGGGCCTCCTCTTGAGATGCGACGGGAACGCCGGGAACTCTTTCCCGACGAAGCAGGGAAAGGATCCCTCATCTCGAGCTACGAGGCGGAAACGGGGCTCCTCTGGATGTGGGCGGGACCCTCGTGATTCCTCTCGAGTGGAGACGGCTAGGTCGGGGAACTTCTTGATTTGCACCAAGGGTGTGAAGGATCCTTTCGAAGTTCCAGAGGTGAGGTGTGATCAGCCTCGAGACGCCTCAGCGGAAATGGGCCTCATCTCGCCTGGAGGGGAGAACCTCTTGGATTTTCTCGAGTTGCGGCAGGTCTTCTCGAGTTGCGACGGGGACCACAGAGACCCGCTCTGTTGGCCTCAGGAAAGGCCAGTCCCCATGCGAGTTGCTAGGGGACCTCTCGGGATTCCTCTCCCGTCCATGCCGGGGCCTCAGTCCTTGTGTGGAGTCGGGGCCGGAACCTGAGGATTCCTCTCCAGTGTTGCCATGTTTCTTAGGGTGCTTCTGAGTCTCCCCAGGGGAGTCAGGCCTCGTCTCGAGTGGGGGCATGCACGTGCGCTTTCCTCCCGAGCTGCAGCAGTAGTGTCACGCTTCCTGTCACGTGGATCAAGGGATCTGTGGCTTTCCCTCGAGGCTGTCCCTCGAGGCTTTCCCACGAGGCTTTCCTACAGGGCTGAGCCACGTGCCACCTTGGTGTGAGTCGATCCTCGGCGTGAAAGACGAGCCGGTGAAGGGAAAAGAGGTTCCTCTGGAATGGACTGAGACATCTGGGGGACTCTTGGAATGGTGGCACCACCCTGGAGTTCCTCTCGCCGTTCCTGTTGAGAGGGCCTCCTCTTGAGATGCTTCGGGAACGCCGGGAACTCTTTCCCGACGAAGCAGGGAAAGGATCCCACATCTCGAGCTACGAGGCGGAAACGGGGCTCCTCTGGATGTGGGCGGGACCCTCGTGATTCCTCTCGAGTGGAGACGGCTAGGTCGGGGAACTTCTTGATTTGAACCAAGGGTGTGAAGGACCCTTTCGAAGTTCCAGAGGGGAGGTGTGATCTGCCTCGAGACGCCTCAGCGGAAATGGGCCTCATCTCGCCTGGAGGGGAGAACCTCCTGGATTTTCTCCAGTTGCGGCAGGTCTTCTCGAGTTACGACGGGGACCTCAGGGACCCGCTCTGGTGGCCTCAGGAAAGGCCAGTCCCCATGCGAGTTGCTAGGGGACCTCTCGGGATTCCTCTCCCGTCCATGCCGGGGCCTCAGTCCTTGTGTGGAGTCGGGGACGGAACCTGAGGATTCCTCTCCAGTGTTGCCATGGATCTTGGGGTGCTTCTGAGTCTCCCCAGGGGAGTCAGGCCTCGTCTCGAGTGGGGGCATGCACGTGCGCTTTCCTCCCGAGCTGCAGCAGTAGTGTCACGCTTCCTGTCACGTGGATCAAGGGATCTGTGGCTTTCCCTCGAGGCTGTCCCTCGAGGCTTTCCCACGAGGCTTTCCCACAGGGCTGTGCCACGTGCCACCTTGGTGTGAGTCGATCCTCGGCGTGAAAGACGAGCCGGTGAAGGGAAAAGAGGTTCCTCTGGAATGGACTGAGACATCTGGGGGACTCTTGGAATGGTGGCACGACCCTGGAGTTCCTCTCGCCGTTCCTGTTGAGAGGGCCTCCTCTTGAGATGCGACGGGAACGCCGGGAACTCTTTCCCGACGAAGCAGGGAAAGGATCCCTCATCTCGAGCTACGAGGCGGAAACGGGGCTCCTCTGGATGTGGGCGGGACCCTCGTGAATCCTCTCGAGTGGAGACGGGTATGTCGGGGAACTTCTTGATTTGCACCAAGGGTGTGAAGAACCCTTTCGAAGTTCCAGAGGTGAGGTGTGATCAGCCTCGAGACGCCTCAGCGGAAATGGGCCTCATCTCGCCTGGAGGGGAGAACCTCCTGGATTTTCTCGAGTTGCGGCAGGTCTTCTCGAGTTACGACGGGGACCTCAGGGACCCGCTCTGGTGGCCTCAGGAAAGGCCAGTACCCATGGGAGTTGCTAGGGGACCTCTCGGGATTCCTCTCCCGTCCATGCCGGGGCCTCAGTCCTTGTGTGGAGTCGGGGCCGGAACCTGAGGATTCCTCTCCAGTGTTGCCATGGATCTTGGGGTGCTTCTGAGTCTCCCCAGGGGAGTCAGGCCTCGTCTCGAGTGGTGGCATGCACGTGCGCTTTCCTCCCGAGCTGCAGCAGTAGTGTCACGCTTCCTGTCACGTGGATCAAGGGATCTGTGGCTTTCCCTCGAGGCTGTCCCTCGAGGCTTTCCCACGAGGCTTTCCCACAGGGCTGTGCCACGTGCCACCTTGGTGTGAGTCGATCCTCGGCGTGAAAGACGAGCCGGTGAAGGGAAAAGAGGTTCCTCTGGAATGGACTGAGACATCTGGGGGACTCTTGGAATGGTGGCACGACCCTGGAGTTCCTCTCGCCGTTCCTGTTGAGAGGGCCTCCTCTTGAGATGCGACGGGAATGACGGGAACTCTTTCCCGACGAAGCAGGGAAAGGATCCCTCATCTCGAGCTACGAGGCGGAAACGGGGCTCCTCTGGATGTGGGCGGGACCCTCGTGAATCCTCTCGAGTGGAGACGGGTATGTCGGGGAACTTCTTGATTTGCACCAAGGGTGTGAAGGACCCTTTCGAAGTTCCAGAGGTGAGGTGTGATCAGCCTCGAGACGCCTCAGCGGAAATGGGCCTCATCTCGCCTGGAGGGGAGAACCTCCTGGATTTTCTCGAGTTGCGGCAGGTCTTCTCGAGTTACGACGGGGACCTCAGGGACCCGCTCTGTTGGCCTCAGGAAAGGCCAGTCCCCATGGGAGTTGCTAGGGGACCTCTCGGGATTCCTCTCCCGTCCATGCCGGGGCCTCAGTCCTTGTGTGGAGTCGGGGCCGGAACCTGAGGATTCCTCTCCAGTGTTGCCATGGATCTTGGGGTGCTTCTGAGTCTCCCCAGGGGAGTCAGGCCTCGTCTCGAGTGGGGGCATGCACGTGCGCTTTCCTCCCGAGCTGCAGCAGTAGTGTCACGCTTCCTGTCACGTGGATCAAGGGATCTGTGGCTTTCCCTCGAGGCTGTCCCTCGAGGCTTTCCCACGAGGCTTTCCCACAGGGCTGTGCCACGTGCCACCTTGGTGTGAGTCGATCCTCGGCGTGAAAGACGAGCCGGTGAAGGGAAAAGAGGTTCCTCTGGAATGGACTGAGACATCTGGGGGACTCTTCGAATGGTGGCACGACCCTGGAGTTCCTCTCGCCGTTCCTGTTGAGAGGGCCTCCTCTTGAGATGCGACGGGAATGACGGGAACTCTTTCCCGACGAAGCAGGGAAAGGATCCCTCATCTCGAGCTACGAGGCGGAAACGGGGCTCCTCTGGATGTGGGCGGGACCCTCGTGATTCCTCTCGAGTGGAGACGGGTATGTCGGGGAACTTCTTGATTTGCACCAAGGGTGTGAAGGACCCTTTCGAAGTTCCAGAGGTGAGGTGTGATCAGCCTCGAGACGCCTCAGCGGAAATGGGCCTCATCTCGCCTGGAGGGGAGAACCTCCTGGATTTTCTCGAGTTGCGGCAGGTCTTCTCGAGTTACGACGGGGACCTCAGGGACCCGCTCTGGTGGCCTCAGGAAAGGCCAGTCCCCATGCGAGTTGCTAGGGGACCTCTCGAGATTCCTCTCCCGTCCATGCCGGGGCCTCAGTCCTTGTGTGGAGTCGGGGACGGAACCTGAGGATTCCTCTCCAGTGTTGCCATGGATCTTGGGGTGCTTCTGAGTCTCCCCAGGGGAGTCAGGCCTCGTCTCGAGTGGGGGCATGCACGTGCGCTTTCCTCCCGAGCTGCAGCAGTATTGTCACGCTTCCTGTCACGTGGATCAAGGGATCTGTGGCTTTCCCTCGAGGCTGTCCCTCGAGGCTTTCCCACGAGGCTTTCCCACAGGGCTGTGCCACGTGCCACCTTGGTGTGAGTCGATCCTCGGCGTGAAAGACGAGCCGGTGAAGGGAAAAGAGGTTCGTCTGGAATGGACTGAGACATCTGGGGGACTCTTGGAATGGTGGCACGACCCTGGAGTTCCTCTCGCCGTTCCTGTTGAGAGGGCCTCCTCTTGAGATGCGACGGGAACGCCGGGAACTCTTTCCCGACGAAGCAGGGAAAGGATCCCTCATCTCGAGCTACGAGGCGGAAACGGGGCTCCTCTGGATGTGGGCGGGACCCTCGTGATTCCTCTCGAGTGGAGACGGCTAGGTCGGGGAACTTCTTGATTTGCACCAAGGGTGTGAAGGATCCTTTCGAAGTTCCAGAGGTGAGGTGTGATCAGCCTCGAGACGCCTCAGCGGAAATGGGCCTCATCTCGCCTGGAGGGGAGAACCTCTTGGATTTTCTCGAGTTGCGGCAGGTCTTCTCGAGTTGCGACGGGGACCACAGAGACCCGCTCTGTTGGCCTCAGGAAAGGCCAGTCCCCATGCGAGTTGCTAGGGGACCTCTCGGGATTCCTCTCCCGTCCATGCCGGGGACTCAGTCCTTGTGTGGAGTCGGGGCCGGAACCTGAGGATTCCTCTCCAGTGTTGCCATGTTTCTTGGGGTGCTTCTGAGTCTCCCCAGGGGAGTCAGGCCTCGTCTCGAGTGGGGGCATGCACGTGCGCTTTCCTCCCGAGCTGCAGCAGTAGTGTCACGCTTCCTGTCACGTGGATCAAGGGATCTGTGGCTTTCCCTCGAGGCTGTCCCTCGAGGCTTTCCCACGAGGCTTTCCCACAGGGCTGAGCCACGTGCCACCTTGGTGTGAGTCGATCCTCGGCGTGAAAGACGAGCCGGTGAAGGGAAAAGAGGTTCCTCTGGAATGGACTGAGACATCTGGGGGACTCTTGGAATGGTGGCACCACCCTGGAGTTCCTCTCGCCGTTCCTGTTGAGAGGGCCTCCTCTTAAGATGCTTCGGGAACGCCGGGAACTCTTTCCCGACGAAGCAGGGAAAGGATCCCACATCTCGAGCTACGAGGCGGAAACGGGGCTCCTCTGGATGTGGGCGGGACCCTCGTGATTCCTCTCGAGTGGAGACGGCTAGGTCGGGGAACTTCTTGATTTGCACCAAGGGTGTGAAGGACCCTTTCGAAGTTCCAGAGGGGAGGTGTGATCAGCCTCGAGACGCCTCAGCGGAAATGGGCCTCATCTCGCCTGGAGGGGAGAACCTCCTGGATTTTCTCGAGTTGCGGCAGGTCTTCTCGAGTTACGACGGGGACCTCAGGGACCCGCTCTGGTGGCCTCAGGAAAGGCCAGTCCCCATGCGAGTTGCTAGGGGACCTCTCGGGATTCCTCTCCCGTCCATGCCGGGGCCTCAGTCCTTGTGTGGAGTCGGGGCCGGAACCTGAGGATTCCTCTCCAGTGTTGCCATGGATCTTGGGGTGCTTCTGAGTCTCCCCAGGGGAGTCAGGCCTCGTCTCGAGTGGGGGCATGCACGTGCGCTTTCCTCCCGAGCTGCAGCAGTAGTGTCACGCTTCCTGTCACGTGGATCAAGGGATTTGTGGCTTTCCCTCGAGGCTGTCCCTCGAGGCTTTCCCACGAGGCTTTCCCACAGGGCTGAGCCACGTGCCACCTTGGTGTGAGTCGATCCTCGGCGTGAAAGACGAGCCGGTGAAGGGAAAAGAGGTTCCTCTGGAATGGACTGAGACATCTGGAGGACTCTTGGAATGGTGGCACGACCCTGGAGTTCCTCTCGCCGTTCCTGTTGAGAGGGCCTCCTCTTGAGATGCGACGGGAACGCCGGGAACTCTTTCCCGACGAAGCAGGGAAAGGATCCCTCATCTCGAGCTACGAGGCGGAAACGGGGCTCCTCTGGATGTGGGCGGGACCCTCGTGAATCCTCTCGAGTGGAGACGGGTATGTCGGGGAACTTCTTGATTTGCACCAAGGGTGTGAAGGACCCTTTCGAAGTTCCAGAGGTGAGGTGTGATCAGCCTCGAGACGCCTCAGCGGAAATGGGCCTCATCTCGCCTGGAGGGGAGAACCTCCTGGATTTTCTCGAGTTGCGGCAGGTCTTCTCGAGTTACGACGGGGACCTCAGGGACCCGGTCTGGTGGCCTCAGGAAAGGCCAGTCCCCATGGGAGTTGCTAGGGGACCTCTCGGGATTCCTCTCCCGTCCATGCCGGGGCCTCAGTCCTTGTGTGGAGTCGGGGCCGGAACCTGAGGATTCCTCTCCAGTGTTGCCATGGATCTTGGGGTGCTTCTGAGTCTCCCCAGGGGAGTCAGGCCTCGTCTCGAGTGGTGGCATGCACGTGCGCTTTCCTCCCGAGCTGCAGCAGTAGTGTCACGCTTCCTGTCACGTGGATCAAGGGATCTGTGGCTTTCCCTCGAGGCTGTCCCTCGAGGCTTTCCCACGAGGCTTTCCCACAGGGCTGTGCCACGTGCCACCTTGGTGTGAGTCGATCCTCGGCGTGAAAGACGAGCCGGTGAAGGGAAAAGAGGTTCCTCTGGAATGGACTGAGACATCTGGTGGACTCTTGGAATGGTGGCACGACCCTGGAGTTCCTCTCGCCGTTCCTGTTGAGAGGGCCTCCTCTTGAGATGCGACGGGAATGACGGGAACTCTTTCCCGACGAAGCAGGGAAAGGATCCCTCATCTCGAGCTACGAAGCGGAAACGGGGCTCCTCTGGATGTGGGCGGGACCCTCGTGAATCCTCTCGAGTGGAGACGGGTATGTCGGGGAACTTCTTGATTTGCACCAAGGGTGTGAAGGACCCTTTCGAAGTTCCAGAGGTGAGGTGTGATCAGCCTCGAGACGCCTCAGCGGAAATGGGCCTCATCTCGCCTGGAGGGGAGAACCTCCTGGATTTTCTCGAGTTGCGGCAGGTCTTCTCGAGTTACGACGGGGACCTCAGGGACCCGCTCTGTTGGCCTCAGGAAAGGCCAGTCCCCATGGGAGTTGCTAGGGGACCTCTCGGGATTCCTCTCCCGTCCATGCCGGGGCCTCAGTCCTTGTGTGGAGTCGGGGCCGGAACCTGAGGATTCCTCTCCAGTGTTGCCATGGATCTTGGGGTGCTTCTGAGTCTCCCCAGGGGAGTCAGGCCTCGTCTCGAGTGGTGGCATGCACGTGCGCTTTCCTCCCGAGCTGCAGCAGTAGTGTCACGCTTCCTGTCACGTGGATCAAGGGATCTGTGGCTTTCCCTCGAGGCTGTCCCTCGAGGCTTTCCCACGAGGCTTTCCCACAGGGCTGTGCCACGTGCCACCTTGGTGTGAGTCGATCCTCGGCGTGAAAGACGAGCCGGTGAAGGGAAAAGAGGTTCCTCTGGAATGGACTGAGACATCTGGGGGACTCTTCGAATGGTGGCACGACCCTGGAGTTCCTCTCGCCGTTCCTGTTGAGAGGGCCTCCTCTTGAGATGCGACGGGAATGACGGGAACTCTTTCCCGACGAAGCAGGGAAAGGATCCCTCATCTCGAGCTACGAGGCGGAAACGGGGCTCCTCTGGATGTGGGCGGGACCCTCGTGAATCCTCTCGAGTGGAGACGGGTATGTCGGGGAACTTCTTGATTTGCACCAAGGGTGTGAAGGACCCTTTCGAAGTTCCAGAGGTGAGGTGTGATCAGCCTCGAGACGCCTCAGCGGAAATGGGCCTCATCTCGCCTGGAGGGGAGAACCTCCTGGATTTTCTCGAGTTGCGGCAGGTCTTCTCGAGTTGCGACGGGGACCACAGGGACCCGCTCTGTTGGCCTCAGGAAAGGCCAGTCCCCATGCGAGGTGCTAGGGGACCTCTCGGGATTCCTCTCCCGTCCATGCCGGGGCCTCAGTCCTTGTGTGGAGTCGGGGCCGGAACCTGAGGATTCCTCTCCAGTGTTGCCATGGATCTTGGGGTGCTTCTGAGTCTCCCCAGGGGAGTCAGGCCTCGTCTCGAGTGGGGGCATGCACGTGCGCTTTCCTCCCGAGCTGCAGCAGTAGTGTCACGCTTCCTGTCACGTGGATCAAGGGATCTGTGGCTTTCCCTTGAGGCTGTCCCTCGAGGCTTTCCCACGAGGCTTTCCCACAGGGCTGAGCCACGTGCCACCTTGGTGTGAGTCGATCCTCGGCGTGAAAGACGAGCCGGTGAAGGGAAAAGAGGTTCCCCTGGAATGGACTGAGACATCTGGGGGACTCTTGGAATGGTGGCACGACCCTGGAGTTCCTCTCGCCGTTCCTGTTGAGAGGGCCTCCTCTTGAGATGCGACGGGAACGCCGGGAACTCTTTCCCGACGAAGCAGGGAAAGGATCCCTCATCTCGAGCTACGAGGCAGAAACGGGGCTCCTCTGGATGTGGGCGGGACCCTCGTGATTCCTCTCGAGTGGAGACGGGTATGTCGGGGAACTTCTTGATTTGCACCAAGGGTGTGAAGGACCCTTTCGAAGGTCCAGAGGTTTGGTGTGATCAGCCTCGAGACGCCTCAGCGGAAATGGGCCTCATCTCGCCTGGAGGGGAGAACCTCCTGGATTTTCTCGAGTTGCGGCAGGTCTTCTCGAGTTACGACGGGGACCACAGGGACCCGCTCTGTTGGCCTCAGGAAAGGCCAGTCCCCATGCGAGTTGCTAGGGGACCTCTCGGGATTCCTCTCCCGTCCATGCCGGGGCCTCAGTCCTTGTGTGGAGTCGGGGCCGGAACCTGAGGATTCCTCTCCAGTGTTGACATGGATCTTGGGGTGCTTCTGAGTCTCCCCAGGGGAGTCAGGCCTCGTCTCGAGTGGGGGCATGCACGTGCGCTTTCCTCCCGAGCTGCAGCAGTAGTGTCACGCTTCCTGTCACGTGGATCAAGGGATCTGTGGCTTTCCCTTGAGGCTGTCCCTCGAGGCTTTCCCACGAGGCTTTCCCACAGGGCTGAGCCACGTGCCACCTTGGTGTGAGTCGATCCTCGGCGTGAAAGACGAGCCGGTGAAGGGAAAAGAGGTTCCCCTGGAATGGACTGAGACATCTGGGGGACTCTTGGAATGGTGGCACGACCCTGGAGTTCCTCTCGCCGTTCCTGTTGAGAGGGCCTCCACTTGAGATGCGACGGAAACGCCGGGAACTCTTTCCCGACGAAGCAGGGAAAGGATCCCTCATCTCGAGCTACGAGGCGGAAACGGGGCTCCTCTGGATGTGGGCGGGACCCTCGTGATTCCTCTCGAGTGGAGAAGGCTAGGTCGGGGAACTTCTTGATTTGCACCAAGGGTGTGAAGGACCCTTTCGAAGTTCCAGAGGGGAGGTGTGATCAACCTCGAGACGCCTGAGCGGAAATGGGCCTCATCTCGCCTGGAGGGGAGAACCTCCTGGATTTTCTCGAGTTGCGGCAGGTCTTCTCGAGTTACGACGGGGACCTCAGGGACCCGCTCTGGTGGCCGCAGGAAAGGCCAGTCCCCATGGGAGTTGCTAGGGGACCTCTCGGGATTCCTCTCCCGTCCATGCCGGGGCCTCAGTCCTTGTGTGGAGTCGGGGCCGGAACCTGAGGATTCCTCTCCAGTGTTGCCATGGATCTTGGGGTGCTTCTGAGTCTCCCCAGGGGAGTCAGGCCTCGTCTCGAGTGGGGGCATGCACGTGCGCTTTCCTCCCGAGCTGCAGCAGTAGTGTCACGCTTCCTGTCACGTGGATCAAGGGATCTGTGGCTTTCCCTCGAGGCTGTCCCTCGAGGCTTTCCCACGAGGCTTTCCCACAGGGCTGTGCCACGTGCCACCTTGGTGTGAGTCGATCCTCGGCGTGAAAGACGAGCCGGTGAAGGGAAAAGAGGTTCCTCTGGAATGGACTGAGACATCTGGGGGACTCTTGGAATGGTGGCACGACCCTGGAGTTCCTCTCGCCGTTCCTGTTGAGAGGGCCTCCTCTTGAGATGCGACGGGAATGCCGGGAACTCTTTCCCGACGAAGCAGGGAAAGGATCCCTCATCTCGAGCTACGAGGCGGAAACGGGGCTCCTCTGGATGTGGGCGGGACCCTCGTGATTCCTCTCGAGTGGAGACGGGTATGTCGGGGAACTTCTTGATTTGCACCAAGGGTGTGAAGGATCCTTTCGAAGTTCCAGAGGTGAGGTGTGATCAGCCTCGAGACGCCTCAGCGGAAATGGGCCTCATCTCGCCTGGAGGGGAGAACCTCCTGGATTTTCTCGAGTTGCGGCAGGTCTTCTCGAGTTGCGACGGGGACCACAGGGACCCGCTCTGTTGGCCTCAGGAAAGGCCAGTCCCCATGCGAGGTGCTAGGGGACCTCTCGGGATTCCTCTCCCGTCCATGCCGGGGCCTCAGTCCTTGTGTGGAGTCGGGGCCGGAACCTGAGGATTCCTCTCCAGTGTTGCCATGTTTCTTGGGGTGCTTCTGAGTCTCCCCAGGGGAGTCAGGCCTCGTCTCGAGTGGGGGCATGCACGTGCGCTTTCCTCCCGAGCTGCAGCAGTAGTGTCACGCTTCCTGTCACGTGGATCAAGGGATCTGTGGCTTTCCCTCGAGGCTGTCCCTCGAGGCTTTCCCACGAGGCTTTCCCACAGGGCTGAGCCACGTGCCACCTTGGTGTGAGTCGATCCTCGGCGTGAAAGACGAGCCGGTGAAGGGAAAAGAGGTTCCTCTGGAATGGACTGAGACATCTGGGGGACTCTTGGAATGGTGGCACCACCCTGGAGTTCCTCTCGCCGTTCCTGTTGAGAGGGCCTCCTCTTGAGATGCTTCGGGAACGCCGGGAACTCTTTCCCGACGAAGCAGGGAAAGGATCCCTCATCTCGAGCTACGAGGCGGAAACGGGGCTCCTCTGGATGTGGGCGGGACCCTCGTGATTCCTCTCGAGTGGAGACGGGTAAGTCGGGGAACTTCTTGATTTGCACCAAGGGTGTGAAGGAACCTTTCGAAGGACCAGAGGTGAGGTGTGATCAGTCTCGAGACGCCTCAGCGGAAATGGGCCTCATCTCGCCTGGAGGGGAGAACCTCCTGGATTTTCTCGAGTTGCGGCAGGTCTTCTCGAGTTACGACGGGGACCACAGGGACCCGCTCTGTTGGCCTCAGGAAAGGCCAGTCCCCATGCGAGTTGCTAGGGGACCTCTCGGGATTCCTCTCCCGTCCATGCCGGGGCCTCAGTCCTTGTGTGGAGTCGGGGCCGGAACCTGAGGATTCCTCTCCAGTGTTGCCATGGATCTTGGGGTGCTTCTGAGTCTCCCCAGGGGAGTCAGGCCTCGTCTCGAGTGGGGGCATGCACGTGCGCTTTCCTCCCGAGCTGCAGCAGTAGTGTCACGCTTCCTGTCACGTGGATCAAGGGTTCTGTGGCTTTCCCTTGAGGCTGTCCCTCGAGGCTTTCCCACGAGGCTTTCCCACAGGGCTGAGCCACGTGCCACCTTGGTGTGAGTCGATCCTCGGCGTGAAAGACGAGCCGGTGAAGGGAAAAGAGGTTCCCCTGGAATGGACTGAGACATCTGGGGGACTCTTGGAATGGTGGCACGACCCTGGAGTTCCTCTCGCCGTTACTGTTGAGAGGGCCTCCTCTTGAGATGCGACGGGAACGCCGGGAACTCTTTCCCGACGAAGCAGGGAAAGGATCCCTCATCTCGAGCTACGAGGCAGAAACGGGGCTCCTCTGGATGTGGGCGGGACCCTCGTGATTCCTCTCGAGTGGAGACGGGTATGTCGGGGAACTTCTTGATTTGCACCAAGGGTGTGAAGGACCCTTTCGAAGGTCCAGAGGTGAGGTGTGATCAGCCTCGAGACGCCTCAGCGGAAATGGGCCTCATCTCGCCTGGAGGGGAGAACCTCTTGGATTTTCTCGAGTTGCGGCAGGTCTTCTCGAGCTACGACGGGGACCTCAGGGACCCGCTCTGGTGGCCTCAGGAAAGGCCAGTCCCCATGCGAGTTGCTAGGGGACCTCTCGGGATTCCTCTCCCGTCCATGCCGGGGCCTCAGTCCTTGTGTGGAGTCGGGGCCGGAACCTGAGGATTCCTCTCCAGTGTTGCCATGGATCTTGGGGTGCTTCTGAGTCTCCCCAGGGGAGTCAGGCCTCGTCTCGAGTGGGGGCATGAACGTGCGCTTTCCTCCCGAGCTGCAGCAGTAGTGTCACGCTTCCTGTCACGTGGATCAAGGGATCTGTGGCTTTCCCTTGAGGCTGTCCCTCGAGGCTTTCCCACGAGGCTTTCCCACAGGCTGAGCCACGTGCCACCTTGGTGTGAGTCGATCCTCAGCGTGAAAGACGAGCCGGTGAAGGGAAAAGAGGTTCCCCTGGAATGGACTGAGACATCTGGGGGACTCTTGGAATGGTGGCACGACCCTGGAGCTCCTCTCGCCGTTCCTGTTGAGAGGGCCTCCTCTTGAGATGCGACGGGAACGCCGGGAACTCTTTCCCGACGAAGCAGGGAAAGGATCCCTCATCTCGAGCTACGAGGCAGAAACGGGGCTCCTCTGGATGTGGGCGGGACCCTCGTGATTCCTCTCGAGTGGAGACGGGTATGTCGGGGAACTTCTTGATTTGCACCAAGGGTGTGAAGGACCCTTTCGAAGGTCCAGAGGTTTGGTGTGATCAGCCTCGAGACGCCTCAGCGGAAATGGGCCTCATCTCGCCTGGAGGGGAGAACCTCCTGGATTTTCTCGAGTTGCGGCAGGTCTTCTCGAGTTACGACGGGGACCACAGGGACCCGCTCTGTTGGCCTCAGGAAAGGCCAGTCCCCATGCGAGTTGCTAGGGGACCTCTCGGGATTCCTCTCCCGTCCATGCCGGGGCCTCAGTCCTTGTGTGGAGTCGGGGCCGGAACCTGAGGATTCCTCTCCAGTGTTGCCATGGATCTTGGGGTGCTTCTGAGTCTCCCCAGGGGAGTCAGGCCTCGTCTCTTTTGGGGGCATGCACGTGCACTTTCCTCCCGAGCTGCAGCAGTAGTGTCACGCTTCCTGTCACGTGGATCAAGGGATCTGTGGCTTTCCCTCGAGGCTGTCCCTCGAGGCTTTCCCACGAGGCTTCCCACAGGGCTCTGCCACGTGCCACCTTGTTGTGAGTCGATCCTCGGCGTGAAAGACGAGCCGGTGAAGGGAAAAGAGGTTCCTCTGGAATGGACTGAGACATCTGGGGGACTCTTGGAATGGTGGCACGACCCTGGAGTTCCTCTCGCCGTTCCTGTTGAGAGGGCCTCCTCTTGAGATGCGACGGGAATGCCGGGAACTCTTTCCCGACGAAGCAGGGAAAGGATCCCTCATCTCGAGCTACGAGGCGGAAACGGGGCTCCTCTGGATGTGGGCGGGACCCTCGTGATTCCTCTCGAGTGGAGACGGCTAGGTCGGGGAACTTCTTGATTTGCACCAAGGGTGTGAAGGATCCTTTCGAAGTTCCAGAGGTGAGGTGTGATCAGCCTCGAGACGCCTCAGCGGAAATGGGCCTCATCTCGCCTGGAGGGGAGAACCTCCTGGATTTTCTCGAGTTGCGGCAGGTCTTCTCGAGTTGCGACGGGGACCACAGGGACCCGCTCTGTTGGCCTCAGGAAAGGCCAGTCCCCATGCGAGTTGCTAGGGGACCTCTCGGGATTCCTCTCCCGTCGATGCAGGGGCCTCAGTCCTTGTGTGGAGTCGGGGCCGGAAACTGAGGATTCCTCTCCAGTGTTGCCATATTTCTTGGGGTGCTTCTGAGTCTCCCCAGGGGAGTCAGGCCTCGTCTCGAGTGGGGGCATGCACGTGCGCTTTCCTCCCGAGCTGCAGCAGTAGTGTCACGCTTCCTGTCACGTGGATCAAGGGATCTGTGGCTTTCCCTCGAGGCTGTCCCTCGAGGCTTTCCCACGAGGCTTTCCCACAGGGCTGAGCCACGTGCCACCTTGGTGTGAGTCGATCCTCGGCGTGAAAGACGAGCCGGTGAAGGGAAAAGAGGTTCCTCTGGAATGGACTGAGACATCTGGGGGACTCTTGGAATGGTGGCACCACCCTGGAGTTCCTCTCGCCGTTCCTGTTGAGAGGGCCTCCTCTTGAGATGCTTCGGGAACGCCGGGAACTCTTTCCCGACGAAGCAGGGAAAGGATCCCTCATCTCGAGCTACGAGGCGGAAACGGGGCTCCTCTGGATGTGGGCGGGACCCTCGTGATTCCTCTCGAGTGGAGACGTGTAAGTCGGGGAACTTCTTGATTTGCACCAAGGGTGTGAAGGACCCTTTCGAAGGTCCAGAGGTGAGGTGTGATCAGTCTCGAGACGCCTCAGCGGAAATGGGCCTCATCTCGCCTGGAGGGGAGAACCTCCTGGATTTTCTCGAGTTGCGGCAGGTCTTCTCGAGTTACGACGGGGACCACATAGACCCGCTCTGTTGGCCTCAGGAAAGGCCAGTCCCCATGCGAGTTGCTAGGGGACCTCTCGGGATTCCTCTCCCGTCCATGCCGGGGCCTCAGTCCTTGTGTGGAGTCGGGGCCGGAACCTGAGGATTCCTCTCCAGTGTTGCCATGGATCTTGGGGTGCTTCTGAGTCTCCCCAGGGGAGTCAGGCCTCGTCTCGAGTGGGGGCATGCACGTGCGCTTTCCTCCCGAGCTGCAGCAGTAGTGTCACGCTTCCTGTCACGTGGATCAAGGGATCTGTGGCTTTCCCTTGAGGCTGTCCCTCGAGGCTTTCCCACGAGGCTTTCCCACAGGGCTGAGCCACGTGCCACCTTGGTGTGAGTCGATCCTCGGCGTGAAAGACGAGCCGGTGAAGGGAAAAGAGGTTCCCCTGGAATGGACTGAGACATCTGGGGGACTCTTGGAATGGTGGCACGACCCTGGAGTTCCTCTCGCCGTTCCTGTTGAGAGGGCCTCCTCTTGAGATGCGACGGGAACGCCGGGAACTCTTTCCCGACGAAGCAGGGAAAGGATCCCTCATCTCGAGCTACGAGGCAGAAACGGGGCTCCTCTGGATGTGGGCGGGACCCTCGTGATTCCTCTCGAGTGGAGACGGGTATGTCGGGGAACTTCTTGATTTGCACCAAGGGTGTGAAGGACCCTTTCGAAGGTCCAGAGGTGAGGTGTGATCAGCCTCGAGACGCCTCAGCGGAAATGGGCCTCATCTCGCCTGGAGGGGAGAACCTCTTGGATTTTCTCGAGTTGCGGCAGGTCTTCTCGAGTTACGACGGGGACCTCAGGGACCCGCTCTGGTGGCCTCAGGAAAGGCCAGTCCCCATGCGAGTTGCTAGGGGACCTCTCGGGATTCCTCTCCCGTCCATGCCGGGGCCTCAGTCCTTGTGTGGAGTCGGGGACGGAACCTGAGGATTCCTCTCCAGTGTTGCCATGGATCTTGGGGTGCTTCTGAGTCTCCCCAGGGGAGTCAGGCCTCGTCTCTTTTGGGGGCATGCACGTGCACTTTCCTCCCGAGCTGCAGCAGTAGTGTCACGCTTCCTGTCACGTGGATCAAGGGATCTGTGGCTTTCCCTCGAGGCTGTCCCTCGAGGCTTTCCCACGAGGCTTCCCACAGGGCTCTGCCACGTGCCACCTTGGTGTGAGTCGATCCTCGGCGTGAAAGACGAGCCGGTGAAGGGAAAAGAGGTTCCTCTGGAATGGACTGAGACATCTGGGGGACTCTTGGAATGGTGGCACGACCCTGGAGTTCCTCTCGCCGTTCCTGTTGAGAGGGCCTCCTCTTGAGATGCGACGGGAATGCCGGGAACTCTTTCCCGACGAAGCAGGGAAAGGATCACTCATCTCGAGCTACGAGGCGGAAACGGGGCTCCTCTGGATGTGGGCGGGACCCTCGTGATTCCTCTCGAGTGGAGACGGCTAGGTCGGGGAACTTCTTGATTTGCACCAAGGGTGTGAAGGATCCTTTCGAAGTTCCAGAGGTGAGGTGTGATCAGCCTCGAGACGCCTCAGCGGAAATGGGCCTCATCTCGCCTGGAGGGGAGAACCTCCTGGATTTTCTCGAGTTGCGGCAGGTCTTCTCGAGTTGCGACGGGGACCACAGGGACCCGCTCTGTTGGCCTCAGGAAAGGCCAGTCCCCATGCGAGTTGCTAGGGGACCTCTCGGGATTCCTCTCCCGTCCATGCCGGGGCCTCAGTCCTTGTGTGGAGTCGGGGACGGAACCTGAGGATTCCTCTCCAGTGTTGCCATGGATCTTGGGGTGCTTCTGAGTCTCCCCAGGGGAGTCAGGCCTCGTCTCGAGTGGGGGCATGCACGTGCGCTTTCCTCCCGAGCTGCAGCAGTAGTGTCACGCTTCCTGTCACGTGGATCAAGGGATCTGTGGCTTTCCCTCGAGGCTGTCCCTCGAGGCTTTCCCACGAGGCTTTCCCACAGGGCTGTGCCACGTGCCACCTTGGTGTGAGTCGATCCTCGGCGTGAAAGACGAGCCGGTGAAGGGAAAAGAGGTTCCTCTGGAATGGACTGAGACATCTGGGGGACTCTTGGAATGGTGGCACGACCCTGGAGTTCCTCTCCCCGTTCCTGTTGAGAGGGCCTCCTCTTGAGATGCGACGGGAACGCCGGGAACTCTTTCCCGACGAAGCAGGGAAAGGATCCCTCATCTCGAGCTACGAGGCGGAAACGGGGAACCTCTGGATGTGGGCGGGACCCTCGTGAATCCTCTCGAGTGGAGACGGGTAAGTCGGGGAACTTCTTGATTTGCACCAAGGGTGTGAAGGACCCTTTCGAAGTTCCAGAGGTGAGGTGTGATCAGCCTCGAGACGCCTCAGCGGAAATGGGCCTCATCTCGCCTGGAGGGGAGAACCTCCTGGATTTTCTCGAGTTGCGGCAGGTCTTCTCGAGTTACGACGGGGACCTCAGGGACCCGCTCTGGTGGCCTCAGGAAAGGCCAGTCCCCATGGGAGTTGCTAGGGGACCTCTCGGGATTCCTCTCCCGTCCATGCCGGGGCCTCAGTCCTTGTGTGGAGTCGGGGCCGGAACCTGAGGATTCCTCTCCAGTGTTGCCATGGATCTTGGGGTGCTTCTGAGTCTCCCCAGGGGAGTCAGGCCTCGTCTCGAGTGGGGGCATGCACGTGCGCTTTCCTCCCGAGCTGCAGCAGTAGTGTCACGCTTCCTGTCACGTGGATCAAGGGATCTGTGGCTTTCCCTCGAGGCTGTCCCTCGAGGCTTTCCCACGAGGCTTTCCCACAGGGATGTGCCACGTGCCACCTTGGTGTGAGTCGATCCTCGGCGTGAAAGACGAGCCGGTGAAGGGAAAAGAGGTTCCTCTGGAATGGACTGAGACATCTGGGGGACTCTTGGAATGGTGGCACGACCCTGGAGTTCCTCTCGCCGTTCCTGTTGAGAGGGCCACCTCTTGAGATGCGACGGGAACGCCCGGAACTCTTTTCCGACGAAGCAGGGAAAGGATCCCTCATCTCGAGCTACGAGGCGGAAACGGGGCTCCTCTGGATGTGGGCGGGACCCTCGTGATTCCTCTCGAGTGGAGACGGGTATGTCGGGGAACTTCTTGATTTGCACCAAGGGTGTGAAGGACCCTTTCGAAGTTCCAGAGGTGAGGTGTGATCAGCCTCGAGACGCCTCAGCGGAAATGGGCCTCATCTCGCCTGGAGG
This sequence comes from Budorcas taxicolor, assembly GCF_023091745.1. Lineage (NCBI taxonomy): Eukaryota > Metazoa > Chordata > Mammalia > Artiodactyla > Bovidae > Budorcas > Budorcas taxicolor. Next base: position 75,502 of record NW_026292779.1, on the reverse strand, counting down.
GGAGAACCTCCTGGATTTTCTCGAGTTGCGGCAGGTCTTCTCGAGTTACGACGGGGACCTCAGGGACCCGCTCTGGTGGCCTCAGGAAAGGCCAGTCCCCATGCGAGTTGCTAGGGGACCTCTCGGGATTCCTCTCCCGTCCATGCCGGGGCCTCAGTCCTTGTGTGGAGTCGGGGACGGAACCTGAGGATTCCTCTCCAGTGTTGCCATGGATCTTGGGGTGCTTCTGAGTCTCCCCAGGGGAGTCAGGCCTCGTCTCGAGTGGGGGCATGCACGTGCGCTTTCCTCCCGAGCTGCAGCAGTAGTGTCACGCTTCCTGTCACGTGGATCAAGGGATCTGTGGCTTTCCCTCGAGGCTGTCCCTCGAGGCTTTCCCACGAGGCTTTCCCACAGGGCTGTGCCACGTGCCACCTTGGTGTGAGTCGATCCTCGGCGTGAAAGACTAGCCGGTGAAGGGAAAAGAGGTTCCTCTGGAATGGACTGAGACATCTGGGGGACTCTTGGAATGGTGGCACGACCCTGGAGTTCCTCTCGCCGTTCCTGTTGAGAGGGCCACCTCTTGAGATGCGACGGGAACGCCGGGAACTCTTTCCCGACGAAGCAGGGAAAGGATCCCTCATCTCGAGCTACGAGGCGGAAACGGGGCTCCTCTGGATGTGGGCGGGACCCTCGTGATTCCTCTCGAGTGGAGACGGGTATGTCGGGGAACTTCTTGATTTGCACCAAGGGTGTGAAGGACCCTTTCGAAGTTCCAGAGGTGAGGTGTGATCAGCCTCGAGACGCCTCAGCGGAAATGGGCCTCATCTCGCCTGGAGGGGAGAACCTCCTGGATTTTCTCGAGTTGCGGCAGGTCTTCTCGAGTTACGACGGGGACCTCAGGGACCCGCTCTGGTGGCCTCAGGAAAGGCCAGTCCCTATGCGAGTTGCTAGGGGACCTCTCGGGATTCCTCTCCCGTCCATGCCGGGGCCTCAGTCCTTGTGTGGAGTCGGGGCCGGAACCTGAGGATTCCTCTCCAGTGTTGCCATGGATCTTGGGGTGCTTCTGAGTCTCCCCAGGGGAGTCAGGCCTCGTCTCGAGTGGGGGCATGCACGTGCGCTTTCCTCCCGAGCTGCAGCAGTAGTGTCACGCTTCCTGTCACGTGGATCAAGGGATCTGTGGCTTTCCCTCGAGGCTGTCCCTCGAGGCTTTCCCACGAGGCTTTCCCACAGGGCTGTGCCACGTGCCACCTTGGTGTGAGTCGATCCTCGGCGTGAAAGACGAGCCGGTGAAGGGAAAAGAGGTTCCTCTGGAATGGACTGAGACATCTGGGGGACTCTTGGAATGGTGGCACGACCCTGGAGTTCCTCTCGCCGTTCCTGTTGAGAGGGCCTCCTCTTGAGATGCGACGGGAACGCCGGGAACTCTTTCCCGACGAAGCAGGGAAAGGATCCCTCATCTCGAGCTACGAGGCGGAAACGGGGCTCCTCTAAATGTGGGCGGGACCCTCGTGATTCCTCTCGAGTGGAGACGGGTATGTCGGGGAACTTCTTGATTTGCACCAAGGGTGTGAAGGACCCTTTCGAAGTTCCAGAGGTGAGGTGTGATCAGCCTCGAGACGCCTCAGCGGAAATGGGCCTCATCTCGCCTGGAGGGGAGAACCTCCTGGATTTTCTCGAGTTGCGGCAGGTCTTCTCGAGTTACGACGGGGACCTCAGGGACCCGCTCTGGTGGCCTCAGGAAAGGCCAGTCCCCATGCGAGTTGCTAGGGGACCTCTCGGGATTCCTCTCCCGTCCATGCCGGGGCCTCAGTCCTTGTGTGGAGTCGGGGCCGGAACCTGAGGATTCCTCTCCAGTGTTGCCATGGATCTTGGGGTGCTTCTGAGTCTCCCCAGGGGAGTCAGGCCTCGTCTCGAGTGGGGGCATGCACGTGCGCTTTCCTCCCGAGCTGCAGCAGTAGTGTCACGCTTCCTGTCACGTGGATCAAGGGATCTGTGGCTTTCCCTTGAGGCTGTCCCTCGAGGCTTTCCCACGAGGCTTTCCCACAGGGCTGAGCCACGTGCCACCTTGGTGTGAGTCGATCCTCGGCGTGAAAGACGAGCCGGTGAAGGGAAAAGAGGTTCCCCTGGAATGGACTGAGACATCTGGGGGACTCTTGGAATGGTGGCACGACCCTGGAGTTCCTCTCGCCGTTCCTGTTGAGAGGGCCTCCTCTTGAGATGCGACGGGAACGCCGGGAACTCTTTCCCGACGAAGCAGGGAAAGGATCCCTCATCTCGAGCTACGAGGCAGAAACGGGGCTCCTCTGGATGTGGGCGGGACCCTCGTGATTCCTCTCGAGTGGAGACGGGTATGTCGGGGAACTTCTTGATTTGCACCAAGGGTGTGAAGGACCCTTTCGAAGGTCCAGAGGTGAGGTGTGATCAGCCTCGAGACGCCTCAGCGGAAATGGGCCTCATCTCGCCTGGAGGGGAGAACCTCTTGGATATTCTCGAGTTGCGGCAGGTCTTCTCGAGCTACGACGGGGACCTCAGGGACCCGCTCTGGTGGCCTCAGGAAAGGCCAGTCCCCATGCGAGTTGCTAGGGGACCTCTCGGGATTCCTCTCCCGTCCATGCCGGGGCCTCAGTCCTTGTGTGGAGTCGGGGCCGGAACCTGAGGATTCCTCTCCAGTGTTGCCATGGATCTTGGGGTGCTTCTGAGTCTCCCCAGGGGAGTCAGGCCTCGTCTCGAGTGGGGGCATGCACGTGCGCTTTCCTCCCGAGATGCAGCAGTAGTGTCACGCTTCCTGTCACGTGGATCAAGGGATCTGTGGCTTTCCCTTGAGGCTGTCCCTCGAGGCTTTCCCACGAGGCTTTCCCACAGGCTGAGCCACGTGCCACCTTGGTGTGAGTCGATCCTCAGCGTGAAAGACGAGCCGGTGAAGGGAAAAGAGGTTCCCCTGGAATGGACTGAGACATCTGGGGGACTCTTGGAATGGTGGCACGACCCTGGAGTTCCTCTCGCCGTTCCTGTTGAGAGGGCCTCCTCTTGAGATGCGACGGGAACGCCGGGAACTCTTTCCCGACGAAGCAGGGAAAGGATCCCTCATCTCGAGCTACGAGGCAGAAACGGGGCTCCTCTGGATGTGGGCGGGACCCTCGTGATTCCTCTCGAGTGGAGACGGGTATGTCGGGGAACTTCTTGATTTGCACCAAGGGTGTGAAGGACCCTTTCGAAGGTCCAGAGGTTTGGTGTGATCAGCCTCGAGACGCCTCAGCGGAAATGGGCCTCATCTCGCCTGGAGGGGAGAACCTCCTGGATTTTCTCGAGTTGCGGCAGGTCTTCTCGAGTTACGACGGGGACCACAGGGACCCGCTCTGTTGGCCTCAGGAAAGGCCAGTCCCCATGCGAGTTGCTAGGGGACCTCTCGGGATTCCTCTCCCGTCCATGCCGGGGCCTCAGTCCTTGTGTGGAGTCGGGAACGGAACCTGAGGATTCCTCTCCAGTGTTGCCATGGATCTTGGGGTGCTTCTGAGTCTCCCCAGGGGAGTCAGGCCTCGTCTCGAGTGGGGGCATGCACGTGCACTTTCCTCCCGAGCTGCAGCAGTAGTGTCACGCTTCCTGTCACGTGGATCAAGGGATCTGTGGCTTTCCCTCGAGGCTGTCCCTCGAGGCTTTCCCACGAGGCTTCCCACAGGGCTCTGCCACGTGCCACCTTGTTGTGAGTCGATCCTCGGCGTGAAAGACGAGCCGGTGAAGGGAAAAGAGGTTCCCCTGGAATGGACTGAGACATCTGGGGGACTCTTGGAATGGTGGCACGACCCTGGAGTTCCTCTCGCCGTTCCTGTTGAGAGGGCCTCCTCTTGAGATGCGACGGGAACGCCGGGAACTCTTTCCCGACGAAGCAGGGAAAGGATCCCTCATCTCGAGCTACGAGGCAGAAACGGGGCTCCTCTGGATGTGGGCGGGACCCTCGTGATTCCTCTCGAGTGGAGACGGGTATGTCGGGGAACTTCTTGATTTGCACCAAGGGTGTGAAGGACCCTTTCGAAGGTCCAGAGGTGAGGTGTGATCAGCCTCGAGACGCCTCAGCGGAAATGGGCCTCATCTCGCCTGGAGGGGAGAACCTCTTGGATTTTCTCGAGTTGCGGCAGGTCTTCTCGAGTTACGACGGGGACCTCAGGGACCCGCTCTGGTGGCCTCAGGAAAGGCCAGTCCCCATGCGAGTTGCTAGGGGACCTCTCGGGATTCCTCTCCCGTCCATGCCGGGGCCTCAGTCCTTGTGTGGAGTCGGGGACGGAACCTGAGGATTCCTCTCCAGTGTTGCCATGGATCTTGGGGTGCTTCTGAGTCTCCCCAGGGGAGTCAGGCCTCGTCTCTTTTGGGGGCATGCACGTGCACTTTCCTCCCGAGCTGCAGCAGTAGTGTCACGCTTCCTGTCACGTGGATCAAGGGATCTGTGGCTTTCCCTCGAGGCTGTCCCTCGAGGCTTTCCCACGAGGCTTCCCACAGGGCTCTGCCACGTGCCACCTTGGTGTGAGTCGATCCTCGGCGTGAAAGACGAGCCGGTGAAGGGAAAAGAGGTTCCTCTGGAATGGACTGAGACATCTGGGGGACTCTTGGAATGGTGGCACGACCCTGGAGTTCCTCTCGCCGTTCCTGTTGAGAGGGCCTCCTCTTGAGATGCGACGGGAATGCCGGGAACTCTTTCCCGACGAAGCAGGGAAAGGATCCCTCATCTCGAGCTACGAGGCGGAAACGGGGCTCCTCTGGATGTGGGCGGGACCCTCGTGAATCCTCTCGAGTGGAGACGGGTAGGTCGGGGAACTTCTTGATTTGCACCAAGGGTGTGAAGGACCCTTTCGAAGTTCCAGAGGTGAGGTGTGATCAGCCTCGAGACGCCTCAGCGGAAATGGGCCTCATCTCGCCTGGAGGGGAGAACCTCCTGGATTTTCTCGAGTTGCGGCAGGTCTTCTCGAGTTACGACGGGGACCTCAGGGACCCGCTCTGGTGGCCTCAGGAAAGGCCAGTCCCCATGGGAGTTGCTAGGGGACCTCTCGGGATTCCTCTCCCGTCCATGCCGGGGCCTCAGTCCTTGTGTGGAGTCGGGGCCGGAACCTGAGGATTCCTCTCCAGTGTTGCCATGGATCTTGGGGTGCTTCTGAGTCTCCCCAGGGGAGTCAGGCCTCGTCTCGAGTGGGGGCATGCACGTGCGCTTTCCTCCCGAGCTGCAGCAGTAGTGTCACGCTTCCTGTCACGTGGATCAAGGGATCTGTGGCTTTCCCTCGAGGCTGTCCCTCGAGGCTTTCCCACGAGGCTTTCCCACAGGGCTGTGCCACGTGCCACCTTGGTGTGAGTCGATCCTCGGCGTGAAAGACGAGCCGGTGAAGGGAAAAGAGGTTCCTCTGGAATGGACTGAGACATCTGGGGGACTCTTGGAATGGTGGCACGACCCTGGAGTTCCTCTCGCCGTTCCTGTTGAGAGGGCCACCTCTTGAGATGCGACGGGAACGCCGGGAACTCTTTTCCGACGAAGCAGGGAAAGGATCCCTCATCTCGAGCTACGAGGCGGAAACGGGGCTCCTCTGGATGTGGGCGGGACCCTCGTGATTCCTCTCGAGTGGAGACGGGTATGTCGGGGAACTTCTTGATTTGCACCAAGGGTGTGAAGGACCCTTTCGAAGTTCCAGAGGTGAGGTGTGATCAGCCTCGAGACGCCTCAGCGGAAATGGGCCTCATCTCGCCTGGAGGGGAGAACCTCCTGGATTTTCTCGAGTTGCGGCAGGTCTTCTCGAGTTACGACGGGGACCTCAGGGACCCGCTCTGGTGGCCTCAGGAAAGGCCAGTCCCCATGCGAGTTGCTAGGGGACCTCTCGGGATTCCTCTCCCGTCCATGCCGGGGCCTCAGTCCTTGTGTGGAGTCGGGGACGGAACCTGAGGATTCCTCTCCAGTGTTGCCATGGATCTTGGGGTGCTTCTGAGTCTCCCCAGGGGAGTCAGGCCTCGTCTCGAGTGGGGGCATGCACGTGCGCTTTCCTCCCGAGCTGCAGCAGTAGTGTCACGCTTCCTGTCACGTGGATCAAGGGATCTGTGGCTTTCCCTCGAGGCTGTCCCTCGAGGCTTTCCCACGAGGCTTTCCCACAGGGCTGTGCCACGTGCCACCTTGGTGTGAGTCGATCCTCGGCGTGAAAGACTAGCCGGTGAAGGGAAAAGAGGTTCCTCTGGAATGGACTGAGACATCTGGGGGACTCTTGGAATGGTGGCACGACCCTGGAGTTCCTCTCGCCGTTCCTGTTGAGAGGGCCACCTCTTGAGATGCGACGGGAACGCCGGGAACTCTTTCCCGACGAAGCAGGGAAAGGATCCCTCATCTCGAGCTACGAGGCGGAAACGGGGCTCCTCTGGATGTGGGCGGGACCCTCGTGATTCCTCTCGAGTGGAGACGGGTATGTCGGGGAACTTCTTGATTTGCACCAAGGGTGTGAAGGACCCTTTCGAAGTTCCAGAGGTGAGGTGTGATCAGCCTCGAGACGCCTCAGCGGAAATGGGCCTCATCTCGCCTGGAGGGGAGAACCTCCTGGATTTTCTCGAGTTGCGGCAGGTCTTCTCGAGTTACGACGGGGACCTCAGGGAACCGCTCTGGTGGCCTCAGGAAAGGCCAGTCCCTATGCGAGTTGCTAGGGGACCTCTCGGGATTCCTCTCCCGTCCATGCCGGGGCCTCAGTCCTTGTGTGGAGTCGGGGCCGGAACCTGAGGATTCCTCTCCAGTGTTGCCATGGATCTTGGGGTGCTTCTGAGTCTCCCCAGGGGAGTCAGGCCTCGTCTCGAGTGGGGGCATGCACGTGCGCTTTCCTCCCGAGCTGCAGCAGTAGTGTCACGCTTCCTGTCACGTGGATCAAGGGATCTGTGGCTTTCCCTCGAGGCTGTCCCTCGAGGCTTTCCCACGAGGCTTTCCCACAGGGCTGTGCCACGTGCCACCTTGGTGTGAGTCGATCCTCGGCGTGAAAGACGAGCCGGTGAAGGGAAAAGAGGTTCCTCTGGAATGGACTGAGACATCTGGGGGACTCTTGGAATGGTGGCACGACCCTGGAGTTCCTCTCGCCGTTCCTGTTGAGAGGGCCTCCTCTTGAGATGCGACGGGAACGCCGGGAACTCTTTCCCGACGAAGCAGGGAAAGGATCCCTCATCTCGAGCTACGAGGCGGAAACGGGGCTCCTCTAGATGTGGGCGGGACCCTCGTGATTCCTCTCGAGTGGAGACGGGTATGTCGGGGAACTTCTTGATTTGCACCAAGGGTGTGAAGGACCCTTTCGAAGTTCCAGAGGTGAGGTGTGATCAGCCTCGAGACGCCTCAGCGGAAATGGGCCTCATCTCGCCTGGAGGGGAGAACCTCCTGGATTTTCTCGAGTTGCGGCAGGTCTTCTCGAGTTACGACGGGGACCTCAGGGACCCGCTCTGGTGGCCTCAGGAAAGGCCAGTCCCCATGCGAGTTGCTAGGGGACCTCTCGGGATTCCTCTCCCGTCCATGCCGGGGCCTCAGTCCTTGTGTGGAGTCGGGGCCGGAACCTGAGGATTCCTCTCCAGTGTTGCCATGGATCTTGGGGTGCTTCTGAGTCTCCCCAGGGGAGTCAGGCCTCGTCTCGAGTGGGGGCATGCACGTGCGCTTTCCTCCCGAGCTGCAGCAGTAGTGTCACGCTTCCTGTCACGTGGATCAAGGGATCTGTGGCTTTCCCTCGAGGCTGTCCCTCGAGGCTTTCCCACGAGGCTTTCCCACAGGGCTGTGCCACGTGCCACCTTGGTGTGAGTCGATCCTCGGCGTGAAAGACGAGCCGGTGAAGGGAAAAGAGGTTCCTCTGGAATGGACTGAGACATCTGGGGGACTCTTGGAATGGTGGCACGACCCTGGAGTTCCTCTCGCCGTTCCTGTTGAGAGGGCCTCCACTTGAGATGCGACGGGAACGCCGGGAACTCTTTCCCGACGAAGCAGGGAAAGGATCCCTCATCTCGAGCTACGAGGCGGAAACGGGGCTCCTCTGGATGTGGGCGGGACCCTCGTGATTCCTCTCGAGTGGAGACGGCTAGGTCGGGGAACTTCTTGATTTGCACCAAGGGTGTGAAGGACCCTTTCGAAGTTCCAGAGGTGAGGTGTGATCAGCCTCGAGATGCCTCAGCGGAAATGGGCCTCATCTCGCCTGGAGGGGAGAACCTCCTGGATTTTCTCGAGTTGCGGCAGGTCTTCTCGAGTTACGACGGGGACCTCAGGGACCCGCTCTGGTGGCCTCAGGAAAGGCCAGTCCCCATGGGAGTTGCTAGGGGACCTCTCGGGATTCCTCTCCCGTCCATGCCGGGGCCTCAGTCCTTGTGTGGAGTCGGGGCCGGAACCTGAGGATTCCTCTCCAGTGTTGCCATGGATCTTGGGGTGCTTCTGAGTCTCCCCAGGGGAGTCAGGCCTCGTCTCGAGTGGGGGCATGCACGTGCGCTTTCCTCCCGAGCTGCAGCAGTAGTGTCACGCTTCCTGTCACGTGGATCAAGGGATCTGTGGCTTTCCCTCGAGGCTGTCCCTCGAGGCTTTCCCACGAGGCTTTCCCACAGGGCTGTGCCACGTGCCACCTTGGTGTGAGTCGATCCTCGGCGTGAAAGACGAGCCGGTGAAGGGAAAAGAGGTTCCTCTGGAATGGACTGAGACATCTGGGGGACTCTTGCAATGGTGGCACGACCCTGGAGTTCCTCTCGCCGTTCCTGTTGAGAGGGACTCCACTTGAGATGCGACGGGAACGCCGGGAACTCTTTCCCGACGAAGCAGGGAAAGGATCCCTCATCTCGAGCTACGAGGCGGAAACGGGGCTCCTCTGGATGTGGGCGGGACCCTCGTGATTCCTCTCGAGTGGAGACGGCTAGGTCGGGGAACTTCTTGATTTGCACCAAGGGTGTGAAGGACCCTTTCGAAGTTCCAGAGGTGAGGTGTGATCAGCCTCGAGACGCCTCAGCGGAAATGGGCCTCATCTCGCCTGGAGGGGAGAACCTCCTGGATTTTCTCGAGTTGCGGCAGGTCTTCTCGAGTTACGACGGGGACCTCAGGGACCCGCTCTGGTGGCCTCAGGAAAGGCCAGTCCCCATGGGAGTTGCTAGGGGACCTCTCGGGATTCCTCTCCCGTCCATGCCGGGTCCTCAGTCCTTGTGTGGAGTCGGGGCCGGAACCTGAGGATTCCTCTCCAGTGTTGCCATGGATCTTGGGGTGCTTCTGAGTCTCCCCAGGGGAGTCAGGCCTCGTCTCGAGTGGGGGCATGCACGTGCGCTTTCCTCCCGAGCTGCAGCAGTAGTGTCACGCTTCCTGTCACGTGGATCAAGGGATCTGTGGCTTTCCCTCGAGGCTGTCCCTCGAGGCTTTCCCACGAGGCTTTCCCACAGGGCTGTGCCACGTGCCACCTTGGTGTGAGTCGATCCTCGGCGTGAAAGACGAGCCGGTGAAGGGAAAAGAGGTTCCTCTGGAATGGACTGAGACATCTGGGGGACTCTTGGAATGGTGGCACGACCCTGGAGTTCCTCTCGCCGTTCCTGTTGAGAGGGCCTCCACTTGAGATGCGACGGGAACGCCGGGAACTCTTTCCCGACGAAGCAGGGAAAGGATCCCTCATCTCGAGCTACGAGGCGGAAACGGGGCTCCTCTGGATGTGGGCGGGACCCTCGTGATTCCTCTCGAGTGGAGACGGCTAGGTCGGGGAACTTCTTGATTTGCACCAAGGGTGTGAAGGACCCTTTCGAAGTTCCAGAGGGGAGGTGTGATCAGCCTCGAGACGCCTCAGCGGAAATGGGCCTCATCTCGCCTGGAGGGGAGAACCTCCTGGATTTTCTCGAGTTGCGGCAGGTCTTCTCGAGTTACGACGGGGACCTCAGGGACCCGCTCTGGTGGCCGCAGGAAAGGCCAGTCCCTATGGGTGTTGCTAGGGGACCTCTCGGGATTCCTCTCCCGTCCATGCCGGGGCCTCAGTCCTTGTGTGGAGTCGGGGCCGGAACCTGAGGATTCCTCTCGAGTGTTGCCATGGATCTTGGGGTGCTTCTGAGTCACCCCAGGGGAGTCAGGTCTCATCTCGAGTGGTGGCATGCACGTGCGCTTTCCTCCCGAGCTGCAGCAGTAGTGTCACGCTTCCTGTCACGTGGATCAAGGGATCTGTGGCTTTCCCTCGAGGCTGTCCCTCGAGGCTTTCCCACGAGGCTTTCCCACAGGGCTGTGCCACGTGCCACCTTGGTGTGAGTCGATCCTCGGCGTGAAAGACGAGCCGGTGAAGGGAAAAGAGGTTCCTCTGGAATGGACTGAGACATCTGGGGGACTCTTGGAATGGTGGCACGACCCTGGAGTTCCTCTCGCTGTTCCTGTTGAGAGGGCCTCCTCTTGAGATGCGACGGGAACGCCGGGAACTCTTTCCCGACGAAGCAGGGAAAGGATCCCTCATCTCGAGCTACGAGGCGGAAACGGGGCTCCTCTGGATGTGGGCGGGACCCTCGTGATTCCTCTCGAGTGGAGACGGGTATGTCGGGGAACTTCTTGATTTGCACCAAGGGTGTGAAGGACCCTTTCGAAGTTCCAGAGGTGAGGTGTGATCAGCCTCGAGACGCCTCAGCGGAAATGGGCCTCATCTCGCCTGGAGGGGAGAACCTCCTGGATTTTCTCGAGTTGCGGCAGGTCTTCTCGAGTTACGACGGGGACCTCAGGGACCCGCTCTGGTGGCCTCAGGAAAGGCCAGTCCCCATGCGAGTTGCTAGGGGACCTCTCGGGATTCCTCTCCCGTCCATGCCGGGGCCTCAGTCCTTGTGTGGAGTCGGGGCCGGAACCTGAGGATTCCTCTCCAGTGTTGCCATGGATCTTGGGGTGCTTCTGAGTCTCCCCAGGGGAGTCAGGCCTCGTCTCGAGTGGGGGCATGCACGTGCGCTTTCCTCCCGAGCTGCAGCAGTAGTGTCACGCTTCCTGTCACGTGGATCAAGGGATCTGTGGCTTTCCCTCGAGGCTGTCCCTCGAGGCTTTCCCACGAGGCTTTCCCACAGGGCTGTGCCACGTGCCACCTTGGTGTGAGTCGATCCTCGGCGTGAAAGACGAGCCGGTGAAGGGAAAAGAGGTTCCTCTGGAATGGACTGAGACATCTGGGGGACTCTTGGAATGGTGGCACGACCCTGGAGTTCCTCTCGCCGTTCCTGTTGAGAGGGCCTCCTCTTGAGATGCGACGGGAACGCCGGGAACTCTTTCCCGACGAAGCAGGGAAAGGATCCCTCATCTCGAGCTACGAGGCGGAAACGGGGCTCCTCTGGATGTGGGCGGGACCCTCGTGATTCCTCTCGAGTGGAGACGGGTATGTCGGGGAACTTCTTGATTTGCACCAAGGGTGTGAAGGACCCTTTCGAAGTTCCAGAGGTGAGGTGTGATCAGCCTCGAGACGCCTCAGCGGAAATGGGCCTCATCTCGCCTGGAGGGGAGAACCTCCTGGATTTTCTCGAGTTGCGGCAGGTTTTCTCGAGTTACGACGGGGACCTCAGGGACCCGCTCTGGTGGCCTCAGGAAAGGCCAGTCCCCATGCGAGTTGCTATGGGACCTCTCGGGATTCCTCTCCCGTCCATGCCGGGGCCTCAGTCCTTGTGTGGAGTCGGGGACGGAACCTGAGGATTCCTCTCCAGTGTTGCCATGGATCTTGGGGTGCTTCTGAGTCTCCCCAGGGGAGTCAGGCCTCGTCTCGAGTGGGGGCATGCACGTGCGCTTTCCTCCCGAGCTGCAGCAGTAGTGTCACGCTTCCTGTCACGTGGATCAAGGGATCTGTGGCTTTCCCTCGAGGCTGTCCCTCGAGGCTTTCCCACGAGACTTTCCCACAGGGCTGTGCCACGTGCCACCTTGGTGTGAGTCGATCCTCGGCGTGAAAGACGAGCCGGTGAAGGGAAAAGAGGTTCCTCTGGAATGGACTGAGACATCTGGGGGACTCTTGGAATGGTGGCACGACCCTGGAGTTCCTCTCGCCGTTCCTGTTGAGAGGGACTCCACTTGAGATGCGACGGGAACGCCGGGAACTCTTTCCCGACGAAGCAGGGAAAGGATCCCTCATCTCGAGCTACGAGGCGGAAACGGGGCTCCTCTGGATGTGGGCGGGACCCTCGTGATTCCTCTCGAGTGGAGACGGCTAGGTCGGGGAACTTCTTGATTTGCACCAAGGGTGTGAAGGACCCTTTTGAAGTTCCAGAGGTGAGGTGTGATCAGCCTCGAGACGCCTCAGCGGAAATGGGCCTCATCTCGCCTGGAGGGGAGAACCTCCTGGATTTTCTCGAGTTGCGGCAGGTCTTCTCGAGTTACGACGGGGACCTCAGGGACCCGCTCTGGTGGCCTCAGGAAAGGCCAGTCCCCATGCGAGTTGCTAGGGGACCTCTCGGGATTCCTCTCCCGTCCATGCCGGGGCCTCAGTCCTTGTGTGGAGTCGGGGCCGGAACCTGAGGATTCCTCTCCAGTGTTGCCATGGATCTTGGGGTGCTTCTGAGTCTCCCCAGGGGAGTCAGGCCTCGTCTCGAGTGGGGGCATGCACGTGCGCTTTCCTCCCGAGCTGCAGCAGTAGTGTCACGCTTCCTGTCACGTGGATCAAGGGATCTGTGGCTTTCCCTCGAGGCTGTCCCTCGAGGCTTTCCCACGAGGCTTTCCCACAGGGCTGTGCCACGTGCCACCTTGGTGTGAGTCGATCCTCGGCGTGAAAGACGAGCCGGTGAAGGGAAAAGAGGTTCCTCTGGAATGGACTGAGACATCTGGGGGACTCTTGGAATGGTGGCACGACCCTGGAGTTCCTCTCGCCGTTCCTGTTGAGAGGGCCTCCTCTTGAGATGCGACAGGAACGCCGGGAACTCTTTCCCGACGAAGCAGGGAAAGGATCCCTCATCTCGAGCTACGAGGCGGAAACGGGGCTCCTCTAGATGTGGGCGGGACCCTCGTGATTCCTCTCGAGTGGAGACGGGTATGTCGGGGAACTTCTTGATTTGCACCAAGGGTGTGAAGGACCCTTTCGAAGTTCCAGAGGTGAGGTGTGATCAGCCTCGAGACGCCTCAGCGGAAATGGGCCTCATCTCGCCTGGAGGGGAGAACCTCCTGGATTTTCTCGAGTTGCGGCAGGTCTTCTCGAGTTACGACGGGGACCTCAGGGACCCGCTCTGGTGGCCTCAGGAAAGGCCAGTCCCCATGCGAGTTGCTAGGGGACCTCTCGGGATTCCTCTCCCGTCCATGCCGGGGCCTCAGTCCTTGTGTGGAGTCGGGGCCGGAACCTGAGGATTCCTCTCCAGTGTTGCCATGGATCTTGGGGTGCTTCTGAGTCTCCCCAGGGGAGTCAGGCCTCGTCTCGAGTGGGGGCATGCACGTGCGCTTTCCTCCCGAGCTGCAGCAGTAGTGTCACGCTTCCTGTCACGTGGATCAAGGGATCTGTGGCTTTCCCTCGAGGCTGTCCCTCGAGGCTTTCCCACGAGGCTTTCCCACAGGGCTGTGCCACGTGCCACCTTGGTGTGAGTCGATCCTCGGCGTGAAAGACGAGCCGGTGAAGGGAAAAGAGGTTCCTCTGGAATGGACTGAGACATCTGGGGGACTCTTGGAATGGTGGCACGACCCTGGAGTTCCTCTCGCCGTTCCTGTTGAGAGGGCCTCCTCTTGAGATGCGACGGGAACGCCGGGAACTCTTTCCCGACGAAGCAGGGAAAGGATCCCTCATCTCGAGCTACGAGGCGGAAACGGGGCTCCTCTAGATGTGGGCGGGACCCTCGTGATTCCTCTCGAGTGGAGACGGGTATGTCGGGGAACTTCTTGATTTGCACCAAGGGTGTGAAGGACCCTTTCGAAGTTCCAGAGGTGAGGTGTGATCAGCCTCGAGACGCCTCAGCGGAAATGGGCCTCATCTCGCCTGGAGGGGAGAACCTCCTGGATTTTCTCGAGTTGCGGCAGGTCTTCTCGAGTTACGACGGGGACCTCAGGGACCCGCTCTGGTGGCCTCAGGAAAGGCCAGTCCCCATGCGAGTTGCTAGGGGACCTCTCGGGATTCCTCTCCCGTCCATGCCGGGGCCTCAGTCCTTGTGTGGAGTCGGGGACGGAACCTGAGGATTCCTCTCCAGTGTTGCCATGGATCTTGGGGTGCTTCTGAGTCTCCCCAGGGGAGTCAGGCCTCGTCTCGAGTGGGGGCATGCACGTGCGCTTTCCTCCCGAGCTGCAGCAGTAGTGTCACGCTTCCTGTCACGTGGATCAAGGGATCTGTGGCTTTCCCTCGAGGCTGTCCCTCGAGGCTTTCCCACGAGGCTTTCCCACAGGGCTGTGCCACGTGCCACCTTGGTGTGAGTCGATCCTCGGCGTGAAAGACGAGCCGGTGAAGGGAAAAGAGGTTCCTCTGGAATGGACTGAGACATCTGGGGGACTCTTGGAATGGTGGCACGACCCTGGAGTTCCTCTCGCCGTTCCTGTTGAGAGGGACTCCACTTGAGATGCGACGGGAACGCCGGGAACTCTTTCCCGACGAAGCAGGGAAAGGATCCCTCATCTCGAGCTACGAGGCGGAAACGGGGCTCCTCTGGATGTGGGCGGGACCCTCGTGATTCCTCTCGAGTGGAGACGGCTAGGTCGGGGAACTTCTTGATTTGCACCAAGGGTGTGAAGGACCCTTTCGAAGTTCCAGAGGTGAGGTGTGATCAGCCTCGAGACGCCTCAGCGGAAATGGGCCTCATCTCGCCTGGAGGGGAGAACCTCCTGGATTTTCTCGAGTTGCGGCAGGTCTTCTCGAGTTACGACGGGGACCTCAGGGACCCGCTCTGGTGGCCTCAGGAAAGGCCAGTCCCCATGGGAGTTGCTAGGGGACCTCTCGGGATTCCTCTCCCGTCCATGCCGGGTCCTCAGTCCTTGTGTGGAGTCGGGGCCGGAACCTGAGGATTCCTCTCCAGTGTTGCCATGGATCTTGGGGTGCTTCTGAGTCTCCCCAGGGGAGTCAGGCCTCGTCTCGAGTGGGGGCATGCACGTGCGCTTTCCTCCCGAGCTGCAGCAGTAGTGTCACGCTTCCTGTCACGTGGATCAAGGGATCTGTGGCTTTCCCTCGAGGCTGTCCCTAGAGGCTTTCCCACGAGGCTTTCCCACAGGGCTGTGCCACGTGCCACCTTGGTGTGAGTCGATCCTCGGCGTGAAAGACGAGCCGGTGAAGGGAAAAGAGGTTCCTCTGGAATGGACTGAGACATCTGGGGGACTCTTGGAATGGTGGCACGACCCTGGAGTTCCTCTCGCCGTTCCTGTTGAGAGGGCCTCCACTTGAGATGCGACGGGAACGCCGGGAACTCTTTCCCGACGAAGCAGGGAAAGGATCCCTCATCTCGAGCTACGAGGCGGAAACGGGGCTCCTCTGGATGTGGGCGGGACCCTCGTGATTCCTCTCGAGTGGAGACGGCTAGGTCGGGGAACTTCTTGATTTGCACCAAGGGTGTGAAGGACCCTTTCGAAGTTCCAGAGGGGAGGTGTGATCAGCCTCGAGACGCCTCAGCGGAAATGGGCCTCATCTCGCCTGGAGGGGAGAACCTCCTGGATTTTCTCGAGTTGCGGCAGGTCTTCTCGAGTTACGACGGGGACCTCAGGGACCCGCTCTGGTGGCCGCAGGAAAGGCCAGTCCCTATGGGTGTTGCTAGGGGACCTCTCGGGATTCCTCTCCCGTCCATGCCGGGGCCTCAGTCCTTGTGTGGAGTCGGGGCCGGAACCTGAGGATTCCTCTCGAGTGTTGCCATGGATCTTGGGGTGCTTCTGAGTCACCCCAGGGGAGTCAGGTCTCATCTCGAGTGGTGGCATGCACGTGCGCTTTCCTCCCGAGCTGCAGCAGTAGTGTCACGCTTCCTGTCACGTGGATCAAGGGATCTGTGGCTTTCCCTCGAGGCTGTCCCTCGAGGCTTTCCCACGAGGCTTTCCCACAGGGCTGTGCCACGTGCCACCTTGGTGTGAGTCGATCCTCGGCGTGAAACACGAGCCGGTGAAGGGAAAAGAGGTTCCTCTGGAATGGACTGAGACATCTGGGGGACTCTTGGAATGGTGGCACGACCCTGGAGTTCCTCTCGCTGTTCCTGTTGAGAGGGCCTCCTCTTGAGATGCGACGGGAACGCCGGGAACTCTTTCCCGACGAAGCAGGGAAAGGATCCCTCATCTCGAGCTACGAGGCGGAAACGGGGCTCCTCTGGATGTGGGCGGGACCCTCGTGATTCCTCTCGAGTGGAGACGGGTATGTCGGGGAACTTCTTGATTTGCACCAAGGGTGTGAAGGACCCTTTCGAAGTTCCAGAGGTGAGGTGTGATCAGCCTCGAGACGCCTCAGCGGAAATGGGCCTCATCTCGCCTGGAGGGGAGAACCTCCTGGATTTTCTCGAGTTGCGGCAGGTCTTCTCGAGTTACGACGGGGACCTCAGGGACCCGCTCTGGTGGCCTCAGGAAAGGCCAGTCCCCATGCGAGTTGCTATGGGACCTCTCGGGATTCCTCTCCCGTCCATGCCGGGGCCTCAGTCCTTGTGTGGAGTCGGGGCCGGAACCTGAGGATTCCTCTCCAGTGTTGCCATGGATCTTGGGGTGCTTCTGAGTCTCCCCAGGGGAGTCAGGCCTCGTCTCGAGTGGGGGCATGCACGTGCGCTTTCCTCCCGAGCTGCAGCAGTAGTGTCACGCTTCCTGTCACGTGGATCAAGGGATCTGTGGCTTTCCCTCGAGGCTGTCCCTCGAGGCTTTCCCACGAGGCTTTCCCACAGGGCTGTGCCACGTGCCACCTTGGTGTGAGTCGATCCTCGGCGTGAAAGACGAGCCGGTGAAGGGAAAAGAGGTTCCTCTGGAATGGACTGAGACATCTGGGGGACTCTTGGAATGGTGGCACGACCCTGGAGTTCCTCTCGCCGTTCCTGTTGAGAGGGACTCCACTTGAGATGCGACGGGAACGCCGGGAACTCTTTCCCGACGAAGCAGGGAAAGGATCCCTCATCTCGAGCTACGAGGCGGAAACGGGGCTCCTCTGGATGTGGGCGGGACCCTCGTGATTCCCCTCGAGTGGAGACGGCTAGGTCGGGGAACTTCTTGATTTGCACCAAGGGTGTGAAGGACCCTTTCGAAGTTCCAGAGGGGAGGTGTGATCAGCCTCGAGACGCCTCAGCGGAAATGGGCCTCATCTCGCCTGGAGGGGAGAACCTCCTGGATTTTCTCGAGTTGCGGCAGGTCTTCTCGAGTTACGACGGGGACCTCAGGGACCCGCTCTGGTGGCCGCAGGAAAGGCCAGTCCCTATGGGAGTTGCTAGGGGACCTCTCGGGATTCCTCTCCCGTCCATGCCGGGGCCTCAGTCCTTGTGTGGAGTCGGGGCCGGAACCTGAGGATTCCTCTCGAGTGTTGCCATGGATCTTGGGGTGCTTCTGAGTCACCCCAGGGGAGTCAGGCCTCATCTCGAGTGGTGGCATACACGTGCGCTTTCCTCCCGAGCTGCAGCAGTAGTGTCACGCTTCCTGTCACGTGGATCAAGGGATCTGTGGCTTTCCCTCGAGGCTGTCCCTCGAGGCTTTCCCACGAGGCTTTCCCACGAGGCTTTCCCACAGGGCTGTGCCACGTGCCACCTTGGTGTGAGTCGATCCTCGGCGTGAAAGACGAGCCGGTGAAGGGAAAAGAGGTTCCTCTGGAATGGACTGAGACATCTGGGGGACTCTTGGAATGGTGGCACGACCCTGGAGTTCCTCTCGCCGTTCCTGTTGAGAGGGCCTCCACTTGAGATGCGACGGGAACGCCGGGAACTCTTTCCCGACGAAGCAGGGAAAGGATCCCTCATCTCGAGCTACGAGGCGGAAACGGGGCTCCTCTGGATGTGGGCGGGACCCTCGTGATTCCTCTCGAGTGGAGACGGCTAGGTCGGGGAACTTCTTGATTTGCACCAAGGGTGTGAAGGACCCTTTCGAAGTTCCAGAGGGGAGGTGTGATCAGCCTCGAGACGCCTCAGCGGAAATGGGCCTCATCTCGCCTGGAGGGGAGAACCTCCTGGATTTTCTCGAGTTGCGGCAGGTCTTCTCGAGTTACGACGGGGACCTCAGGGACCCGCTCTGGTGGCCGCAGGAAAGGCCAGTCCCTATGGGAGTTGCTAGGGGACCTCTCGGGATTCCTCTCCCGTCCATGCCGGGGCCTCAGTCCTTGTGTGGAGTCGGGGCCGGAACCTGAGGATTCCTCTCCAGTGTTGCCATGGATCTTGGGGTGCTTCTGAGTCACCCCAGGGGAGTCAGGTCTCATCTCGAGTGGTGGCATGCACGTGCGCTTTCCTCCCGAGCTGCAGCAGTAGTGTCACGCTTCCTGTCACGTGGATCAAGGGATCTGTGGCTTTCCCTCGAGGCTGTCCCTCGAGGCTTTCCCACGAGGCTTTCCCACAGGGCTGTGCCACGTGCCACCTTGGTGTGAGTCGATCCTCGGCGTGAAAGACGAGCCGGTGAAGGGAAAAGAGGTTCCTCTGGAATGGACTGAGACATCTGGGGGACTCTTGGAATGGTGGCACGACCCTGGAGTTCCTCTCGCTGTTCCTGTTGAGAGGGCCTCCTCTTGAGATGCGACGGGAACGCCGGGAACTCTTTCCCGACGAAGCAGGGAAAGGATCCCTCATCTCGAGCTACGAGGCGGAAACGGGGCTCCTCTGGATGTGGGCGGGACCCTCGTGATTCCTCTCGAGTGGAGACGGGTATGTCGGGGAACTTCTTGATTTGCACCAAGGGTGTGAAGGACCCTTTCGAAGTTCCAGAGGTGAGGTGTGATCAGCCTCGAGACGCCTCAGCGGAAATGGGCCTCATCTCGCCTGGAGGGGAGAACCTCCTGGATTTTCTCGAGTTGCGGCAGGTCTTCTCGAGTTACGACGGGGACCTCAGGGACCCGCTCTGGTGGCCTCAGGAAAGGCCAGTCCCCATGCGAGTTGCTATGGGACCTCTCGGGATTCCTCTCCCGTCCATGCCGGGGCCTCAGTCCTTGTGTGGAGTCGGGGACGGAACCTGAGGATTCCTCTCCAGTGTTGCCATGGATCTTGGGGTGCTTCTGAGTCTCCCCAGGGGAGTCAGGCCTCGTCTCGAGTGGGGGCATGCACGTGCGCTTTCCTCCCGAGCTGCGGCAGTAGTGTCACGCTTCCTGTCACGTGGATCAAGGGATCTGTGGCTTTCCCTCGAGGCTGTCCCTCGAGGCTTTCCCACGAGGCTTTCCCACAGGGCTGTGCCACGTGCCACCTTGGTGTGAGTCGATCCTCGGCGTGAAAGACGAGCCGGTGAAGGGAAAAGAGGTTCCTCTGGAATGGACTGAGACATCTGGGGGACTCTTGGAATGGTGGCACGACCCTGGAGTTCCTCTCGCCGTTCCTGTTGAGAGGGACTCCACTTGAGATGCGACGGGAACGCCGGGAACTCTTTCCCGACGAAGCAGGGAAAGGATCCCTCATCTCGAGCTACGAGGCGGAAACGGGGCTCCTCTGGATGTGGGCGGGACCCTCGTGATTCCTCTCGAGTGGAGACGGCTAGGTCGGGGAACTTCTTGATTTGCACCAAGGGTGTGAAGGACCCTTTCGAAGTTCCAGAGGGGAGGTGTGATCAGCCTCGAGACGCCTCAGCGGAAATGGGCCTCATCTCGCCTGGAGGGGAGAACCTCCTGGATTTTCTCGAGTTGCGGCAGGTCTTCTCGAGTTACGACGGGGACCTCAGGGACCCGCTCTGGTGGCCGCAGGAAAGGCCAGTCCCTATGGGAGTTGCTAGGGGACCTCTCGGGATTCCTCTCCCGTCCATGCCGGGGCCTCAGTCCTTGTGTGGAGTCGGGGCCGGAACCTGAGGATTCCTCTCGAGTGTTGCCATGGATCTTGGGGTGCTTCTGAGTCACCCCAGGGGAGTCAGGCCTCATCTCGAGTGGTGGCATACACGTGCGCTTTCCTCCCGAGCTGCAGCAGTAGTGTCACGCTTCCTGTCACGTGGATCAAGGGATCTGTGGCTTTCCCTCGAGGCTGTCCCTCGAGGCTTTCCCACGAGGCTTTCCCACAGGGCTGTGCCACGTGCCACCTTGGTGTGAGTCGATCCTCGGCGTGAAAGACGAGCCGCTGAAGGGAAAAGAGGTTCCTCTGGAATGGACTGAGACATCTGGGGGACTCTTGGAATGGTGGCACGACCCTGGAGTTCCTCTCGCCGTTCCTGTTGAGAGGGCCACCTCTTGAGATGCGACGGGAACGCCGGGAACTCTTTCCCGACGAAGCAGGGAAAGGATCCCTCATCTCGAGCTACGAGGCGGAAACGGGGCTCCTCTGGATGTGGGCGGGACCCTCGTGATTCCTCTCGAGTGGAGACGGCTAGGTCGGGGAACTTCTTGATTTGCACCAAGGGTGTGAAGGACCCTTTCGAAGTTCCAGAGGTGAGGTGTGATCAGCCTCGAGACGCCTCAGTGGAAATGGGCCTCATCTCGCCTGGAGGGGAGAACCTCCTGGATTTTCTCGAGTTGCGGCAGGTCTTCTCGAGTTACGACGGGGACCTCAGGGACCCGCTCTGGTGGCCTCAGGAAAGGCCAGTCCCCATGCGAGTTGCTAGGGGACCTCTCGGGATTCCTCTCCCGTCCATGCCGGGGCCTCAGTCCTTGTGTGGAGTCGGGGACGGAAACTGAGGATTCCTCTCCAGTGTTGCCATGGATCTTGGGGTGCTTCTGAGTCTCCCCAGGGGAGTCAGGCCTCGTCTCGAGTGGGGGCATGCACGTGCGCTTTCCTCCCGAGCTGCAGCAGTAGTGTCACGCTTCCTGTCACGTGGATCAAGGGATCTGTGGCTTTCCCTCCAGGCTGTCCCTCGAGGCTTTCCCACGAGGCTTTCCCACAGGGCTGTGCCACGTGCCACCTTGGTGTGAGTCGATCCTCGGCGTGAAAGACGAGCCGGTGAAGGGAAAAGAGGTTCCTCTGGAATGGACTGAGACATCTGGGGGACTCTTGGAATGGTGGCACGACCCTGGAGTTCCTCTCGCCGTTCCTATTGAGAGGGCCTCCTCTTGAGATGCGACGGGAACGCCGGGAACTCTTTCCCGACGAAGCAGGGAAAGGATCCCTCATCTCGAGATACGAGGCGGAAACGGGGCTCCTCTAGATGTGGGCGGGACCCTCGTGATTCCTCTCGAGTGGAGACGGCTAGGTCGGGGAACTTCTTGATTTGCACCAAGGGTGTGAAGGACCCTTTCGAAGTTCCAGAGGTGAGGTGTGATCAGCCTCGAGACGCCTCAGCGGAAATGGGCCTCATCTCGCCTGGAGGGGAGAACCTCCTGGATTTTCTCGAGTTGCGGCAGGTCTTCTCGAGTTACGACGGGGACCTCAGGGACCCGCTCTGGTGGCCTCAGGAAAGGCCAGTCCCCATGCGAGTTGCTAGGGGACCTCTCGGGATTCCTCTCCCGTCCATGCCGGGGCCTCAGTCCTTGTGTGGAGTCGGGGACGGAACCTGAGGATTCCTCTCCAGTGTTGCCATGGATCTTGGGGTGCTTCTGAGTCTCCCCAGGGGAGTCAGGCCTCGTCTCGAGTGGGGGCATGCACGTGCGCTTTCCTCCCGAGCTGCAGCAGTAGTGTCACGCTTCCTGTCACGTGGATCAAGGGATCTGTGGCTTTCCCTCGAGGCTGTCCCTCGAGGCTTTCCCACGAGGCTTTCCCACAGGGCTGAGCCACGTGCCACCTTGGTGTGAGTCGATCCTGGGCGGGAAAGACGAGCCGGTGAAGGGAAAAGAGGTTCCTCTGGAATGGACTGAGACATCTGGGGGACTCTTGGAATGGTGGCACGACCCTGGAGTTCCTCTCGCCGTTCCTGTTGAGAGGGCCTCCTCTTGAGATGCGACGGGAACGCCGGGAACTCTTTCCCGACGAAGCAGGGAAAGGATCCCTCATCTCGAGCTACGAGGCGGAAACGGGGCTCCTCTGGATGTGGGCGGGACCCTCGTGATTCCTCTCGAGTGGAGACGGGTATGTCAGGGAACTTCTTGATTTGCACCAAGGGTGTGAAGGACCCTTTCGAAGTTCCAGAGGTTTGGTGTGATCAGCCTCGAGACGCCTCAGCGGAAATGGGCCTCATCTCGCCTGGAGGGGAGAACCTCCTGGATTTTCTCGAGTTGCGGCAGGTCTTCTCGCGTTACGACGGTGACCACAGGGACCCGCTCTGGTGGCCTCAGGAAAGGCCAGTCCCCATGCGAGTTGCTAGGGGACCTCTCGGGATTCCTCTCCCGTCCATGCCGGGGCCTCAGTCCTTGTGTGGAGTCGGGGCCGGAACCTGAGGATTCCTCTCCAGTGTTGCCATGGATCTTGGGGTGCTTCTGAGTCTCCCCAGGGGAGTCAGGTCTCCTCTCGAGTCGGGGCATGCACGTGCGCTTTCCTCCCGAGCTGCAGCAGTGGTGTCACGCTTCCTGTCACGTGGATCAAGGGATCTGTGGCTTTCCATCCAGGCTGTCCCTCGAGGCTTTCCCACGAGGCTTTCCCACAGGGCTGTGCCACGTGCCACCTTGGTGTGAGTCGATCCTCGGCGTGAAAGACGAGCGGGTGAAGGGAAAAGAGGTTCCTCTGGAATGGACTGAGACATCTGGGGGACTCTTGGAATGGTGGCACGACCCTGGAGTTCCTCTCGCCGTTCCTATTGAGAGGGCCTCCTCTTGAGATGCGACGGGAACGCCGGGAACTCTTTCCCGACGAAGCAGGGAAAGGATCCCTCATCTCGAGCTACGAGGCGGAAACGGGGCTCCTCTAGATGTGGGCGGGACCCTCGTGATTCCTCTCGAGTGGAGACGGCTAGGTCGGGGAACTTCTTGATTGGCACCAAGGGTGTGAAGGACCCTTTCGAAGTTCCAGAGGTGAGGTGTGATCAGCCTCGAGACGCCTCAGCGGAAATGGGCCTCATCTCGCCTGGAGGGGAGAACCTCCTGGATTTTCTCGAGTTGCGGCAGGTCTTCTCGAGTTACGACGGGGACCTCAGGGACCCGCTCTGGTGGCCTCAGGAAAGGCCAGTCCCCATGCGAGTTGCTAGGGGACCTCTCGGGATTCCTCTCCCGTCCATGCCGGGGCCTCAGTCCTTGTGTGGAGTCGGGGACGGAACCTGAGGATTCCTCTCCAGTGTTGCCATGGATCTTGGGGTGCTTCTGAGTCTCCCCAGGGGAGTCAGGCCTTGTCTCGAGTGGGGGCATGCACGTGCGCTTTCCTCCCGAGCTGCAGCAGTAGTGTCACGCTTCCTGTCACGTGGATCAAGGGATCTGTGGCTTTCCCTCGAGGCTGTCCCTCGAGGCTTTCCCACGAGGCTTTCCCACAGGGCTGTGCCACGTGCCACCTTGGTGTGAGTCGATCCTCGGCGTGAAAGACGAGCCGGTGAAGGGAAAAGAGGTTCCTCTGGAATGGACTGAGACATCTGGGGGACTCTTGGAATGGTGGCACGACCCTGGAGTTCCTCTCGCCGTTCCTGTTGAGAGGGCCTCCTCTTGAGATGCGACGGGAACGCCGGGAACTCTTTCCCGACGAAGCAGGGAAAGGATCCCTCATCTCGAGCTACGAGGCGGAAACGGGGCTCCTCTGGATGTGGGCGGGACCCTCGTGAATCCTCTCGAGTGGAGACGGGTAGGTCGGGGAACTTCTTGATTTGCACCAAGGGTGTGAAGGACCCTTTCGAAGTTCCAGAGGTGAGGTGTGATCAGCCTCGAGACGCCTCAGCGGAAATGGGCCTCATCTCGCCTGGAGGGGAGAACCTCCTGGATTTTCTCGAGTTGCGGCAGGTCTTCTCGAGTTACGACGGGGACCTCAGGGACCCGCTCTGGTGGCCTCAGGAAAGGCCAGTCCCCATGGGAGTTGCTAGGGGACCTCTCGGGATTCCTCTCCCGTCCATGCCGGGGCCTCAGTCCTTGTGTGGAGTCGGGGCCGGAACCTGAGGATTCCTCTCCAGTGTTGCCATGGATCTTGGGGTGCTTCTGAGTCTCCCCAGGGGAGTCAGGCCTCGTCTCGAGTGGGGGCATGCACGTGCGCTTTCCTCCCGAGCTGCAGCAGTAGTGTCACGCTTCCTGTCACGTGGATCAAGGGATCTGTGGCTTTCCCTCGAGGCTGTCCCTAGAGGCTTTCCCACGAGGCTTTCCCACAGGGCTGTGCCACGTGCCACCTTGGTGTGAGTCGATCCTCGGCGTGAAAGACGAGCCGGTGAAGGGAAAAGAGGTTCCTCTGGAATGGACTGAGACATCTGGGGGACTCTTGGAATGGTGGCACGACCCTGGAGTTCCTCTCGCCGTTCCTGTTGAGAGGGCCTCCACTTGAGATGCGACGGGAACGCCGGGAACTCTTTCCCGACGAAGCAGGGAAAGGATCCCTCATCTCGAGCTACGAGGCGGAAACGGGGCTCCTCTGGATGTGGGCGGGACCCTCGTGATTCCTCTCGAGTGGAGACGGCTAGGTCGGGGAACTTCTTGATTTGCACCAAGGGTGTGAAGGACCCTTTCGAAGTTCCAGAGGGGAGGTGTGATCAGCCTCGAGACGCCTCAGCGGAAATGGGCCTCATCTCGCCTGGAGGGGAGAACCTCCTGGATTTTCTCGAGTTGCGGCAGGTCTTCTCGAGTTACGACGGGGACCTCAGGGACCCGCTCTGGTGGCCGCAGGAAAGGCCAGTCCCTATGGGAGTTGCTAGGGGACCTCTCGGGATTCCTCTCCCGTCCATGCCGGGGCCTCAGTCCTTGTGTGGAGTCGGGGCCGGAACCTGAGGATTCCTCTCCAGTGTTGCCATGGATCTTGGGGTGCTTCTGAGTCACCCCAGGGGAGTCAGGCCTCATCTCGAGTTTTGGCATGCACGTGCGCTTTCCTCCCGAGCTGCAGCAGTAGTGTCACGCTTCCTGTCATGTGGATCAAGGGATCTGTGGCTTTCCCTCGAGGCTGTCCCTCGAGGCTTTCCCACGAGGCTTTCCCACAGGGCTGTGCCACGTGCCACCTTTGTGTGAGTCGATCCTCGGCGTGAAAGACGAGCCGGTGAAGGGAAAAGAGGTTCCTCTGGAATGGACTGAGACATCTGGGGGACTCTTGGAATGGTGGCACGACCCTGGAGTTCCTCTCGCCGTTCCTGTTGAGAGGGCCTCCTCTTGAGATGCGACGGGAACGCCGGGAACTCTTTCCCGACGAAGCAGGGAAAGGATCCCTCATCTCGAGCTACGAGGCGGAAACGGGGCTCCTCTGGATGTGGGCGGGACCCTCGTGAATCCTCTCGAGTGGAGACGAGTAGGTCGGGGAACTTCTTGATTTGCACCAAGGGTGTGAAGGACCCTTTCGAAGTTCCAGAGGTGAGGTGTGATCAGCCTCGAGACGCCTCAGCGGAAATGGGCCTCATCTCGCCTGGAGGGGAGAACCTCCTGGATTTTCTCGAGTTGCGGCAGGTCTTCTCGAGTTACGACGGGGACCTCAGGGACCCGCTCTGGTGGCCTCAGGAAAGGCCAGTCCCCATGGGAGTTGCTAGGGGACCTCTCGGGATTCCTCTCCCGTCCATGCCGGGGCCTCAGTCCTTGTGTGGAGTCGGGGCCGGAACCTGAGGATTCCTCTCCAGTGTTGCCATGGATCTTGGGGTGCTTCTGAGTCTCCCCAGGGGAGTCAGGCCTCGTCTCGAGTGGGGGCATGCACGTGCGCTTTCCTCCCGAGCTGCAGCAGTAGTGTCACGCTTCCTGTCACGTGAATCAAGGGATCTGTGGCTTTCCCTCGAGGCTGTCCCTAGAGGCTTTCCCACGAGGCTTTCCCACAGGGCTGTGCCACGTGCCACCTTGGTGTGAGTCGATCCTCGGCGTGAAAGACGAGCCGGTGAAGGGAAAAGAGGTTCCTCTGGAATGGACTGAGACATCTGGGGGACTCTTGGAATGGTGGCACGACCCTGGAGTTCCTCTCGCCGTTCCTGTTGAGAGGGCCTCCACTTGAGATGCGACGGGAACGCCGGGAACTCTTTCCCGACGAAGCAGGGAAAGGATCCCTCATCTCGAGCTACGAGGCGGAAACGGGGCTCCTCTGGATGTGGGCGGGACCCTCGTGATTCCTCTCGAGTGGAGACGGCTAGGTCGGGGAACTTCTTGATTTGCACCAAGGGTGTGAAGGACCCTTTCGAAGTTCCAGAGGGGAGGTGTGATCAGCCTCGAGACGCCTCAGCGGAAATGGGCCTCATCTCGCCTGGAGGGGAGAACCTCCTGGATTTTCTCGAGTTGCGGCAGGTCTTCTCGAGTTACGACGGGGACCTCAGGGACCCGCTCTGGTGGCCGCAGGAAAGGCCAGTCCCTATGGGAGTTGCTAGGGGACCTCTCGGGATTCCTCTCCCGTCCATGCCGGGGCCTCAGTCCTTGTGTGGAGTCGGGGCCGGAACCTGAGGATTCCTCTCCAGTGTTGCCATGGATCTTGGGGTGCTTCTGAGTCACCCCAGGGGAGTCAGGCCTCATCTCGAGTTTTGGCATGCACGTGCGCTTTCCTCCCGAGCTGCAGCAGTAGTGTCACGCTTCCTGTCACGTGGATCAAGGGATCTGTGGCTTTCCCTCGAGGCTGTCCCTCGAGGCTTTCCCACGAGGCTTTCCCACAGGGCTGTGCCACGTGCCACCTTGGTGTGAGTCGATCCTCGGCGTGAAAGACGAGCCGGTGAAGGGAAAAGAGGTTCCTCTGGAATGGACTGAGACATCTGGGGGACTCTTGGAATGGTGGCACGACCCTGGAGTTCCTCTCGCCGTTCCTGTTGAGAGGGCCTCCTCTTGAGATGCGACGGGAACGCCGGGAACTCTTTCCCGACGAAGCAGGGAAAGGATCCCTCATCTCGAGCTACGAGGCGGAAACGGGGCTCCTCTGGATGTGGGCGGGACCCTCGTGATTCCTCTCGAGTGGAGACGGGTATGTCGGGGAACTTCTTGATTTGCACCAAGGGTGTGAAGGACCCTTTCGAAGTTCCAGAGGTGAGGTGTGATCAGCCTCGAGACGCCTCAGCGGAAATGGGCCTCATCTCGCCTGGAGGGGAGAACCTCCTGGATTTTCTCGAGTTGCGGCAGGTCTTCTCGAGTTACGACGGGGACCTCAGGGACCCGCTCTGGTGGCCTCAGGAAAGGCCAGTCCCCATGCGAGTTGCTAGGGGACCTCTCGGGATTCCTCTCCCGTCCATGCCGGGGCCTCAGTCCTTGTGTGGAGTCGGGGACGGAACCTGAGGATTCCTCTCCAGTGTTGCCATGGATCTTGGGGTGCTTCTGAGTCTCCCCAGGGGAGTCAGGCCTCGTCTCGAGTGGGGGCATGCACGTGCGCTTTCCTCCCGAGCTGCAGCAGTAGTGTCACGCTTCCTGTCACGTGGATCAAGGGATCTGTGGCTTTCCCTCGAGGCTGTCCCTCGAGGCTTTCCCACGAGGCTTTCCCACAGGGCTGTGCCACGTGCCACCTTGGTGTGAGTCGATCCTCGGCGTGAAAGACGAGCCGGTGAAGGGAAAAGAGGTTCCTCTGGAATGGACTGAGACATCTGGGGGACTCTTGGAATGGTGGCACGACCCTGGAGTTCCTCTCGCTGTTCCTGTTGAGAGGGCCTCCTCTTGAGATGCGACGGGAACGCCGGGAACTCATTCCCGACGAAGCAGGGAAAGGATCCCTCATCTCGAGCTACGAGGCGGAAACGGGGCTCCTCTAGATGTGGGCGGGACCCTCGTGATTCCTCTCGAGTGGAGACGGGTATGTCGGGGAACTTCTTGATTTGCACCAAGGGTGTGAAGGACCCTTTCGAAGTTCCAGAGGTGAGGTGTGATCAGCCTCGAGACGCCTCAGCGGAAATGGGCCTCATCTCGCCTGGAGGGGAGAACCTCCTGGATTTTCTCGAGTTGCGGCAGGTCTTCTCGAGTTACGACGGGGACCTCAGGGACCCGCTCTGGTGGCCTCAGGAAAGGCCAGTCCCCATGCGAGTTGCTAGGGGACCTCTCGGGATTCCTCTCCCGTCCATGCCGGGGCTTCAGTCCTTGTGTGGAGTCGGGGACGGAAACTGAGGATTCCTCTCCAGTGTTGCCATGGATCTTGGGGTGCTTCTGAGTCTCCCCAGGGGAGTCAGGCCTCGTCTCGAGTGGGGGCATGCACGTGCGCTTTCCTCCCGAGCTGCAGCAGTAGTGTCACGCTTCCTGTCACGTGGATCAAGGGATCTGTGGCTTTCCCTCGAGGCTGTCCCTCGAGGCTTTCCCACGAGGCTTTCCCACAGGGCTGTGCCACGTGCCACCTTGGTGTGAGTCGATCCTCGGCGTGAAAGACGAGCCGGTGAAGGGAAAAGAGGTTCCTCTGGAATGGACTGAGACATCTGGGGGACTCTTGGAATGGTGGCACGACCCTGGAGTTCCTCTCGCCGTTCCTGTTGAGAGGGACTCCACTTGAGATGCGACGGGAACGCCGGGAACTCTTTCCCGACGAAGCAGGGAAAGGATCCCTCATCTCGAGCTACGAGGCGGAAACGGGGCTCCTCTGGATGTGGGCGGGACCCTCGTGATTCCTCTCGAGTGGAGACGGCTAGGTCGGGGAACTTCTTGATTTGCACCAAGGGTGTGAAGGACCCTTTCGAAGTTCCAGAGGTGAGGTGTGATCAGCCTCGAGACGCCTCAGCGGAAATGGGCCTCATCTCGCCTGGAGGGGAGAACCTCCTGGATTTTCTCGAGTTACGCA
Organism: Budorcas taxicolor; assembly: GCF_023091745.1. Lineage (NCBI taxonomy): Eukaryota > Metazoa > Chordata > Mammalia > Artiodactyla > Bovidae > Budorcas > Budorcas taxicolor. Next base: position 46,900 of record NW_026292779.1, on the reverse strand, counting down.
GGTCTTCTCGAGTTACGACGGGGACCTCAGGGACCCGCTCTGGTGGCCTCAGGAAAGGCCAGTCCCCATGCGAGTTGCTAGGGGACCTCTCGGGATTCCTCTCCCGTCCATGCCGGGGCCTCAGTCCTTGTGTGGAGTCGGGGCCGGAACCTGAGGATTCCTCTCCAGTGTTGCCATGGATCTTGGGGTGCTTCTGAGTCTCCCCAGGGGAGTCAGGCCTCGTCTCTTTTGGGGGCATGCACGTGCGCTTTCCTCCCGAGCTGCAGCAGTAGTGTCACGCTTCCTGTCACGTGGATCAAGGGATCTGTGGCTTTCCCTCGAGGCTGTCCCTCGAGGCTTTCCCACGAGGCTTTCCCACAGGGCTGTGCCACGTGCCACCTTGGTGTGAGTCGATCCTCGGCGTGAAAGACGAGCCGGTGAAGGGAAAAGAGGTTCCTCTGGAATGGACTGAGACATCTGGGGGACTCTTGGAATGGTGGCACGACCCTGGAGTTCCTCTCGCCGTTCCTGTTGAGAGGGCCTCCTCTTGAGATGCGACGGGAACGCCGGGAACTCATTCCCGACGAAGCAGGGAAAGGATCCCTCATCTCGAGCTACGAGGCGGAAACGGGGCTCCTCTAGATGTGGGCGGGACCCTCGTGATTCCTCTCGAGTGGAGACGGGTATGTCGGGGAACTTCTTGATTTGCACCAAGGGTGTGAAGGACCCTTTCGAAGTTCCAGAGGTGAGGTGTGATCAGCCTCGAGACGCCTCAGCGGAAATGGGCCTCATCTCGCCTGGAGGGGAGAACCTCCTGGATTTTCTCGAGTTGCGGCAGGTCTTCTCGAGTTACGACGGGGACCTCAGGGACCCGCTCTGGTGGCCTCAGGAAAGGCCAGTCCCCATGCGAGTTGCTAGGGGACCTCTCGGGATTCCTCTCCCGTCCATGCCGGGGCCTCAGTCCTTGTGTGGAGTCGGGGACGGAACCTGAGGATTCCTCTCCAGTGTTGCCATGGATCTTGGGGTGCTTCTGAGTCTCCCCAGGGGAGTCAGGCCTCGTCTCGAGTGGGGGCATGCACGTGCGCTTTCCTCCCGAGCTGCAGCAGTAGTGTCACGCTTCCTGTCACGTGGATCAAGGGATCTGTGGCTTTCCCTCGAGGCTGTCCCTCGAGGCTTTCCCACGAGGCTTTCCACAGGGCTGTGCCACGTGCCACCTTGGTGTGAGTCGATCCTCGGCGTGAAAGACGAGCCGGTGAAGGGAAAAGAGGTTCCTCTGGAAAGGACTGAGACATCTGGGGGACTCTTGGAATGGTGGCACGACACTGGAGTTCCTCTCGCCGTTCCTGTTGAGAGGGCCTCCTCTTGAGATGCGACGGGAACGCCGGGAACTCTTTCCCGACGAAGCAGGGAAAGGATCCCTCATCTCGAGCTACGAGGCGGAAACGGGGCTCCTCTGGATGTGGGCGGGACCCTCGTGAATCCTCTCGAGTGGAGACGGGTAGGTCGGGGAACTTCTTGATTTGCACCAAGGGTGTGAAGGACCCTTTCGAAGTTCCAGAGGTGAGGTGTGATCAGCCTCGAGACGCCTCAGCGGAAATGGGCCTCATCTCGCCTGGAGGGGAGAACCTCCTGGATTTTCTCGAGTTGCGGCAGGTCTTCTCGAGTTACGACGGGGACCTCAAGGACCCGCTCTGGTGGCCTCAGGAAAGGCCAGTCCCCATGGGAGTTGCTAGGGGACCTCTCGGGATTCCTCTCCCGTCCATGCCGGGGCCTCAGTCCTTGTGTGGAGTCGGGGCTGGAACCTGAGGATTCCTCTCCAGTGTTGCCATGGATCTTGTGGTGCTTCTGAGTCTCCCCAGGGGAGTCAGGCCTCGTCTCGAGTGGGGGCATGCACGTGCGCTTTCCTCCCGAGCTGCAGCAGTAGTGTCACGCTTCCTGTCACGTGGATCAAGGGATCTGTGGCTTTCCCTCGAGGCTGTCGCTAGAGGCTTTCCCACGAGGCTTTCCCACAGGGCTGTGCCACGTGCCACCTTGGTGTGAGTCGATCCTCGGCGTGAAAGACGAGCCGGTGAAGGGAAAAGAGGTTCCTCTGGAATGGACTGAGACATCTGGGGGACTCTTGGAATGGTGGCACGACCCTGGAGTTCCTCTCGCCGTTCCTGTTGAGAGGGCCTCCACTTGAGATGCGACGGGAACGCCGGGAACTCTTTCCCGACGAAGCAGGGAAAGGATCCCTCATCTCGAGCTACGAGGCGGAAACGGGGCTCCTCTGGATGTGGGCGGGACCCTCGTGATTCCTCTCGAGTGGAGACGGCTAGGTCGGGGAACTTCTTGATTTGCACCAAGGGTGTGAAGGACCCTTTCGAAGTTCCAGAGGGGAGGTGTGATCAGCCTCGAGACGCCTCAGCGGAAATGGGCCTCATCTCGCCTGGAGGGGAGAACCTCCTGGATTTTCTCGAGTTGCGGCAGGTCTTCTCGAGTTACGACGGGGACCTCAGGGACCCGCTCTGGTGGCCGCAGGAAAGGCCAGTCCCTATGGGAGTTGCTAGGGGACCTCTCGGGATTCCTCTCCCGTCCATGCCGGGGCCTCAGTCCTTGTGTGGAGTCGGGGCCGGAACCTGAGGATTCCTCTCCAGTGTTGCCATGGATCTTGGGGTGCTTCTGAGTCACCCCAGGGGAGTCAGGCCTCATCTCGAGTTTTGGCATGCACGTGCGCTTTCCTCCCGAGCTGCAGCAGTAGTGTCACGCTTCCTGTCACGTGGATCAAGGGATCTGTGGCTTTCCCTCGAGGCTGTCCCTCGAGGCTTTCCCACGAGGCTTTCCCACAGGGCTGTGCCACGTGCCACCTTGGTGTGAGTCGATCCTCGGCGTGAAAGACGAGCCGGTGAAGGGAAAAGAGGTTCCTCTGGAATGGACTGAGACATCTGGGGGACTCTTGGAATGGTGGCACGACCCTGATTTCCTCTGGCCGTTCCTGTTGAGAGGGCCTCCTCTTGAGATGCGACGGGAACGCCGGGAACTCTTTCCCGACGAAGCAGGGAAAGGATCCCTCATCTCGAGCTACGAGGCGGAAACGGGGCTCCTCTGGATGTGGGCGGGACCCTCGTGATTCCTCTCGAGTGGAGACGGGTATGTCGGGGAACTTCTTGATTTGCACCAAGGGTGTGAAGGACCCTTTCGAAGTTCCAGAGGTGAGGTGTGATCAGCCTCGAGACGCCTCAGCGGAAATGGGCCTCATCTCGCCTGGAGGGGAGAACCTCCTGGATTTTCTCGAGTTGCGGCAGGTCTTCTCGAGTTACGACGGGGACCTCAGGGACCCGCTCTGGTGGCCTCAGGAAAGGCCAGTCCCCATGCGAGTTGCTAGGGGACCTCTCGGGATTCCTCTCCCGTCCATGCCGGGGCCTCAGTCCTTGTGTGGAGTCGGGGCCGGAACCTGAGGATTCCTCTCCAGTGTTGCCATGGATCTTGGGGTGCTTCTGAGTCTCCCCAGGGGAGTCAGGCCTCGTCTCTTTTGGGGGCATGCACGTGCGCTTTCCTCCCGAGCTGCAGCAGTAGTGTCACGCTTCCTGTCACGTGGATCAAGGGATCTGTGGCTTTCCCTCGAGGCTGTCCCTCGAGGCTTTCCCACGAGGCTTTCCCACAGGGCTGTGCCACGTGCCACCTTGGTGTGAGTCGATCCTCGGCGTGAAAGACGAGCCGGTGAAGGGAAAAGAGGTTCCTCTGGAATGGACTGAGACATCTGGGGGACTCTTGGAATGGTGGCACGACCCTGGAGTTCCTCTCGCCGTTCCTGTTGAGAGGGCCTCCTCTTCAGATGCGACGGGAACGCCGGGAACTCATTCCCGACGAAGCAGGGAAAGGATCCCTCATCTCGAGCTACGAGGCGGAAACGGGGCTCCTCTAGATGTGGGCGGGACCCTCGTGATTCCTCTCGAGTGGAGACGGGTATGTCGGGGAACTTCTTGATTTGCACCAAGGGTGTGAAGGACCCTTTCGAAGTTCCAGAGGTGAGGTGTGATCAGCCTCGAGACGCCTCAGCGGAAATGGGCCTCATCTCGCCTGGAGGGGAGAACCTCCTGGATTTTCTCGAGTTGCGGCAGGTCTTCTCGAGTTACGACGGGGACCTCAGGGACCCGCTCTGGTGGCCTCAGGAAAGGCCAGTCCCCATGCGAGTTGCTAGGGGACCTCTCGGGATTCCTCTCCCGTCCATGCCGGGGCCTCAGTCCTTGTGTGGAGTCGGGGCCGGAACCTGAGGCTTCCTCTCCAGTGTTGCCATGGATCTTGGGGTGCTTCTGAGTCTCCCCAGGGGAGTCAGGCCTCGTCTCGAGTGGGGGCATGCACGTGCGCTTTCCTCCCGAGCTGCAGCAGTAGTGTCACGCTTCCTGTCACGTGGATCAAGGGATCTGTGGCTTTCCCTCGAGGCTGTCCCTCGAGGCTTTCCCACGAGGCTTTCCACAGGGCTGTGCCACGTGCCACCTTGGTGTGAGTCGATCCTCGGCGTGAAAGACGAGCCGGTGAAGGGAAAAGAGGTTCCTCTGGAAAGGACTGAGACATCTGGGGGACTCTTGGAATGGTGGCACGACACTGGAGTTCCTCTCGCCGTTCCTGTTGAGAGGGCCTCCTCTTGAGATGCGACGGGAACGCCGGGAACTCTTTCCCGACGAAGCAGGGAAAGGATCCCTCATCTCGAGCTACGAGGCGGAAACGGGGCTCCTCTGGATGTGGGCGGGACCCTCGTGAATCCTCTCGAGTGGAGACGGGTAGGTCGGGGAACTTCTTGATTTGCACCAAGGGTGTGAAGGACCCTTTCGAAGTTCCAGAGGGGAGGTGTGATCAGCCTCGAGACGCCTCAGCGGAAATGGGCCTCATCTCGCCTGGAGGGGAGAACCTCCTGGATTTTCTCGAGTTGCGGCAGGTCTTCTCGAGTTACGACGGGGACCTCAGGGACCCGCTCTGGTGGCCGCAGGAAAGGCCAGTCCATATGGGAGTTGCTAGGGGACCTCTCGGGATTCCTCTCCCGTCCATACCGGGGCCTCAGTCCTTGTGTGGAGTCGGGGCCGGAACCTGAGGATTCCTCTCCAGTGTTGCCATGGATCTTGGGGTGCTTCTGAGTCACCCCAGGGGAGTCAGGCCTCATCTCGAGTTTTGGCATGCACGTGCGCTTTCCTCCCGAGCTGCAGCAGTAGTGTCACGCTTCCTGTCACGTGGATCAAGGGATCTGTGGCTTTCCCTCCAGGCTGTCCCTCGAGGCTTTCCCACGAGGCTTTCCCACAGGGCTGTGCCACGTGCCACCTTGGTGTGAGTCGATCCTCGGCGTGAAAGACGAGCCGGTGAAGGGAAAAGAGGTTCCTCTGGAATGGACTGAGACATCTGGGGGACTCTTGGAATGGTGGCACGACCCTGGAGTTCCTCTCGCCGTTCCTGTTGAGAGGGCCTCCTCTTGAGATGCGACGGGAACGCCGGGAACTCTTTCCCGACGAAGCAGGGAAAGGATCCCTCATCTCGAGCTACGAGGCGGAAACGGGGCTCCTCTGGATGTGGGCGGGACCCTCGTGATTCCTCTCGAGTGGAGACGGGTATGTCGGGGAACTTCTTGATTTGCACCAAGGGTGTGAAGGACCCTTTCGAAGTTCCAGAGGTGAGGTGTGATCAGCCTCGAGATGCCTCAGCGGAAATGGGCCTCATCTCGCCTGGAGGGGAGAACCTCCTGGATTTTCTCGAGTTGCGGCAGGTCTTCTCGAGTTACGACGGGGACCTCAGGGACCCGCTCTGGTGGCCTCAGGAAAGGCCAGTCCCCATGCGAGTTGCTAGGGGACCTCTCGGGATTCCTCTCCCGTCCATGCCGGGGCCTCAGTCCTTGTGTGGAGTCGGGGCCGGAACCTGAGGATTCCTCTCCAGTGTTGCCATGGATCTTGGGGTGCTTCTGAGTCTCCCCAGGGGAGTCAGGCCTCGTCTCGAGTGGGGGCATGCACGTGCGCTTTCCTCCCGAGCTGCAGCAGTAGTGTCACGCTTCCTGTCACGTGGATCAAGGGATCTGTGGCTTTCCCTCGAGGCTGTCCCTCGAGGCTTTCCCACGAGGCTTTCCCACAGGGCTGTGCCACGTGCCACCTTGGTGTGAGTCGATCCTCGGCGTGAAAGACGAGCCGGTGAAGGGAAAAGAGGTTCCTCTGGAATGGACTGAGACATCTGGGGGACTCTTGGAATGGTGGCACGACCCTGGAGTTCCTCTCGCCGTTCCTGTTGAGAGGGACTCCACTTGAGATGCGACGGGAACGCCGGGAACTCTTTCCCGACGAAGCAGGGAAAGGATCCCTCATCTCGAGCTACGAGGCGGAAACGGGGCTCCTATGGATGTGGGCGGGACCCTCGTGATTCCTCTCGAGTGGAGACGGCTAGGTCGGGGAACTTCTTGATTTGCACCAAGGGTGTGAAGGACCCTTTCGAAGTTCCAGAAGTGAGGTGTGATCAGCCTCGAGACGCCTCAGCGGAAATGGGCCTCATCTCGCCTGGAGGGGAGAACCTCCTGGATTTTCTCGAGTTGCGGCAGGTCTTCTCGAGTTACGACGGGGACCTCTGGGACCCGCTCTGGTGGCCTCAGGAAAGGCCAGTCCCCATGCGAGTTGCTAGGGGACCTCTCGGGATTCCTCTCCCGTCCATGCCGGGGCCTCAGTCCTTGTGTGGAGTCGGGGCCGGAACCTGAGGATTCCTCTCCAGTGTTGCCATGGATCTTGGGGTGCTTCTGAGTCTCCCCAGGGGAGTCAGGCCTCGTCTCTTTTGGGGGCATGCACGTGCGCTTTCCTCCCGAGCTGCAGCAGTAGTGTCACGCTTCCTGTCACGTGGATCAAGGGATCTGTGGCTTTCCCTCGAGGCTGTCCCTCGAGGCTTTCCCACGAGGCTTTCCCACAGGGCTGTGCCACGTGCCACCTTGGTGTGAGTCGATCCTCGGCGTGAAAGACGAGCCGGTGAAGGGAAAAGAGGTTCCTCTGGAATGGACTGAGACATCTGGGGGACTCTTGGAATGGTGGCACGACCCTGGAGTTCCTCTCGCCGTTTCTGTTGAGAGGGCCTCCTCTTGAGATGCGACGGGAACGCCGGGAACTCATTCCCGACGAAGCAGGGAAAGGATCCCTCATCTCGAGCTACGAGGCGGAAACGGGGCTCCTCTAGATGTGGGCGGGACCCTCGTGATTCCTCTCGAGTGGAGACGGGTATGTCGGGGAACTTCTTGATTTGCACCAAGGGTGTGAAGGACCCTTTCGAAGTTCCAGAGGTGAGGTGTGATCAGCCTCGAGACGCCTCAGCGGAAATGGGCCTCATCTCGCCTGGAGGGGAGAACCTCCTGGATTTTCTCGAGTTGCGGCAGGTCTTCTCGAGTTACGACGGGGACCTCAGGGACCCGCTCTGGTGGCCTCAGGAAAGGCCAGTCCCCATGCGAGTTGCTAGGGGACCTCTCGGGATTCCTCTCCCGTCCATGCCGGGGCCTCAGTCCTTGTGTGGAGTCGGGGACGGAACCTGAGGATTCCTCTCCAGTGTTGCCATGGATCTTGGGGTGCTTCTGAGTCTCCCCAGGGAAGTCAGGCCTCGTCTCGAGTGGGGGCATGCACGTGCGCTTTCCTCCCGAGCTGCAGCAGTAGTGTCACGCTTCCTGTCACGTGGATCAAGGGATCTGTGGCTTTCCCTCGAGGCTGTCCCTCGAGGCTTTCCCACGAGGCTTTCCACAGGGCTGTGCCACGTGACACCTTGGTGTGAGTCGATCCTCGGCGTGAAAGACGAGCCGGTGAAGGGAAAAGAGGTTCCTCTGGAAAGGACTGAGACATCTGGGGGACTCTTGGAATGGTGGCACGACCCTGGAGTTCCTCTCGCCGTTCCTGTTGAGAGGGCCTCCTCTTGAGATGCGACGGGAACGCCGGGAACTCATTCCCGACGAAGCAGGGAAAGGATCCCTCATCTCGAGCTACGAGGCGGAAACGGGGCTCCTCTGGATGTGGGCGGGACCCTCGTGAATCCTCTCGAGTGGAGACGGGTAGGTCGGGGAACTTCTTGATTTGCACCAAGGGTGTGAAGGACCCTTTCGAAGTTCCAGAGGTGAGGTGTGATCAGCCTCGAGACGCCTCAGCGGAAATGGGCCTCATCTCGCCTGGAGGGGAGAACCTCCTGGATTTTCTCGAGTTGCGGCAGGTCTTCTCGAGTTACGACGGGGACCTCAGGGACCCGCTCTGGTGGCCTCAGGAAAGGCCAGTCCCCATGCGAGTTGCTAGGGGACCTCTCGGGATTCCTCTCCCGTCCATGCCGGGGCCTCAGTCCTTGTGTGGAGTCGGGGCCGGAACCTGAGGATTCCTCTCCAGTGTTGCCATGGATCTTGGGGTGCTTCTGAGTCTCCCCAGGGGAGTCAGGCCTCGTCTCGAGTGGGGGCATGCACGTGCGCTTTCCTCCCGAGCTGCAGCAGTAGTGTCACGCTTCCTGTCACGTGGATCAAGGGATCTGTGGCTTTCCCTCGAGGCTGTCCCTAGAGGCTTTCCCACGAGGCTTTCCCACAGGGCTGTGCCACGTGCCACCTTGGTGTGAGTCGATCCTCGGCGTGAAAGACGAGCCGGTGAAGGGAAAAGAGGTTCCTCTCGAATGGACTGAGACATCTGGGGGACTCTTGGAATGGTGGCACGACCCTGGAGTTCCTCTCGCCGTTCCTGTTGAGAGGGCCTCCACTTGAGATGCGACGGGAACGCCGGGAACTCTTTCCCGACGAAGCAGGGAAAGGATCCCTCATCTCGAGCTACGAGGCGGAAACGGGGCTCCTCTGGATGTGGGCGGAACCCTCGTGATTCCTCTCGAGTGGAGACGGGTATGTCGGGGAACTTCTTGATTTGCACCAAGGGTGTGAAGGACCCTTTCGAAGGTCCAGAGGTGAGGTGTGATCAGCCTCGAGACGCCTCAGCGGAAATGGGCCTCATCTCGCATGGAGGGGAGAACCTCTTGGATTTTCTCGAGTTGCGGCAGGTCTTCTCGAGTTACGACGGGGACCTCAGGGACCCGCTCTGGTGGCCTCAGGAAAGGCCAGTCCCCATGCGAGTTGCTAGGGGACCTCTCGGGATTCCTCTCCCGTCCATGCCGGGGCCTCAGTCCTTGTGTGGAGTCGGGGCCGGAACCTGAGGATTCCTCTCCAGTGTTGCCATGGATCTTGGGGTGCTTCTGAGTCTCCCCAGGGGAGTCAGGCCTCGTCTCGAGTGGGGGCATGCACGTGCACTTTCCTCCCGAGCTGCAGCAGTAGTGTCACGCTTCCTGTCACGTGGATCAAGGGATCTGTGGCTTTCCCTTGAGGCTGTCCCTCGAGGCTTTCCCACGAGGCTTCCCACAGGGCTCTGCCACGTGCCACCTTGGTGTGAGTCGATCCTCGGCGTGAAAGACGAGCCGGTGAAGGGAAAAGAGGTTCCTCTGGAATGGACTGAGACATCTGGGGGACTCTTGGAATGGTGGCACGACCCTGGAGTTCCTCTCACCGTTCCTGTTGAGAGGGCCTCCTCTTGAGATGCGACGGGAATGCCGGGAACTCTTTCCCGACGAAGCAGGGAAAGGATCCCTCATCTCGAGCTACGAGGCGGAAACGGGGCTCCTCTGGATGTGGGCGGGACCCTCGTGATTCCTCTCGAGTGGAGACGGCTAGGTCGGGGAACTTCTTGATTTGCACCAAGGATGTGAAGGATCCTTTCGAAGTTCCAGAGGTGAGGTGTGATCAGCCTCGAGACGCCTCAGCGGAAATGGGCCTCATCTCGCCTGGAGGGGAGAACCTCCTGGATTTTCTCGAGTTGCGGCAGGTCTTCTCGAGTTGCGACGGGGACCACAGGGACGCGCTCTGTTGGCCTCAGGAAAGGCCAGTCCCCATGCGAGTTGCTAGGGGACCTCTCGGGATTCCTCTCCCGTCCATGCCGGGGCCTCAGTCCTTGTGTGGAGTCGGGGCCTGAACCTGAGGATTCCTCTCCAGTGTTGCCATGTTTCTTGGGGTGCTTCTGAGTCTCCCCAGGGGAGTCAGGCCTCGTCTCGAGTGGGGGCATGCACGTGCGCTTTCCTCCCGAGCTGCAGCAGTAGTGTCACGCTTCCTGTCACGTGGATCAAGGGATCTGTGGCTTTCCCTTGAGGCTGTCCCTCGAGGCTTTCCCACGAGGCTTTCCCACAGGGCTGAGCCACGTGCCACCTTGGTGTGAGTCGATCCTCGGCGTGAAAGACGAGCCGGTGAAGGGAAAAGAGGTTCCTCTGGAATGGACTGAGACATCTGGGGGACTCTTGGAATGGTGGCACGACCCTGGAGTTCCTCTCGCCGTTCCTGTTGGGAGGGCCTCCTTTGAGATGCGACGGGAACGACGGGAACTCTTTCCCGACGAAGCAGGGAAAGGATCCCTCATCTCGAGCTACGAGGCAGAAACGGGGCTCCTCTGGATGTGGGCGGGACCCTCGTGATTCCTCTCGAGTGGAGACGGGTATGTCGGGGAACTTCTTGATTTGCACCAAGGGTGTGAAGGACCCTTTCGAAGTTCCAGAGGTGAGGTGTGATAAGCCTCGAGACGCCTCAGCGGAAATGGGCCTCATCTCGCCTGGAGGGGAGAACCTCCTGGATATTCTCGAGTTGAGGCAGGTCTTCTCGAGTTACGACGGGGACCTCAGGGACCCGCTCTGGTGGCCTCAGGAAAGGCCAGTCCCCATGCGAGTTGCTAGGGGACCTCTCGGGATTCCTCTCCCGTCCATGCCGGGGCCTCAGTCCTTGTGTGGAGTCGGGGACGGAAACTGAGGATTCCTCTCCAGTGTTGCCATGGATCTTGGGGTGCTTCTGAGTCTCCCCAGGGGAGTCAGGCCTCGTCTCGAGTGGGGGCATGCACGTGCGCTTTCCTCCCGAGCTGCAGCAGTAGTGTCACGCTTCCTGTCACGTGGATCAAGGGATCTGTGGCTTTCCCTCGAGGCTGTCCCTCGAGGCTTTCCCACGAGGCTTTCCCACAGGGCTGTGCCACGTGCCACCTTGGTGTGAGTCGATCCTCGGCGTGAAAGACGAGCCGGTGAAGGGAAAAGAGGTTCCTCTGGAATGGACTGAGACATCTGGGGGACTCTTGGAATGGTGGCACGACCCTGGAGTTCCTCTCGCCGTTCCTGTTGAGAGGGCCTCCACTTGAGATGCGACGGGAACGCCGGGAACTCTTTCCCGACGAAGCAGGGAAAGGATCCCTCATCTCGAGCTACGAGGCGGAAACGGGGCTCCTCTGGATGTGGGCGGGACCCTCGTGATTCCTCTCGAGTGGAGACGGCTAGGTCGGGGAACTTCTTGATTTGCACCAAGGGTGTGAAGGACCCTTTCGAAGTTCCAGAGGGGAGGTGTGATCAGCCTCGAGACGCCTCAGCGGAAATGGGCCTCATCTCGCCTGGAGGGGAGAACCTCCTGGATTTTCTCGAGTTGCGGCAGGTCTTCTCGAGTTACGACGGGGACCTCAGGGACCCGCTCTGGTGGCCTCAGGAAAGGCCAGTCCCCATGCGAGTTGCTAGGGGACCTCTCGGGATTCCTCTCCCGTCCATGCCGGGGCCTCAGTCCTTGTGTGGAGTCGGGGCCGGAACCTGAGGATTCCTCTCCAGTGTTGCCATGGATCTTGGGGTGCTTCTGAGTCTCCCCAGGGGAGTCAGGCCTCGTCTCGAGTGGGGGCATGCACGTGCGCTTTCCTCCCGAGCTGCAGCAGTAGTGTCACGCTTCCTGTCACGTGGATCAAGGGATCTGTGGCTTTCCCTCGAGGCTGTCCCTCGAGGCTTTCCCACGAGGCTTTCCCACAGGGCTCTGCCACGTGCCACCTTGGTGTGAGTCGATCCTCGGCGTGAAAGACGAGCCGGTGAAGGGAAAAGAGGTTCCTCTGGAATGGACTGAGACATCTGGGGGACTCTTGGAATGGTGGCACGACCCTGGAGTTCCTCTCGCCGTTCCTGTTGAGAGGGCCTCCTCTTGAGATGCGACGGGAACGCCGGGAACTCTTTCCCGACGAAGCAGGGAAAGGATCCCTCATCTCGAGCTACGAGGCGGAAACGGGGCTCCTCTGGATGTGGGCGGGACCCTCGTGATTCCTCTCGAGTGGAGACGGGTATGTCGGGGAACTTCTTGATTTGCACCAAGGGTGTGAAGGACCCTTTCGAAGTTCCAGAGGTGAGGTGTGATCAGCCTCGAGACGCCTCAGCGGAAATGGGCCTCATCTCGCCTGGATGGGAGAACCTACTGGATTTTCTCGAGTTGCGCCAGGTCTTCTCGAGTTACGACGGGGACCTCAGGGACCCGCTCTGGTGGCCTCAGGAAAGGCCAGACCCCATGCGAGTTGCTAGGGGACCTCTCGGGATTCCTCTCCCGTCCATGCCGGGGCCTCAGTCCTTGTGTGGAGTCGGGGCCGGAACCTGAGGATTCCTCTCCAGTGTTGCCATGGATCTTGGGGTGCTTCTGAGTCTCCCCAGGGGAGTCAGGCCTCGTCTCGAGTGGGGGCATGCACGTGCGCTTTCCTCCCGAGCTGCAGCAGTAGTGTCATGCTTCCTGTCACGTGGATCAAGGGATCTGTGGCTTTCCCTCGAGGCTGTCCCTCGAGGCTTTCCCACGAGGCTTTCCCACAGGGCTGTGCCACGTGCCACCTTGGTGTGAGTCGATCCTCGGCGTGAAAGACGAGCCGGTGAAGGGAAAAGAGGTTCCTCTGGAATGGACTGAGACATCTGGGGGACTCTTGGAATGGTGGCACGACCCTGGAGTTCCTCTCGCCGTTCCTGTTGAGAGGGCCTCCTCTTGAGATGCGACGGGAACGCCGGGAACTCTTTCCCGACGAAGCAGGGAAAGGATCCCTCATCTCGAGCTACGAGGCGGAAACGGGGCTCCTCTGGATGTGGGCGGGACCCTCGTGATTCCTCTCGTGTGGAGACGGGTATGTCGGGGAACTTCTTGATTTGCACCAAGGGTGTGAAGGACCCTTTCGAAGTTCCAGAGGTGAGGTGTGATCAGCCTCGAGACGCCTCAGCGGAAATGGGCCTCATCTCGCCTGGAGGGGAGAACCTCCTGGATTTTCTCGAGTTGCGGCAGGTCTTCTCGAGTTACGACGGGGACCTCAGGGACCCGCTCTGGTGGCCTCAGGAAAGGCCAGTCCCCATGCGAGTTGCTAGGGGACCTCTCGGGATTACTCTCCCGTCCATGCCGGGGCCTCAGTCCTTGTGTGGAGTCGGGGACGGAAACTGAGGATTCCTCTCCAGTGTTGCCATGGATCTTGGGGTGCTTCTGAGTCTCCCCAGGGGAGTCAGGCCTCGTCTCGAGTGGGGGCATGCACGTGCGCTTTCCTCCCGAGCTGCAGCAGTAGTGTCACGCTTCCTGTCACGTGGATCAAGGGATCTGTGGCTTTCCCTCGAGGCTGTCCCTCGAGGCTTTCCCACGAGGCTTTCCCACAGGGCTGTGCCACGTGCCACCTTGGTGTGAGTCGATCCTCGGCGTGAAAGACGAGCCGGTGAAGGGAAAAGAGGTTCCTCTGGAATGGACTGAGACATCTGGGGGACTCTTGGAATGGTGGCACGACCCTGGAGTTCCTCTCGCCGTTCCTGTTGAGAGGGCCTCCTCTTGAGATGCGACGGGAACGCCGGGAACTCTTTCCCGACGAAGCAGGGAAAGGATCCCTCATCTCGAGCTACGAGGCGGAAACGGGGCTCCTCTGGATGTGGGCGGGACCCTCGTGATTCCTCTCGAGTGGAGACGGCTAGGTCGGGGAACTTCTTGATTTGCACCAAGGGTGTGAAGGACCCTTTCGAAGTTCCAGAGGGGAGGTGTGATCAGCCTCGAGACGCCTCAGCGGAAATGGGCCTCATCTCGCCTGGAGGGGAGAACCTCCTGGATTTTCTCGAGTTGCGGCAGGTCTTCTCGAGTTACGACGGGGACCTCAGGGACCCGCTCTGGTGGCCTCAGGAAAGGCCAGTCCCTATGGGAGTTGCTAGGGGACCTCTCGGGATTCCTCTTCCGTCCATGCCGGGGCCTCAGTCCTTGTGTGGAGTCGGGGCCGGAACCTGAGGATTCCTCTCCAGTGTTGCCATGGATCTTGGGGTGCTTCTGAGTCTCCCCAGGGGAGTCAGGCCTCGTCTCGAGTGGTGGCATGCACGTGCGCTTTCCTCACGAGCTGCAGCAGTAGTGTCACGCTTCCTGTCACGTGGATCAAGGGATCTGTGGCTTTCCCTCGAGGCTGTCCCTCGAGGCTTTCCCACGAGGCTTTCCCACAGGGCTGTGCCACGTGCCACCTTGGTGTGAGTCGATCCTCGGCGTGAAAGACGAGCCGGTGAAGGGAAAAGAGGTTCCTCTGGAATGGACTGAGACATCTGGGGGACTCTTGAAATGGTGGCACGACCCTGGAGTTCCTCTCGCCGTTCCTGTTGAGAGGGCCTCCTCTTGAGATGCGACGGGAACGCCGGGAACTCTTTCCCGACGAAGCAGGGAAAGGATCCCTCATCTCGAGCTACGAGGCGGAAACGGGGCTCCTCTGGATGTGGGCGGGACCCTCGTGATTCCTCTCGAGTGGAGACGGGTATGTCGGGGAACTTCTTGATTTGCACCAAGGGTGTGAAGGACCCTTTCGAAGTTCCAGAGGTGAGGTGTGATCAGCCTCGAGACGCCTCAGCGGAAATGGGCCTCATCTCGCCTGGAGGGGAGAACCTCCTGGATTTTCTCGAGTTGCGGCAGGTCTTCTCGAGTTACGACGGGGACCTCAGGGACCCGCTCTGGTGGCCTCAGGAAAGGCCAGTCCCCATGCGAGTTGCTAGGGGACCTCTCGGGATTCCTCTCCCGTCCATGCCGGGGCCTCAGTCCTTGTGTGGAGTCGGGGCCGGAACCTGAGGATTCCTCTCCAGTGTTGCCATGGATCTTGGGGTGCTTCTGAGTCTCCCCAGGGGAGTCAGGCCTCGTCTCGAGTGGTGGCATGCACGTGCGCTTTCCTCCCGAGCTGCAGCAGTAGTGTCACGCTTCCTGTCACGTGGATCAAGGGATCTGTGGCTTTCCCTCGAGGCTGTCCCTCGAGGCTTTCCCACGAGGCTTTCCCACAGGGCTGTGCCACGTGCCACCTTGGTGTGAGTCGATCCTCGGCGTGAAAGACGAGCCGGTGAAGGGAAAAGAGGTTCCTCTGGAATGGACTGAGACATCTGGGGGACTCTTGGAATGGTGGCACGACCCTGGAGTTCCTCTCGCCGTTCCTGTTGAGAGGGCCTCCTCTTGAGATGCGACGGGAACGCCGGGAACTCTTTCCCGACGAAGCAGGGAAAGGATCCCTCATCTCGAGCTACGAGGCGGAAACGGGGCTCCTCTGGATGTGGGCGGGACCCTCGTGATTCCTCTCGAGTGGAGACGGGTATGTCGGGGAACTTCTTGATTTGCACCAAGGGTGTGAAGGACCCTTTCGAAGTTCCAGAGGGGAGGTGTGATCAGCCTCGAGACGCCTCAGCGGAAATGGGCCTCATCTCGCCTGGAGGGGAGAACCTCCTGGATTTTCTCGAGTTGCGGCAGGTCTTCTCGAGTTACGACGGGGACCTCAGGGACCCGCTCTGGTGGCCTCAGGAAAGGCCAGTCCCCATGCGAGTTGCTAGGGGACCTCTCTGGATTCCTCTCCCGTCCATGCCGGGGCCTCAGTCCTTGTGTGGAGTCGGGGCCGGAACCTGAGGATTCCTCTCCAGTGTTGCCATGGATCTTGGGGTGCTTCTGAGTCTCCCCAGGGGAGTCAGGCCTCGTCTCGAGTGGTGGCATGCACGTGCGCTTTCCTCCCGAGCTGCAGCAGTAGTGTCACGCTTCCTGTCACGTGGATCAAGGGATCTGTGGCTTTCCCTCGAGGCTGTCCCTCGAGGCTTTCCCACGAGGCTTTCCCACAGGGCTGTGCCACGTGCCACCTTGGTGTGAGTCGATCCTCGGCGTGAAAGACGAGCCGGTGAAGGGAAAAGAGGTTCCTCTGGAATGGACTGAGACATCTGGGGGACTCTTGGAATGGTGGCACGACCCTGGAGTTCCTCTCGCCGTTCCTGTTGAGAGGGCCTCCTCTTGAGATGCGACGGGAACGCCGGGAACTCTTTCCCGACGAAGCAGGGAAAGGATCCCTCATCTCGAGCTACGAGGCGGAAACGGGGCTCCTCTGGATGTGGGCGGGACCCTCGTGATTCCTCTCGAGTGGAGACGGGTATGTCGGGGAACTTCTTGATTTGCACCAAGGGTGTGAAGGACCCTTTCGAAGTTCCAGAGGTGAGGTGTGATCAGCCTCGAGACGCCTCAGCGGAAATGGGCCTCATCTCGCCTGGAGGGGAGAACCTCCTGGATTTTCTCGAGTTGCGGCAGGTCTTCTCGAGTTACGACGGGGACCTCAGGGACCCGCTCTGGTGGCCTCAGGAAAGGCCAGTCCCCATGCGAGTTGCTAGGGGACCTCTCGGGATTCCTCTCCCGTCCATGCCGGGGCCTCAGTCCTTGTGTGGAGTCGGGGACGGAAACTGAGGATTCCTCTCCAGTGTTGCCATGGATCTTGGGGTGCTTCTGAGTCTCCCCAGGGGAGTCAGGCCTCGTCTCGAGTGGTGGCATGCACCTGCGCTTTCCTCCCGAGCTGCAGCAGTAGTGTCACGCTTCCTGTCACGTGGATCAAGGGATCTGTGGCTTTCCCTCGAGGCTGTCCCTCGAGGCTTTCCCACGAGGCTTTCCCACAGGGCTGTGCCACGTGCCACCTTGGTGTGAGTCGATCCTCGGCGTGAAAGACGAGCCGGTGAAGGGAAAAGAGGTTCCTCTGGAATGGACTGAGACATCTGGGGGACTCTTGGAATGGTGGCACGACCCTGGAGTTCCTCTCGCCGTTCCTGTTGAGAGGGCCTCCTCTTGAGATGCGACGGGAACGCCGGGAACTCTTTCGCGACGAAGCAGGGAAAGGATCCCTCATCTCGAGCTACGAGGCGGAAACGGGGCTCCTCTGGATGTGGGCGGGACCCTCGTGATTCCTCTCGAGTGGAGACGGCTATGTCGGGGAACTTCTTGATTTGCACCAAGGGTGTGAAGGACCCTTTCGAAGTTCCAGAGGGGAGGTGTGATCAGCCTCGAGACGCCTCAGCGGAAATGGGCCTCATCTCGCCTGGAGGGGAGAACCTCCTGGATTTTCTCGAGTTGCGGCAGGTCTTCTCGAGTTACGACGGGGACCTCAGGGACCCGCTCTGGTGGCCTCAGGAAAGGCCAGTCCCCATGCGAGTTGCTAGGGGACCTCTCGGGATTCCTCTCCCGTCCATGCCGGGGCCTCAGTCCTTGTGTGGAGTCGGGGCCGGAACCTGAGGATTCCTCTCCAGTGTTGCCATGGATCTTGGGGTGCTTCTGAGTCTCCCCAGGGGAGTCAGGCCTCGTCTCGAGTGGGGGCATGCACGTGCGCTTTCCTCCCGAGCTGCAGCAGTAGTGTCACGCTTCCTGTCACGTGGATCAAGAGATCTGTGGCTTTCCCTCGAGGCTGTCCCTCGAGGCTTTCCCACGAGGCTTTCCCACAGGGCTGTGCCACGTGCCACCTTGGTGTGAGTCGATCCTCGGCGTGAAAGACGAGCCGGTGAAGGGAAAAGAGGTTCCTCTGGAATGGACTGAGACATCTGGGGGACTCTTGGAATGGTGGCACGACCCTGGAGTTCCTCTCGCCGTTCCTGTTGAGAGGGCCTCCTCTTGAGATGCGACGGGAACGCCGGGAACTCTTTCCCGACGAAGCAGGGAAAGGATCCCTCATCTCGAGCTACGAGGCGGAAACGGGGCTCCTCTGGATGTGGGTGGGACCGTCGTGATTCCTGTCGAGTGGAGACGGCTAGGTCGGGAAACTTCTTGTTTTGCACCAAGGGTGTGAAGGACCCTTTCGAAGTTCCAGAGGTGAGGTGTGATCAGCCTCGAGACGCCTCAGCGGAAATGGGCCTCATCTCGCCTGGAGGGGAGAACCTCCCGGATTTTCTCGAGTTGCGGCAGGTCTTCTCGAGTTACGACGGGGACCTCAGAGTCCCGCTCTGGTGGCCTCAGGAAAGGCCCGTCCCCATGCGAGTTGCTAGGGGACCTCTCGGGATTCCTCTCCCGTCCATGCCGGGGCCTCAGTCCTTGTGTGGAGTCGGGGCCGGAACCTGAGGATTCCTCTCCAGTGTTGCCATGGATCTTGGGGTGCTTCTGAGTCTCCCCAGGGGAGTCAGGCCTCGTCTCGAGTGGGGGCATGCACGTGCGCTTTCCTCCCGAGCTGCAGCAGTAGTGTCACGCTTCCTGTCACGTGGATCAAGGGATCTGTGGCTTTCCCTCGAGGCTGTCCCTCGAGGCTTTCCCACGAGGCTTTCCCACAGGGCTGTGCCACGTGCCACCTTGGTGTGAGTCGATCCTCGGCGTGAAAGACGAGCCGGTGAAGGGAAAAGAGGTTCCTCTGGAATGGACTGAGACATCTGGGGGACTCTTGGAATGGTGGCACGACCCTGGAGTTCCTCTCGCCGTTCCTGTTGAGAGGGCCTCCTCTTGAGATGCGACGGGAACGCCGGGAACTCTTTCCCGACGAAGCAGGGAAAGGATCCCTCATCTCGAGCTACGAGGCGGAAACGGGGCTCCTCTGGATGTGGGTGGGACCCTCGTGATTCCTCTCGAGTGGAGACGGCTAGATCGGGGAACTTCTTGATTTGCACCAAGGGTGTGAAGGACCCTTTCGAAGTTCCAGAGGGGAGGTGTGATCAGCCTCGAGACGCCTCAGCGGAAATGGGCCTCATCTCGCCTGGAGGGGAGAACCTCCTGGATTTTCTCGAGTTGCGGCAGGTCTTCTCGAGTTACGACGGGGACCTCAGGGACCCGCTCTGGTGGCCTCAGGAAAGGCCAGTCCCCATGCGAGTTGCTAGGGGACCTCTCGGGATTCCTCTCCCGTCCATGCCGGGGCCTCAGTCCTTGTGTGGAGTCGGGGCCGGAACCTGAGGATTCCTCTCCAGTGTTGCCATGGATCTTGGGGTGCTTCTGAGTCTCCCCAGGGGAGTCAGGCCTCGTCTCTTTTGGGGGCATGCACGTGCGCTTTCCTCCCGAGCTGCAGCAGTAGTGTCACGCTTCCTGTCACGTGGATCAAGGGATCTGTGGCTTTCCCTCGAGGCTGTCCCTCGAGGCTTTCCCACGAGGCTTTCCCACAGGGCTGTGCCACGTGCCACCTTGGTGTGAGTCGATCCTCGGCGTGAAAGACGAGCCGGTGAAGGGAAAAGAGGTTCCTCTGGAATGGACTGAGACATCTGGGGGACTCTTGGAATGGTGGCACGACCCTGGAGTTCCTCTCGCCGTTCCTGTTGAGAGGGCCTCCTCTTGAGATGCGACGGGAACGCCGGGAACTCTTTCCCGACGAAGCAGGGAAAGGATCCCTCATCTCGAGCTACGAGGCGGAAACGGGGCTCCTCTGGATGTGGGTGGGACCGTCGTGATTCCTGTCGAGTGGAGACGGCTAGGTCGGGAAACTTCTTGTTTGCAACAAGGGTGTGAAGGACCCTTTCGAAGTTCCAGAGGTGAGGTGTGATCAGCCTCGAGACGCCTCAGCGGAAATGGGCCTCATCTCGCCTGGAGGGGAGAACCTCCCGGATTTTCTCGAGTTGCGGCAGGTCTTCTCGAGTTACGACGGGGACCTCAGAGACCCGCTCTGGTGGCCTCAGGAAAGGCCAGTCCCCATGCGAGTTGCTAGGGGACCTCTCGGGATTCCTCTCCCGTCCATGCCGGGGCCTCAGTCCTTGTGTGGAGTCGGGGCCGGAACCTGAGGATTCCTCTCCAGTGTTGCCATGGATCTTGGGGTGCTTCTGAGTCTCCCCAGGGGAGTCAGGCCTCGTCTCGAGTGGGGGCATGCACGTGCGCTTTCCTCCCGAGCTGCAGCAGTAGTGTCACGCTTCCTGTCACGTGGATCAAGGGATCTGTGGCTTTCCCTCGAGGCTGTCCCTCGAGGCTTTCCCACGAGGCTTTCCCACAGGGCTGTGCCACGTGCCACCTTGGTGTGAGTCGATCCTCGGCGTGAAAGACGAGCCGGTGAAGGGAAAAGAGGTTCCTCTGGAATGGACTGAGACATCTGGGGGACTCTTGGAATGGTGGCACGACCCTGGAGTTCCTCTCGCCGTTCCTGTTGAGAGGGCCTCCTCTTGAGATGCGACGGGAACGCCGGGAACTCTTTCCCGACGAAGCAGGGAAAGGATCCCTCATCTCGAGCTACGAGGCAGAAACGGGGCTCCTCTGGATGTGGGTGGGACCCTCGTGATTCCTCTCGAGTGGAGACGGCTAGGTCGGGGAACTTCTTGATTTGCACCAAGGGTGTGAAGGACCCTTTCGAAGTTCCAGAGGTGAGGTGTGATCAGCCTCGAGACGCCTCAGCGGAAATGGGCCTCATCTCGCCTGGATGGGAGAAACTCCCGGATTTTCTCGAGTTGCGGCAGGTCTTCTCGAGTTACGACGGGGACCTCAGGGACCCGCTCTGGTGGCCTCAGGAAAGGCCAGTCCCCATGCGAGTTGCTAGGGGACCTCTCGGGATTCCTCTCCCGTCCATGCCGGGGCCTCAGTCCTTGTGTGGAGTCGGGGCCGGAACCTGAGGATTCCTCTCCAGTGTTGCCATGGATCTTGGGGTGCTTCTGAGTCTCCCCAGGGGAGTCAGGCCTCGTCTCGAGTTGGGGCATGCACGTGCGCTTTCCTCCCGAGCTGCAGCAGTAGTGTCACGCTTCCTGTCACGTGGATCAAGGGATCTGTGTCTTTCCCTCGAGGCTGTCCCTCGAGGCTTTCCCACGAGGCTTTCCCACAGGGCTGTGCCACGTGCCACCTTGGTGTGAGTCGATCCTCGGCGTGAAAGACGAGCCGGTGAAGGGAAAAGAGGTTCCTCTGGAATGGACTGAGACATCTGGGGGACTCTTGGAATGGTGGCACGACCCTGGAGTTCCTCTCGCCGTTCCTGTTGAGAGGGCCTCCTCTTGAGATGCGACGGGAACGCCGGGAACTCTTTCCCGACGAAGCAGGGAAAGGATCCGTCATCTCGAGCAACGAGGCGGAAACGGGGCTCCTCTGGATGTGGGCGGGACCCTCGTGATTACTCTCGAGGGGATACGGGTATGTCGGGGAACTTCTTGATTTGCACCAAGGGTGTGAAGGACCCTTTCGAAGTTCCAGAGGTGAGGTGTGATCAGCCTCGAGACGCCTCAGCGGAAATGGGCCTCATCTCGCCTGGAGGGGAGAACCTCCTGGATTTTCTCGAGTTGCGGCAGGTCTTCTCGAGTTACGACGGGGACCTCAGGGACCCGCTCTGGTGGCCTCAGGAAAGGCCAGTCCCCATGCGAGTTGCTAGGGGACCTCTCGGGTTTCCTCTCCCGTCCATGCCGGGGCCTCAGTCCTTGTGTAGAGTCGGGGCTGGAACCTGAGGATTCCTCTCCAGTGTTGCCATGGATCTTGGGGTGCTTCTGAGTCTCCCCAGGGGAGTCAGGCCTCGTCTCGAGTTGGGACATGCACGTGCGCTTTCCTCCCGAGCTGCAGCAGTAGTGTCACGCTTCCTGTCACGTGGTTCAAGGGATCTGTGGCTTTCCCTCTAGGCTGTCCCTCGAGGCTTTCCCACGGGGCTTTCCCACAGGGCTGTGCCACGTGCCACCTTGGTGTGAGTCGATCCTCGGCGTGAAAGACGAGCCGGTGAAGGGAAAAGAGGTTCCTCTGGAATGGACTGAGACATCTGGGGGACTCTTGGAATGGTGGCACGACCCTGGAGTTCCTCTCGCCGTTCCTGTTGAGAGGGCCTCCTCTTGAGATGCGACGGGAACGCCGGGAACTCTTTCCCGACGAAGAGGGAAAGGATCCCTCATCTCGAGCTACGAGGCGGAAACGGGGCTCCTCTGGATGTGGGCGGGACCCTCGTGATTCCCCTCGAGGGGAGACGGGTATGTCGGGGAACTTCTTGATTTGCACCAAGGGTGTGAAGGACCCTTTCGAAGTTCCAGAGGTGAGGTGTGATCAGCCTGGAGACGCCTCAGCGGAAATGGGCCTCATCTCGCCTGGGAGGGGAGAACCTCCTGGATTTTCTCGAGTTGCGGCAGGTCTTCTCGAGTTACGACGGGGACCTCAGGGACCCGCTCTGGTGGCCTCAGGAAAGGCCAGTCAGCATGCGAGTTGCTAGGGGACCTCTCGGGATTCCTCTCCCGTCCATGCCGGGGCCTCAGTACTTGTGTGGAGTCTGGGCCGGAACCTGAGGATTCCTCTCCAGTGTTGCCATGGATCTTGGGGTGCTTCTGAGTCTCCCCAGGGGAGTCAGGCCTCGTCTCGAGTGGGGGCATGCACGTGCGCTTTCCTCCCGAGCTGCAGCAGTAGTGTCACGCTTCCTGTCACGTGGATCAAGGGATTTGTGGCTTTCCCTCGAGGCTGTCCCTCGAGGCTTTCCCACGAGGCTTTCCCACAGGGCTGTGCCACGTGCCACCTTGGTGTGAGTTGATCCTCGGCGTGAAAGACGAGCCGGTGAAGGGAAAAGAGGTTCCTCTGGAATGGACTGAGACATCTGGGGGACTCTTGGAATGGTGGCACGACCCTGGAGTTCCTCTCGCCGTTCCTGTTGAGAGGGCCTCCTCTTGAGATGCGACGGGAACGCCGGGAACTCTTTCCCGACGAAGCAGGGAAAGGATCCGTCATCTCGAGCTACGAGGCGGAAACGGGGCTCCTCTGGATGTGGGCGGGACCCTCGTGATTCCTCTCGAGGGGAGACGGGTATGTCGGGGAACTTCTTGATTTGCACCAAGGGTGTGAAGGACACTTTCGAAGTTCCAGAGGTGAGGTGTGATCAGCCTGGAGACGCCTCAGCGGAAATGGGCCTCATCTCGCCTGGAGGGGAGAACCTCCTGGATTTTCTCGAGTTGCGGCAGGTCTTCTCGAGTTACGACGGGGACCTCAGGGACGCTCTCTGGTGGCCTCAGGAAAGGCCAGTCAGCATGCGAGTTGCTAGGGGACCTCTCGGGTTTCGTCTCCCGTCCATGCCGGGGCCTCACTCCTTGTTTGGAGTCGGGGCTGGAACCTGAGGATTCCTCTCCAGTGTTGCCATGGATCTTGGGGTGCTTCTGAGTCTCCCCAGGGGAGTCAGGCCTCGTCTCGAGTTGGGGCATGCACGTGCGCTTTCCTCCCGAGCTGCAGCAGTAGTGTCACGCTTCCTGTCATGTGGTTCAAGGGATCTGTGGCTTTCCCTCGAGGCTGTCCCTCGAGGCTTTCCCACGAGGCTTTCCCACAGGGCTGTGCCACGTGCCACATTGGTGTGAGTCGATCCTCGGCGTGAAAGACGAGCCGGTGAAGGGAAAAGAGGTTCCTCTGGAATGGACTGAGACATCTGGGGGACTCTTGGAATGGTGGCACGACCCTGGAGTTCCTCTCGCCGTTCCTGTTGAGAGGGCCTCCTCTTGAGATGCGACGGGAATGCCGGGAACTCTTTCCCGACGAAGCAGGGAAAGGATCCCTCATCTCGAGCTACGAGGCGGAAACGGGGCTCCTCTGGATGTGGGCGGGACCCTCGTGATTCCCCTCGAGGGGAGACGGGTATGTCGGGGAACTTCTTGATTTGCACCAAGGGTGTGAAGGACCCTTTCGAAGTTCCAGAGGTGAGGTGTGATCAGCCTGGAGACGCCTCAGCGGAAATGGGCCTCATCTCGCCTGGAGGGGAGAACCTCCTGGATTTTCTCGAGTTGCGGCAGGTCTTCTCGAGTTACGACGGGGACCTCAGGGACCCGCTCTGGTGGCCTCAGGAAAGGCCAGTCAGCATGCGAGTTGCTAGGGGACCTCTCGGGATTCCTCTCCCGTCCATGCCGGGGCCTCAGTACTTGTGTGGAGTCGGGGCCGGAACCTGAGGATTCCTCTCCAGTGTTGCCATGGATCTTGGGGTGCTTCTGAGTCTCCCCAGGGGAGTCAGGCCTCGTCTCGAGTGGGGACATGCACGTGCGCTTTCCTCCCGAGCTGCAGCAGTAGTGTCACGCTTCCTGTCACGTGGTTCAAGGGATCTGTGGCTTTCCCTCTAGGCTGTCCCTCGAGGCTTTCCCACGGGGCTTTCCCACAGGGCTGTGCCACGTGCCACCTTGGTGTGAGTCGATCCTCGGCGTGAAAGACGAGCCGGTGAAGGGAAAAGAGGTTCCTCTGGAATGGACTGAGACATCTGGGGGACTCTTGGAATGGTGGCACGACCCTGGAGTTCCTCTCGCCGTTCCTGTTGAGAGGGCCTCCTCTTGAGATGCGACGGGAACGCCGGGAACTCTTTCCCGACGAAGAGGGAAAGGATCCCTCATCTCGAGCTACGAGGCGGAAACGGGGCTCCTCTGGATGTGGGCGGGACCCTCGTGATTCCCCTCGAGGGGAGACGGGTATGTCGGGGAACTTCTTGATTTGCACCAAGGGTGTGAAGGACCCTTTCGAAGTTCCAGAGGTGAGGTGTGATCAGCCTGGAGACGCCTCAGCGGAAATGGGCCTCATCTCGCCTGGAGGGGAGAACCTCCTGGATTTTCTCGAGTTGCGGCAGGTCTTCTCGAGTTACGACGGGGACCTCAGGGACCCGCTCTGGTGGCCTCAGGAAAGGCCAGTCAGCATGCGAGTTGCTAGGGGACCTCTCGGGATTCCTCTCCCGTCCATGCCGGGGCCTCAGTACTTGTGTGGAGTCTGGGCCGGAACCTGAGGATTCCTCTCCAGTGTTGCCATGGATCTTGGGGTGCTTCTGAGTCTCCCCAGGGGAGTCAGGCCTCGTCTCGAGTGGGGGCATGCACGTGCGCTTTCCTCCCGAGCTGCAGCAGTAGTGTCACGCTTCCTGTCACGTGGATCAAGGGATTTGTGGCTTTCCCTCGAGGCTGTCCCTCGAGGCTTTCCCACGAGGCTTTCCCACAGGGCTGTGCCACGTGCCACCTTGGTGTGAGTTGATCCTCGGCGTGAAAGACGAGCCGGTGAAGGGAAAAGAGGTTCCTCTGGAATGGACTGAGACATCTGGGAGACTCTTGGAATGGTGGCACGACCCTGGAGTTCCTCTCGCCGTTCCTGTTGAGAGGGCCTCCTCTTGAGATGCGACGGGAACGCCGGGAACTCTTTCCCGACGAAGCAGGGAAAGGATCCGTCATCTCGAGCTACGAGGCGGAAACGGGGCTCCTCTGGATGTGGGCGGGACCCTCGTGATTCCTCTCGAGGGGAGACGGGTATGTCGGGGAACTTCTTGATTTGCACCAAGGGTGTGAAGGACACTTTCGAAGTTCCAGAGGTGAGGTGTGATCAGCCTGGAGACGCCTCAGCGGAAATGGGCCTCATCTCGCCTGGAGGGGAGAACCTCCTGGATTTTCTCGAGTTGCGGCAGGTCTTCTCGAGTTACGACGGGGACCTCAGGGACGCTCTCTGGTGGCCTCAGGAAAGGCCAGTCAGCATGCGAGTTGCTAGGGGACCTCTCGGGTTTCGTCTCCCGTCCATGCCGGGGCCTCACTCCTTGTTTGGAGTCGGGGCTGGAACCTGAGGATTCCTCTCCAGTGTTGCCATGGATCTTGGGGTGCTTCTGAGTCTCCCCAGGGGAGTCAGGCCTCGTCTCGAGTTGGGGCATGCACGTGCGCTTTCCTCCCGAGCTGCAGCAGTAGTGTCACGCTTCCTGTCATGTGGTTCAAGGGATCTGTGGCTTTCCCTCGAGGCTGTCCCTCGAGGCTTTCCCACGAGGCTTTCACACAGGGCTGTGCCACGTGCCACCTTGGTGTGAGTCGATCCTCGGCGTGAAAGACGAGCCGGTGAAGGGAAAAGAGGTTCCTCTGGAATGGACTGAGACATCTGGGGGACTCTTGGAATGGTGGCACGACCCTGGAGTTCCTCTCGCCGTTCCTGTTGAGAGGGCCTCCTCTTGAGATGCGACGGGAATGCCGGGAACTCTTTCCCGACGAAGCAGGGAAAGGATCCCTCATCTCGAGCTACGAGGCGGAAACGGGGCTCCTCTGGATGTGGGCGGGACCCTCGTGATTCCCCTCGAGGGGAGACGGGTATGTCGGGGAACTTCTTGATTTGCACCAAGGGTGTGAAGGACCCTTTCGAAGTTCCAGAGGTGAGGTGTGATCAGCCTGGAGACGCCTCAGCGGAAATGGGCCTCATCTCGCCTGGAGGGGAGAACCTCCTGGATTTTCTCGAGTTGCGGCAGGTCTTCTCGAGTTACGACGGGGACCTCAGGGACCCGCTCTGGTGGCCTCAGGAAAGGCCAGTCAGCATGCGAGTTGCTAGGGGACCTCTCGGGATTCCTCTCCCGTCCATGCCGGGGCCTCAGTACTTGTGTGGAGTCGGGGCCGGAACCTGAGGATTCCTCTCCAGTGTTGCCATGGATCTTGGGGTGCTTCTGAGTCTCCCCAGGGGAGTCAGGCCTCGTCTCGAGTGGGGGCATGCACGTGCGCTTTCCTCCCGAGCTGCAGCAGTAGTGTCACGCTTCCTGTCACGTGGATCAAGGGATTTGTGGCTTTCCCTCGAGGCTGTCCCTCGAGGCTTTCCCACGAGGCTTTCCCACAGGGCTGTGCCACGTGCCACCTTGGTGTGAGTCGATCCTCGGCGTGAAAGACGAGCCGGTGAAGGGAAAAGAGGTTCCTCTGGAATGGACTGAGACATCTGGGGGACTCTTGGAATGGTGGCACGACCCTGGAGTTCCTCTCGCCGTTCCTGTTGAGAGGGCCTCCTCTTGAGATGCGACGGGAACGCCGGGAACTCTTTCCCGACGAAGAGGGAAAGGATCCCTCATCTCGAGCTACGAGGCGGAAACGGGGCTCCTCTGGATGTGGGCGGGACCCTCGTGATTCCCCTCGAGGGGAGACGGGTATGTCGGGGAACTTCTTGATTTGCACCAAGGGTGTGAAGGACCCTTTCGAAGTTCCAGAGGTGAGGTGTGATCAGCCTGGAGACGCCTCAGCGGAAATGGGCCTCATCTCGCCTGGAGGGGAGAACCTCCTGGATTTTCTCGAGTTGCGGCAGGTCTTCTCGAGTTACGACGGGGACCTCAGGGACCCGCTCTGGTGGCCTCAGGAAAGGCCAGTCAGCATGCGAGTTGCTAGGGGACCTCTCGGGATTCCTCTCCCGTCCATGCCGGGGCCTCAGTA
Organism: Budorcas taxicolor; assembly: GCF_023091745.1. Taxonomy (NCBI): domain Eukaryota; kingdom Metazoa; phylum Chordata; class Mammalia; order Artiodactyla; family Bovidae; genus Budorcas; species Budorcas taxicolor. Next base: position 19,855 of record NW_026292779.1, on the reverse strand, counting down.
CTTGTGTGGAGTCTGGGCCGGAACCTGAGGATTCCTCTCCAGTGTTGCCATGGATCTTGGGGTGCTTCTGAGTCTCCCCAGGGGAGTCAGGCCTCGTCTCGAGTGGGGGCATGCACGTGCGCTTTCCTCCCGAGCTGCAGCAGTAGTGTCACGCTTCCTGTCACGTGGATCAAGGGATTTGTGGCTTTCCCTCGAGGCTGTCCCTCGAGGCTTTCCCACGAGGCTTTCCCACAGGGCTGTGCCACGTGCCACCTTGGTGTGAGTTGATCCTCGGCGTGAAAGACGAGCCGGTGAAGGGAAAAGAGGTTCCTCTGGAATGGACTGAGACATCTGGGGGACTCTTGGAATGGTGGCACGACCCTGGAGTTCCTCTCGCCGTTCCTGTTGAGAGGGCCTCCTCTTGAGATGCGACGGGAACGCCGGGAACTCTTTCCCGACGAAGCAGGGAAAGGATCCCTCATCTCGAGCTACGAGGCGGAAACGTGGCTCCTCTGGATGTGGGCGGGACCCTCGTGATTCCTCTCGAGTGGAGACGGGTATGTCGGGGAACTTCTTGATTTGCACCAAGGGTGTGAAGGACCCTTTCGAAGTTCCAGAGGTGAGGTGTGATCAGCCTCGAGACGCCTCAGCGGAAATGGGCCTCATCTCGCCTGGAGGGGAGAACCTCCTGGATTTTCTCGAGTTGCGGCAGGTCTTCTCGAGTTACGACGGGGACCTCAGGGACCCGCTCTGGTGGCCTCAGGAAAGGCCAGTCCCCATGCGAGTTGCTAGGGGACCTCTCGGGATTCCTCTCCCGTCCATGCCGGGGCCTCAGTCCTTGTGTGGAGTCGGGGCCGGAACCTGAGGATTCCTCTCCAGTGTTGCCATGGATCTTGGGGAGCTTCTGAGTCTCCCCAGGGGAGTCAGGCCTCGTCTCGAGTGGGGGCATGCACGTGCGCTTTCCTCCCGAGCTGCAGCAGTAGTGTCACGCTTCCTGTCACGTGGATCAAGGGAACTGTGGCTTTCCCTCGAGGCTGTCCCTCGAGGCTTTCCCACGAGGCTTTCCCACAGGGCTGTGCCACGTGCCACCTTGGTGTGAGTCGATCCTCGGCGTGAAAGACGAGCCGGTGAAGGGAAAAGAGGTTCCTCTGGAATGGACTGAGACATCTGGGGGACTCTTGGAATGGTGGCACGACCCTGGAGTTCCTCTCGCCGTTCCTGTTGAGAGGGCCTCCTCTTGAGATGCGACGGGAACGCCTGGAACTCTTTCCCGACGAAGCAGGGAAAGGATCCCTCATTTCGAGCTACGAGGCGGAAACGGGGCTCCTCTGGATGTGGGCGGGACCCTCGTGATTCCTCTCGAGTGGAGACGGGTATGTCGGGGAACTTCTTGATTTGCACCAAGGGTGTGAAGGACCCTTTCGAAGTTCCAGAGGTGAGGTGTGATCAGCCTGGAGACGCCTCAGCGGAAATGGGCCTCATCTCGCCTGGAGGGGAGAACCTCCTGGATTTTCTCGAGTTGCGGCAGGTCTTCTCGAGTTACGACGGGGACCTCAGGGACCCGCTCTGGTGGCCTCAGGAAAGGCCAGTCCCCATGCGAGTTGCTAGGGGACCTCTCGGGATTCCTCTCCCGTCCATGCCGGGGCTTCAGTCCTTGTGAGGAGTCGGGGCCGGAACCTGAGGATTCCTCTCCAGTGTTGCCATGGATCTTGGGGTGCTTCTGAGTCTCCCCAGGGGAGTCAGGCCTCGTCTCGAGTGGGGGCATGCACGTGCGCTTTCCTCCCGAGCTGCAGCAGTAGTGTCACGCTTCCTGTCACGTGGATCAAGGGATCTGTGGCTTTCCCTCGAGGCTGTCCCTCGAGGCTTTCCCACGAGGCTTTCCCACAGGGCTGTGCCACGTGCCACCTTGGTGTGAGTCGATCCTCGGCGTGAAAGACGAGCCGGTGAAGGGAAAAGAGGTTCCTCTGGAATGGACTGAGACATCTGGGGGACTCTTGGAATGGTGGCACGACCCTGGAGTTCCTCTCGCCGTTCCTGTTGAGAGGGCCTCCTCTTGAGATGCGACGGGAACGCCGGGAACTCTTTCCCGGCGAAGCAGGGAAAGGATCCCTCATCTCGAGCTACGAGGCGGAAACGGGGCTCCTCTGGATGTGGGCGGGACCCTCGTGATTCCTCTCGAGTGGAGACGGGTATGTCGGGGAACTTCTTGATTTGCACCAAGGGTGTGAAGGACCCTTTCGAAGTTCCAGAGGTGAGGTGTGATCAGCCTCGAGACGCCTCAGCGGAAATGGGCCTCATCTCGCCTGGAGGGGAGAACCTCCTGGATTTTCTCGAGTTGCGGCAGGTCTTCTCGAGTTACGACGGGGACCACAGGGACCCGCTCTGGTGGCCTCAGGAAAGGCCAGTCCCCATGCGAGTTGCTAGGGGACCTCTCGGGATTCCTCTCCCGTCCATGCCGGGGCCTCAGTCCTTGTGTGGAGTCGGGGCCGGAACCTGAGGATTCCTCTCCAGTGTTGCCATGGATCTTGGGGTGCTTCTGAGTCTCCCCAGGGGAGTCAGGCCTCGTCTCGAGTGGGGGCATGCACGTGCGCTTTCCTCCCGAGCTGCAGCAGTAGTGTCACGCTTCCTGTCACGTGGATCAAGGGATCTGTGGCTTTCCCTCGAGGCTGTCCCTCGAGGCTTTCCCACGAGGCTTTCCCACAGGGCTGTGCCACGTGCCACCTTGGTGTGAGTCGATCCTCGGCGTGAAAGACGAGCCGGTGAAGGGAAAAGAGGTTCCTCTGGAATGGACTGAGACATCTGGGGGACTCTTGGAATGGTGGCACGACCCTGGAGTTCCTCTCGCCGTTCCTGTTGAGAGGGCCTCCTCTTGAGATGCGACGGGAACGCCGGGAACTCTTTCCCGACGAAGCAGGGAAAGGATCCCTCATCTCGAGCTACGAGGCGGAAACGTGGCTCCTCTGGATGTGGGCGGGACCCTCGTGATTCCTCTCGAGTGGAGACGGGTATGTCGGGGAACTTCTTGATTTGCACCAAGGGTGTGAAGGACCCTTTCGAAGTTCCAGAGGTGAGGTGTGATCAGCCTCGAGACGCCTCAGCGGAAATGGGCCTCATCTCGCCTGGAGGGGAGAACCTCCTGGATTTTCTCGAGTTGCGGCAGGTCTTCTCGAGTTACGACGGGGACCTCAGGGACCCGCTCTGGTGGCCTCAGGAAAGGCCAGTCCCCATGCGAGTTGCTAGGGGACCTCTCGGGATTCCTCTCCCGTCCATGCCGGGGCCTCAGTCCTTGTGTGGAGTCGGGGCCGGAACCTGAGGATTCCTCTCCAGTGTTGCCATGGATCTTGGGGAGCTTCTGAGTCTCCCCAGGGGAGTCAGGCCTCGTCTCGAGTGGGGGCATGCACGTGCGCTTTCCTCCCGAGCTGCAGCAGTAGTGTCACGCTTCCTGTCACGTGGATCAAGGGAACTGTGGCTTTCCCTCGAGGCTGTCCCTCGAGGCTTTCCCACGAGGCTTTCCCACAGGGCTGTGCCACGTGCCACCTTGGTGTGAGTCGATCCTCGGCGTGAAAGACGAGCCGGTGAAGGGAAAAGAGGTTCCTCTGGAATGGACTGAGACATCTGGGGGACTCTTGGAATGGTGGCACGACCCTGGAGTTCCTCTCGCCGTTCCTGTTGAGAGGGCCTCCTCTTGAGATGCGACGGGAACGCCTGGAACTCTTTCCCGACGAAGCAGGGAAAGGATCCCTCATTTCGAGCTACGAGGCGGAAACGGGGCTCCTCTGGATGTGGGCGGGACCCTCGTGATTCCTCTCGAGTGGAGACGGGTATGTCGGGGAACTTCTTGATTTGCACCAAGGGTGTGAAGGACCCTTTCGAAGTTCCAGAGGTGAGGTGTGATCAGCCTGGAGACGCCTCAGCGGAAATGGGCCTCATCTCGCCTGGAGGGGAGAACCTCCTGGATTTTCTCGAGTTGCGGCAGGTCTTCTCGAGTTACGACGGGGACCTCAGGGACCCGCTCTGGTGGCCTCAGGAAAGGCCAGTCCCCATGCGAGTTGCTAGGGGACCTCTCGGGATTCCTCTCCCGTCCATGCCGGGGCTTCAGTCCTTGTGAGGAGTCGGGGCCGGAACCTGAGGATTCCTCTCCAGTGTTGCCATGGATCTTGGGGTGCTTCTGAGTCTCCCCAGGGGAGTCAGGCCTCGTCTCGAGTGGGGGCATGCACGTGCGCTTTCCTCCCGAGCTGCAGCAGTAGTGTCACGCTTCCTGTCACGTGGATCAAGGGATCTGTGGCTTTCCCTCGAGGCTGTCCCTCGAGGCTTTCCCACGAGGCTTTCCCACAGGGCTGTGCCACGTGCCACCTTGGTGTGAGTCGATCCTCGGCGTGAAAGACGAGCCGGTGAAGGGAAAAGAGGTTCCTCTGGAATGGACTGAGACATCTGGGGGACTCTTGGAATGGTGGCACGACCCTGGAGTTCCTCTCGCCGTTCCTGTTGAGAGGGCCTCCTCTTGAGATGCGACGGGAACGCCGGGAACTCTTTCCCGGCGAAGCAGGGAAAGGATCCCTCATCTCGAGCTACGAGGCGGAAACGGGGCTCCTCTGGATGTGGGCGGGACCCTCGTGATTCCTCTCGAGTGGAGACGGGTATGTCGGGGAACTTCTTGATTTGCACCAAGGGTGTGAAGGACCCTTTCGAAGTTCCAGAGGTGAGGTGTGATCAGCCTCGAGACGCCTCAGCGGAAATGGGCCTCATCTCGCCTGGAGGGGAGAACCTCCTGGATTTTCTCGAGTTGCGGCAGGTCTTCTCGAGTTACGACGGGGACCACAGGGACCCGCTCTGGTGGCCTCAGGAAAGGCCAGTCCCCATGCGAGTTGCTAGGGGACCTCTCGGGATTCCTCTCCCGTCCATGCCGGGGCCTCAGTCCTTGTGTGGAGTCGGGGCCGGAACCTGAGGATTCCTCTCCAGTGTTGCCATGGATCTTGGGGTGCTTCTGAGTCTCCCCAGGGGAGTCAGGCCTCGTCTCGAGTGGGGGCATGCACGTGCGCTTTCCTCCCGAGCTGCAGCAGTAGTGTCACGCTTCCTGTCACGTGGATCAAGGGATCTGTGGCTTTCCCTCGAGGCTGTCCCTCGAGGCTTTCCCACGAGGCTTTCCCACAGGGCTGTGCCACGTGCCACCTTGGTGTGAGTCGATCCTCGGCGTGAAAGACGAGCCGGTGAAGGGAAAAGAGGTTCCTCTGGAATGGACTGAGACATCTGGGGGACTCTTGGAATGGTGGCACGACCCTGGAGTTCCTCTCGCCGTTCCTGTTGAGAGGGCCTCCTCTTGAGATGCGACGGGAACGCCGGGAACTCTTTCCCGACGAAGCAGGGAAAGGATCCCTCATCTCGAGCTACGAGGCGGAAACGGGGCTCCTCTGGATGTGGGTGGGACCGTCGTGATTCCTGTCGAGTGGAGACGGCTAGGTCGGGAAACTTCTTGTTTTGCACCAAAGGTGTGAAGGACCCTTTCGAAGTTCCAGAGGTGAGGTGTGATCAGCCTCGAGACGCCTCAGCGGAAATGGGCCTCATCTCGCCTGGAGGGGAGAACCTCCCGGATTTTCTCGAGTTGCGGCAGGTCTTCTCGAGTTACGACCGGGACCTCAGAGACCCGCTCTGGTGGCCTCATGAAAGGCCAGTCCCCATGCGAGTTGCTAGGGGACCTCTCGGGATTCCTCTCCCGTCCATGCCGGGGCCTCAGTCCTTGTGTGGAGTCGGGGCCGGAACCTGAGGATTCCTCTCCAGTGTTGCCATGGATCTTGGGGTGCTTCTGAGTCTCCCCAGGGGAGTCAGGCCTCGTCTCGAGTGGGGGCATGCACGTGCGCTTTCCTCCCGAGCTGCAGCAGTAGTGTCACGCTTCCTGTCACGTGGATCAAGGGATCTGTGGCTTTCCCTCGAGGCTGTCCCTCGAGGCTTTCCCACGAGGCTTTCCCACAGGGCTGTGCCACGTGCCACCTTGGTGTGAGTCGATCCTCGGCGTGAAAGACGAGCCGGTGAAGGGAAAAGAGGTTCCTCTGGAATGGACTGAGACATCTGGGGGACTCTTGGAATGGTGGCACGACCCTGGAGTTCCTCTCGCCGTTCCTGTTGAGAGGGCCTCCTCTTGAGATGCGACGGGAACGCCGGGAACTCTTTCCCGACGAAGCAGGGAAAGGATCCCTCATCTCGAGCTACGAGGCAGAAACGGGGCTCCTCTGGATGTGGGTGGGACCCTCGTGATTCCTCTCGAGTGGAGACGGCTAGGTCGGGGAACTTCTTGATTTGCACCAAGGGTGTGAAGGACCCTTTCGAAGTTCCAGAGGGGAGGTGTGATCAGCCTCGAGACGCCTCAGCGGAAATGGGCCTCATCTCGCCTGGAGGGGAGAACCTCCTGGATTTTCTCGAGTTGCGGCAGGTCTTCTCGAGTTACGACGGGGACCTCAGGGACCCGCTCTGGTGGCCTCAGGAAAGGCCAGTCCCCATGCGAGTTGCTAGGGGACCTCTCGGGATTCCTCTCCCGTCCATGCCGGGGCCTCAGTCCTTGTGTGGAGTCGGGGCCGGAACCTGAGGATTCCTCTCCAGTGTTGCCATGGATCTTGGGGTGCTTCTGAGTCTCCCCAGGGGAGTCAGGCCTCGTCTCGAGTGGGGGCATGCACGTGCGCTTTCCTCCCGAGCTGCAGCAGTAGTGTCACGCTTCCTGTCACGTGGATCAAGGGATCTGTGGCTTTCCCTCGAGGCTGTCCCTCGAGGCTTTCCCACGAGGCTTTCCCACAGGGCTGTGCCACGTGCCACCTTGGTGTGAGTCGATCCTCGGCGTGAAAGACGAGCCGGTGAAGGGAAAAGAGGTTCCTCTGGAATGGACTGAGACATCTGGGGGACTCTTGGAATGGTGGCACGACCCTGGAGTTCCTCTCGCCGTTCCTGTTGAGAGGGCCTCCTCTTGAGATGCGACGGGAACGCCGGGAACTCTTTCCCGACGAAGCAGGGAAAGGATCCCTCATCTCGAGCTACGAGGCGGAAACGGGGCTCCTCTGGATGTGGGTGGGACCGTCGTGATTCCTGTCGAGTGGAGACGGCTAGGTCGGGAAACTTCTTGTTTTGCACCAAGGGTGTGAAGGACCCTTTCGAAGTTCCAGAGGTGAGGTGTGATCAGCCTCGAGACGCCTCAGCGGAAATGGGCCTCATCTCGCCTGGAGGGGGAAGCTCCCGGATTTTCTCGAGTTGCGGCAGGTCTTCTCGAGTTACGACGGGGACCTCAGAGACCCGCTCTGGTGGCCTCAGGAAAGGCCCGTCCCCATGCGAGTTGCTAGGGGACCTCTCGGGATTCCTCTCCCGTCCATGCCGGGGCCTCAGTCCTTGTGTGGAGTCGGGGCCGGAACCTGAGGATTCCTCTCCAGTGTTGCCATGGATCTTGGGGTGCTTCTGAGTCTCCCCAGGGGAGTCAGGCCTCGTCTCGAGTGGGGGCATGCACGTGCGCTTTCCTCCCGAGCTGCAGCAGTAGTGTCACGCTTCCTGTCACGTGGATCAAGGGATCTGTGGCTTTCCCTCGAGGCTGTCCCTCGAGGCTTTCCCACGAGGCTTTCCCACAGGGCTGTGCCACGTGCCACCTTGGTGTGAGTCGATCCTCGGCGTGAAAGACGAGCCGGTGAAGGGAAAAGAGGTTCCTCTGGAATGGACTGAGACATCTGGGGGACTCTTGGAATGGTGGCACGACCCTGGAGTTCCTCTCGCCGTTCCTGTTGAGAGGGCCTCCTCTTGAGATGCGACGGGAACGCCGGGAACTCTTTCCCGACGAAGCAGGGAAAGGATCCCTCATCTCGAGCTACGAGGCAGAAACGGGGCTCCTCTGGATGTGGGTGGGACCCTCGTGATTCCTCTCGAGTGGAGACGGCTAGGTCGGGGAACTTCTTGATTTGCACCAAGGGTGTGAAGGACCCTTTCGAAGTTCCAGAGGTGAGGTGTGATCAGCCTCGAGACGCCTCAGCGGAAATGGGCCTCATCTCGCCTGGATGGGAGAAACTCCCGGATTTTCTCGAGTTGCGGCAGGTCTTCTCGAGTTACGACGGAGACCTCAGGGACCCGCTCTGGTGGCCTCAGGAAAGGCCAGTCCCCATGCGAGTTGCTAGGGGACCTCTCGGGATTCCTCTCCCGTCCATGCCGGGGCCTCAGTCCTTGTGTGGAGTCGGGGCCGGAACCTGAGGATTCCTCTCCAGTGTTGCCATGGATCTTGGGGTGCTTCTGAGTCTCCCCAGGGGAGTCAGGCCTCGTCTCGAGTTGGGGCATGCACGTGCGCTTTCCTCCCGAGCTGCAGCAGTAGTGTCACGCTTCCTGTCACGTGGATCAAGGGATCTGTGGCTTTCCCTCGAGGCTGTCCCTCGAGGCTTTCCCACGGGGCTTTCCCACAGGGCTGTGCCACGTGCCACCTTGGTGTGAGTCGATCCTCGGCGTGAAAGACGAGCCGGTGAAGGGAAAAGAGGTTCCTCTGGAATGGACTGAGACATCTGGGGGACTCTTGGAATGGTGGCACGACCCTGGAGTTCCTCTCGCCGTTCCTGTTGAGAGGGCCTCCTCTTGAGATGCGACGGGAACGCCGGGAACTCTTTCCCGACGAAGAGGGAAAGGATCCCTCATCTCGAGCTACGAGGCGGAAACGGGGCTCCTCTGGATGTGGGCGGGACCCTCGTGATTCCCCTCGAGGGGAGACGGGTATGTCGGGGAACTTCTTGATTTGCACCAAGGGTGTGAAGGACCCTTTCGAAGTTCCAGAGGTGAGGTGTGATCAGCCTGGAGACGCCTCAGCGGAAATGGGCCTCATCTCGCCTGGAGGGGAGAACCTCCTGGATTTTCTCGAGTTGCGGCAGGTCTTCTCGAGTTACGACGGGGACCTCAGGGACCCGCTCTGGTGGCCTCAGGAAAGGCCAGTCAGCATTCGAGTTGCTAGGGGACCTCTCGGGATTCCTCTCCCGTCCATGCCGGGGCCTCAGTCCTTGTGTGGAGTCTGGGCCGGAACCTGAGGATTCCTCTCCAGTGTTGCCATGGATCTTGGGGTGCTTCTGAGTCTCCCCAGGGGAGTCAGGCCTCGTCTCGAGTGGGGGCATGCACGTGCGCTTTCCTCCCGAGCTGCAGCAGTAGTGTCACGCTTCCTGTCACGTGGATCAAGGGATTTGTGGCTTTCCCTCGAGGCTGTCCCTCGAGGCTTTCCCACGAGGCTTTCCCACAGGGCTGTGCCACGTGCCACCTTGGTGTGAGTCGATCCTCGGCGTGAAAGACGAGCCGGTGAAGGGAAAAGAGGTTCCTCTGGAATGGACTGAGACATCTGGGGGACTCTTGGAATGGTGGCACGACCCTGGAGTTCCTCTCGCCGTTCCTGTTGAGAGGGCCTCCTCTTGAGATGCGACGGGAACGCCGGGAACTCTTTCCCGACGAAGCAGGGAAAGGATCCCTCATCTCGAGCTACGAGGCAGAAACGGGGCTCCTCTGGATGTGGGTGGGACCCTCGTGATTCCTCTCGAGTGGAGACGGCTAGGTCGGGGAACTTCTTGATTTGCACCAAGGGTGTGAAGGACCCTTTCGAAGTTCCAGAGGGGAGGTGTGATCAGCCTCGAGACGCCTCAGCGGAAATGGGCCTCATCTCGCCTGGAGGGGAGAACCTCCTGGATTTTCTCGAGTTGCGGCAGGTCTTCTCGAGTTACGACGGGGACCTCAGGGACCCGCTCTGGTGGCCTCAGGAAAGGCCAGTCCCCATGCGAGTTGCTAGGGGACCTCTCGGGATTCCTCTCCCGTCCATGCCGGGGCCTCAGTCCTTGTGTGGAGTCGGGGCCGGAACCTGAGGATTCCTCTCCAGTGTTGCCATGGATCTTGGGGTGCTTCTGAGTCTCCCCAGGGGAGTCAGGCCTCGTCTCGAGTGGGGGCATGCACGTGCGCTTTCCTCCCGAGCTGCAGCAGTAGTGTCACGCTTCCTGTCACGTGGATCAAGGGATCTGTGGCTTTCCCTCGAGGCTGTCCCTCGAGGCTTTCCCACGAGGCTTTCCCACAGGGCTGTGCCACGTGCCACCTTGGTGTGAGTCGATCCTCGGCGTGAAAGACGAGCCGGTGAAGGGAAAAGAGGTTCCTCTGGAATGGACTGAGACATCTGGGGGACTCTTGGAATGGTGGCACGACCCTGGAGTTCCTCTCGCCGTTCCTGTTGAGAGGGCCTCCTCTTGAGATGCGACGGGAACGCCGGGAACTCTTTCCCGACGAAGCAGGGAAAGGATCCCTCATCTCGAGCTACGAGGCGGAAACGGGGCTCCTCTGGATGTGGGTGGGACCGTCGTGATTCCTGTCGAGTGGAGACGGCTAGGTCGGGAAACTTCTTGTTTTGCACCAAGGGTGTGAAGGACCCTTTCGAAGTTCCAGAGGTGAGGTGTGATCAGCCTCGAGACGCCTCAGCGGAAATGGGCCTCATCTCGCCTGGAGGGGGAAGCTCCCGGATTTTCTCGAGTTGCGGCAGGTCTTCTCGAGTTACGACGGGGACCTCAGAGACCCGCTCTGGTGGCCTCAGGAAAGGCCCGTCCCCATGCGAGTTGCTAGGGGACCTCTCGGGATTCCTCTCCCGTCCATGCCGGGGCCTCAGTCCTTGTGTGGAGTCGGGGCCGGAACCTGAGGATTCCTCTCCAGTGTTGCCATGGATCTTGGGGTGCTTCTGAGTCTCCCCAGGGGAGTCAGGCCTCGTCTCGAGTGGGGGCATGCACGTGCGCTTTCCTCCCGAGCTGCAGCAGTAGTGTCACGCTTCCTGTCACGTGGATCAAGGGATCTGTGGCTTTCCCTCGAGGCTGTCCCTCGAGGCTTTCCCACGAGGCTTTCCCACAGGGCTGTGCCACGTGCCACCTTGGTGTGAGTCGATCCTCGGCGTGAAAGACGAGCCGGTGAAGGGAAAAGAGGTTCCTCTGGAATGGACTGAGACATCTGGGGGACTCTTGGAATGGTGGCACGACCCTGGAGTTCCTCTCGCCGTTCCTGTTGAGAGGGCCTCCTCTTGAGATGCGACGGGAACGCCGGGAACTCTTTCCCGACGAAGCAGGGAAAGGATCCCTCATCTCGAGCTACGAGGCAGAAACGGGGCTCCTCTGGATGTGGGTGGGACCCTCGTGATTCCTCTCGAGTGGAGACGGCTAGGTCGGGGAACTTCTTGATTTGCACCAAGGGTGTGAAGGACCCTTTCGAAGTTCCAGAGGTGAGGTGTGATCAGCCTCGAGACGCCTCAGCGGAAATGGGCCTCATCTCGCCTGGATGGGAGAAACTCCCGGATTTTCTCGAGTTGCGGCAGGTCTTCTCGAGTTACGACGGAGACCTCAGGGACCCGCTCTGGTGGCCTCAGGAAAGGCCAGTCCCCATGCGAGTTGCTAGGGGACCTCTCGGGATTCCTCTCCCGTCCATGCCGGGGCCTCAGTCCTTGTGTGGAGTCGGGGCCGGAACCTGAGGATTCCTCTCCAGTGTTGCCATGGATCTTGGGGTGCTTCTGAGTCTCCCCAGGGGAGTCAGGCCTCGTCTCGAGTTGGGGCATGCACGTGCGCTTTCCTCCCGAGCTGCAGCAGTAGTGTCACGCTTCCTGTCACGTGGATCAAGGGATCTGTGGCTTTCCCTCGAGGCTGTCCCTCGAGGCTTTCCCACGGGGCTTTCCCACAGGGCTGTGCCACGTGCCACCTTGGTGTGAGTCGATCCTCGGCGTGAAAGACGAGCCGGTGAAGGGAAAAGAGGTTCCTCTGGAATGGACTGAGACATCTGGGGGACTCTTGGAATGGTGGCACGACCCTGGAGTTCCTCTCGCCGTTCCTGTTGAGAGGGCCTCCTCTTGAGATGCGACGGGAACGCCGGGAACTCTTTCCCGACGAAGAGGGAAAGGATCCCTCATCTCGAGCTACGAGGCGGAAACGGGGCTCCTCTGGATGTGGGCGGGACCCTCGTGATTCCCCTCGAGGGGAGACGGGTATGTCGGGGAACTTCTTGATTTGCACCAAGGGTGTGAAGGACCCTTTCGAAGTTCCAGAGGTGAGGTGTGATCAGCCTGGAGACGCCTCAGCGGAAATGGGCCTCATCTCGCCTGGAGGGGAGAACCTCCTGGATTTTCTCGAGTTGCGGCAGGTCTTCTCGAGTTACGACGGGGACCTCAGGGACCCGCTCTGGTGGCCTCAGGAAAGGCCAGTCCCCATGCGAGTTGCTAGGGGACCTCTCGGGATTCCTCTCCCGTCCATGCCGGGGCCTCAGTCCTTGTGTGGAGTCGGGGCCGGAACCTGAGGATTCCTCTCCAGTGTTGCCATGGATCTTGGGGTGCTTCTGAGTCTCCCCAGGGGAGTCAGGCCTCGTCTCGAGTGGGGACATGCACGTGCGCTTTCCTCCCGAGCTGCAGCAGTAGTGTCACGCTTCCTGTCACGTGGATCAAGGGATCTGTGGCTTTCCCTCGAGGCTGTCCCTCGAGGCTTTCCCACGAGGCTTTCCCACAGGGCTGTGCCACGTGCCACCTTGGTGTGAGTCGATCCTCGGCGTGAAAGACGAGCCGGTGAAGGGAAAAGAGGTTCCTCTGGAATGGACTGAGACATCTGGGGGACTCTTGGAATGGTGGCACGACCCTGGAGTTCCTCTCGCCGTTCCTGTTGAGAGGGCCTCCTCTTGAGATGCGACGGGAACGCCGGGAACTCTTTCCCGACGAAGCAGGGAAAGGATCCCTCATCTCGAGCTACGAGGCGGAAACGGGGCTCCTCTGGATGTGGGCGGGACTCTCGTGATTCCTCTCGAGTGGAGACGGCTAGGTCGGGGAACTTCTTGATTTGCACCAAGGGTGTGAAGGACCCTTTCGAAGTTCCAGAGGTGAGGTGTGATCAGCCTCGAGACGCCTCAGCGGAAATGGGCCTCATCTCGCCTGGAGGGGAGAACCTCCTGGATTTTCTCGAGTTGCGGCAGGTCTTCTCGAGTTACGACGGGGACCTCAGGGACCCGCTCTGCTGGCCTCAGGAAAGGCCAGTCCCCATGCGAGTTGCTAGGGGACCTCTCGGGATTCCTCTCCCGTCCATGCCGGGGCCTCAGTCCTTGTGTGGAGTCGGGGCCGGAACCTGAGGATTCCTCTCCAGTGTTGCCATGGATCTTGGGGTGCTTCTGAGTCTCCCCAGGGGAGTCAGGCCTCGTCTCGAGTGGGGGCATGCACGTGCGCTTTCCTCCCGAGCTGCAGCAGTAGTGTCACGCTTCCTGTCACGTGGATCAAGGGATCTGTGGCTTTCCCTCGAGGCTGTCCCTCGAGGCTTTCCCACGAGGCTTTCCCACAGGGCTGTGCCACGTGCCACCATGGTGTGAGTCGATCCTCGGCGTGAAAGACGAGCCGGTTAAAGGAAAAGAGGTTCCTCTGGAATGGACTGAGACATCTGGGGGACTCTTGCAATGGTGGCACGACCCTGGAGTTCCTCTCGCCGTTCCTGTTGAGAGGGCCTCCTCTTGAGTTGCGACGGGAACGCCGGGAACTCTTTCCCGACGAAGCAGGGAAAGGATCCCTCATCTCGAGCTACGAGGCGGAAACGGGGCTCCTCTGGATGTGGGCGGGACTCTCGTGATTCCTCTCGAGTGGAGACGGCTAGGTTGGGGAACTTCTTGATTTGCACCAAGGGTGTGAAGGACCCTTTCGAAGTTCCAGAGGTGAGGTGTGATCAGCCTCGAGACGCCTCAGCGGAAATGGGCCTCATCTCGCCTGGAGGGGAGAACCTCCTGGATTTTCTCGAGTTGCGGCAGGTCTTCTCGAGTTACGACGGGGACCTCAGGGACCCGCTCTGGTGGCCTCAGGAAAGGCCAGTCCCCATGCGAGTTGCTAGGGGACCTCTCGGGATTCCTCTCCCGTCCATGCCGGGGCCTCAGTCCTTGTGTGGAGTCGGGGCCGGAACCTGAGGATTCCTCTCCAGTGTTGCCATGGATCTTGGGGTGCTTCTGAGTCTCCCCAGGGGAGTCAGGCCTCGTCTCGAGTGGGGACATGCACGTGCGCTTTCCTCCCGAGCTGCAGCAGTAGTGTCACGCTTCCTGTCACGTGGATCAAGGGATCTGTGGCTTTCCCTCGAGGCTGTCCCTCGAGGCTTTCCCACGAGGCTTTCCCACAGGGCTGTGCCACGTGCCACCTTGGTGTGAGTCGATCCTCGGCGTGAAAGACGAGCCGGTGAAGGGAAAAGAGGTTCCTCTGGAATGGACTGAGACATCTGGGGGACTCTTGGAATGGTGGCACGACCCTGGAGTTCCTCTCGCCGTTCCTGTTGAGAGGGCCTCCTCTTGAGATGCGACGGGAACGCCGGGAACTCTTTCCCGACGAAGCAGGGAAAGGATCCCTCATCTCGAGCTACGAGGCGGAAACGGGGCTCCTCTGGATGTGGGCGGGACTCTCGTGATTCCTCTCGAGTGGAGACGGCTAGGTCGGGGAACTTCTTGATTTGCACCAAGGGTGTGAAGGACCCTTTCGAAGTTCCAGAGGTGAGGTGTGATCAGCCTCGAGACGCCTCAGCGGAAATGGGCCTCATCTCGCCTGGAGGGGAGAACCTCCTGGATTTTCTCGAGTTGCGGCAGGTCTTCTCGAGTTACGACGGGGACCTCAGGGACCCGCTCTGGTGGCCTCAGGAAAGGCCAGTCCCCATGAGAGTTGCTAGGGGACCTCTCGGGATTCCTCTCCCGTCCATGCCGGGGCCTCAGTCCTTGTGTGGAGTCGGGGCCGGAACCTGAGGATTCCTCTCCAGTGTTGCCATGGATCTTGGGGTGCTTCTGAGTCTCCCCAGGGGAGTCAGGCCTCGTCTCGACTGGGGGCATGCACGTGCGCTTTCCTCCCGAGCTGCAGCAGTAGTGTCACGCTTCCTGTCACGTGGATCAAGGGATCTGTGGCTTTCCCTCGAGGCTGTCCCTCGAGGCTTTCCCACGAGGCTTTCCCACAGGGCTGTGCCACGTGCCACCTTGGTGTGAGTCGATCCTCGGCGTGAAAGACGAGCCGGTGAAGGGAAAAGAGGTTCCTCTGGAATGGACTGAGACATCTGGGGGACTCTTGGAATGGTGGCACGACCCTGGAGTTCCTCTCGCCGTTCCTGTTGAGAGGGCCTCCTCTTGAGATGCGACGGGAACGCCGGGAACTCTTTCCCGACGAAGCAGGGAAAGGATCCCTCATCTCGAGCTACGAGGCGGAAACGGGGCTCCTCTGGATGTGGGCGGGACTCTCGTGATTCCTCTCGAGTGGAGACGGCTAGGTCGGGGAACTTCTTGATTTGCACCAAGGGTGTGAAGGACCCTTTCGAAGTTCCAGAGGTGAGGTGTGATCAGCCTCGAGACGCCTCAGCGGAAATGGGCCTCATCTCGCCTGGAGGGGAGAACCTCCTGGATTTTCTCGAGTTGCGGCAGGTCTTCTCGAGTTACGACGGGGACCTCAGGGACCCGCTCTGGTGGCCTCAGGAAAGGCCAGTCCCCATGCGAGTTGCTAGGGGACATCTCGGGATTCCTCTCCCGTCCATGCCGGGGCCTCAGTCCTTGTGTGGAGTCGGGGCCGGAACCTGAGGATTCCTCTCCAGTGTTGCCATGGATCTTGGGGTGCTTCTGAGTCTCCCCAGGGGAGTCAGGCCTCGTCTCGAGTGGGGACATGCACGTGCGCTTTCCTCCCGAGCTGCAGCAGTAGTGTCACGCTTCCTGTCACGTGGATCAAGGGATGTGTGGCTTTCCCTCGAGGCTGTCCCTCGAGGCTTTCCCACGAGGCTTTCCCACAGGGCTGTGCCACGTGCCACCTTGGTGTGAGTCGATCCTCGGCGTGAAAGACGAGCCGGTGAAGGGAAAAGAGGTTCCTCTGGAATGGACTGAGACATCTGGGGGACTCTTGGAATGGTGGCACGACCCTGGAGTTCCTCTCGCCGTTCCTGTTGAGAGGGCCTCCTCTTGAGATGCGACGGGAACGCCGGGAACTCTTTCCCGACGAAGCAGGGAAAGGATCCCTCATCTCGAGCTACGAGGCGGAAACGGGGCTCCTCTGGATGTGGGCGGGACTCTCGTGATTCCTCTCGAGTGGAGACGGCTAGGTCGGGGAACTTCTTGATTTGCACCAAGGGTGTGAAGGACCCTTTCGAAGTTCCAGAGGTGAGGTGTGATCAGCCTCGAGACGCCTCAGCGGAAATGGGCCTCATCTCGCCTGGAGGGGAGAACCTCCTGGATTTTCTCGAGTTGCGGCAGGTCTTCTCGAGTTACGACGGGGACCTCAGGGACCCGCTCTGGTGGCCTCAGGAAAGGCCAGTCCCCATGCGAGTTGCTAGGGGACCTCTCGGGATTCCTCTCCCGTCCATGCCGGGGCCTCAGTCCTTGTGTGGAGTCGGGGCCGGAACCTGAGGATTCCTCTCCAGTGTTGCCATGGATCTTGGGGTGCTTCTGAGTCTCCCCAGGGGAGTCAGGCCTCGTCTCGAGTGGGGGCATGCACGTGCGCTTTCCTCCCGAGCTGCAGCAGTAGTGTCACGCTTCCTGTCACGTGGATCAAGGGATCTGTGGCTTTCCCTCGAGGCTGTCCCTCGAGGCTTTCCCACGAGGCTTTCCCACAGGGCTGTGCCACGTGCCACCTTGGTGTGAGTCGATCCTCGGCGTGAAAGACGAGCCGGTGAAGGGAAAAGAGGTTCCTCTGGAATGGACTGAGACATCTGGGGGACTCTTGGAATGGTGGCACGACCCTGGAGTTCCTCTCGCCGTTCCTGTTGAGAGGGCCTCCTCTTGAGATGCGACGGGAACGCCGGGAACTCTTTCCCGACGAAGCAGGGAAAGGATCCCTCATCTCGAGCTACGAGGCGGAAACGGGGCTCCTCTGGATGTGGGCGGGACTCTCGTGATTCCTCTCGAGTGGAGACGGCTAGGTCGGGGAACTTCTTGATTTGCACCAAGGGTGTGAAGGACCCTTTCGAAGTTCCAGAGGTGAGGTGTGATCAGCCTCGAGACGCCTCAGCGGAAATGGGCCTCATCTCGCCTGGAGGGGAGAACCTCCTGGATTTTCTCGAGTTGCGGCAGGTCTTCTCGAGTTACGACGGGGACCTCAGGGACCCGCTCTGGTGGCCTCAGGAAAGGCCAGTCCCCATGCGAGTTGCTAGGGGACCTCTCGGGATTCCTCTCCCGTCCATGCCGGGGCCTCAGTCCTTGTGTGGAGTCGGGGCCGGAACCTGAGGATTCCTCTCCAGTGTTGCCATGGATCTTGGGGTGCTTCTGAGTCTCCCCAGGGGAGTCAGGCCTCGTCTCGAGTGGGGACATGCACGTGCGCTTTCCTCCCGAGCTGCAGCAGTAGTGTCACGCTTCCTGTCACGTGGATCAAGGGATCTGTGGCTTTCCCTCGAGGCTGTCCCTCGAGGCTTTCCCACGAGGCTTTCCCACAGGGCTGTGCCACGTGCCACCTTGGTGTGAGTCGATCCTCGGCGTGAAAGACGAGCCGGTGAAGGGAAAAGAGGTTCCTCTGGAATGGACTGAGACATCTGGGGGACTCTTGGAATGGTGGCACGACCCTGGAGTTCCTCTCGCCGTTCCTGTTGAGAGGGCCTCCTCTTGAGATGCGACGGGAACGCCGGGAACTCTTTCCCGACGAAGCAGGGAAAGGATCCCTCATCTCGAGCTACGAGGCGGAAACGGGGCTCCTCTGGATGTGGGCGGGACTCTCGTGATTCCTCTCGAGTGGAGACGGCTAGGTCGGGGAACTTCTTGATTTGCACCAAGGGTGTGAAGGACCCTTTCGAAGTTCCAGAGGTGAGGTGTGATCAGCCTCGAGACGCCTCAGCGGAAATGGGCCTCATCTCGCCTGGAGGGGAGAACCTCCTGGATTTTCTCGAGTTGCGGCAGGTCTTCTCGAGTTACGACGGGGACCTCAGGGACCCGCTCTGGTGGCCTCAGGAAAGGCCAGTCCCCATGCGAGTTGCTAGGGGGACATCTCGGGATTCCTCTCCCGTCCATGCCGGGGCCTCAGTCCTTGTGTGGAGTCGGGGCCGGAACCTGAGGATTCCTCTCCAGTGTTGCCATGGATCTTGGGGTGCTTCTGAGTCTCCCCAGGGGAGTCAGGCCTCGTCTCGAGTGGGGACATGCACGTGCGCTTTCCTCCCGAGCTGCAGCAGTAGTGTCACGCTTCCTGTCACGTGGATCAAGGGATCTGTGGCTTTCCCTCGAGGCTGTCCCTCGAGGCTTTCCCACGAGGCTTTCCCACAGGGCTGTGCCACGTGCCACCTTGGTGTGAGTCGATCCTCGGCGTGAAAGACGAGCCGGTGAAGGGAAAAGAGGTTCCTCTGGAATGGACTGAGACATCTGGGGGACTCTTGGAATGGTGGCACGACCCTGGAGTTCCTCTCGCCGTTCCTGTTGAGAGGGCCTCCTCTTGAGATGCGACGGGAACGCCGGGAACTCTTTCCCGACGAAGCAGGGAAAGGATCCCTCATCTCGAGCTACGAGGCGGAAACGGGGCTCCTCTGGATGTGGGCGGGACTCTCGTGATTCCTCTCGAGTGGAGACGGCTAGGTCGGGGAACTTCTTGATTTGCACCAAGGGTGTGAAGGACCCTTTCGAAGTTCCAGAGGTGAGGTGTGATCAGCCTCGAGACGCCTCAGCGGAAATGGGCCTCATCTCGCCTGGAGGGGAGAACCTCCTGGATTTTCTCGAGTTGCGGCAGGTCTTCTCGAGTTACGACGGGGACCTCAGGGACCCGCTCTGGTGGCCTCAGGAAAGGCCAGTCCCCATGCGAGTTGCTAGGGGACCTCTCGGGATTCCTCTCCCGTCCATGCCGGGGCCTCAGTCCTTGTGTGGAGTCGGGGCCGGAACCTGAGGATTCCTCTCCAGTGTTGCCATGGATCTTGGGGTGCTTCTGAGTCTCCCCAGGGGAGTCAGGCCTCGTCTCGAGTGGGGACATGCACGTGCGCTTTCCTCCCGAGCTGCAGCAGTAGTGTCACGCTTCCTGTCACGTGGATCAAGGGATCTGTGGCTTTCCCTCGAGGCTGTCCCTCGAGGCTTTCCCACGAGGCTTTCCCACAGGGCTGTGCCACGTGCCACCTTGGTGTGAGTCGATCCTCGGCGTGAAAGACGAGCCGGTGAAGGGAAAAGAGGTTCCTCTGGAATGGACTGAGACATCTGGGGGACTCTTGGAATGGTGGCACGACCCTGGAGTTCCTCTCGCCGTTCCTGTTGAGAGGGCCTCCTCTTGAGATGCGACGGGAACGCCGGGAACTCTTTCCCGACGAAGCAGGGAAAGGATCCCTCATCTCGAGCTACGAGGCGGAAACGGGGCTCCTCTGGATGTGGGCGGGACTCTCGTGATTCCTCTCGAGTGGAGACGGCTAGGTCGGGGAACTTCTTGATTTGCACCAAGGGTGTGAAGGACCCTTTCGAAGTTCCAGAGGTGAGGTGTGATCAGCCTCGAGACGCCTCAGCGGAAATGGGCCTCATCTCGCCTGGAGGGGAGAACCTCCTGGATTTTCTCGAGTTGCGGCAGGTCTTCTCGAGTTACGACGGGGACCTCAGGGACCCGCTCTGGTGGCCTCAGGAAAGGCCAGTCCCCATGCGAGTTGCTAGGGGGACATCTCGGGATTCCTCTCCCGTCCATGCCGGGGCCTCAGTCCTTGTGTGGAGTCGGGGCCGGAACCTGAGGATTCCTCTCCAGTGTTGCCATGGATCTTGGGGTGCTTCTGAGTCTCCCCAGGGGAGTCAGGCCTCGTCTCGAGTGGGGACATGCACGTGCGCTTTCCTCCCGAGCTGCAGCAGTAGTGTCACGCTTCCTGTCACGTGGATCAAGGGATCTGTGGCTTTCCCTCGAGGCTGTCCCTCGAGGCTTTCCCACGAGGCTTTCCCACAGGGCTGTGCCACGTGCCACCTTGGTGTGAGTCGATCCTCG